>NW_021318673.1:2263791-2323194 GCF_001605985.2 Dendrobium catenatum
CATAACTTACCCTAAAATGGGACATGTCATAATACGGGACCTCAAACCTATACCATAGACTATGGTGCTTTAAAGAATAAAAAGGATGGGGTATCCCACCTCTTAGTTCAAAATCCAAAGCTAAGATAAATGTAGTTTAAAAGGTACTAAGATGGTGGAAGGAAATCAATTCTCAATTCTTATGACATAGGCTAAGGGTAGAGGGTCTGATGATAGATAGCAAGTGTGATACCATTCAATATATTATAGGTTTCCTAAACCTAAGGCCTTATGATATTTAATAGATCATGAGAATAAATATGACCCACCCTATAGATTGAGTCATGTCTTCCTCAAGGTCAAAAGGGTTGGCCTAAAGCAAAGGTAGTTTTTAGACGCCTCTATGAGCACCTAAGGCTATCTATGACAAACCACTAGTCCACTTAGGATCAACTAAAATTAAACCTAGATTTGTTTGGATCACTTAGGCTCAATTGGGGTGACTATAGTCTAAGAGGTGAGGAGATTCACCAAGCAAATCGAGGACCATTATGGTAATCTAAGGATCATAGTACTAGTCCACTTAAATCATCTAAGGGAACTAGAACTAAATAGGATGGTCTCTAGAAGGACCACAATCATCTTAAATAATTGAATGCATCATACTAGCTAATCTAAAAGATATGGAGGATATTAGGTTCTCTTTGGTCAATTGATTAAGGCTAGGGTAAGAGGATGAAAAAAGCCCTATCAAAGAGTTTGAGGTCATCTAAATTGATTTATAAGATGGTTTTTGATCCATCAAAGATCATATAATTAGGAGAAGGCTAGAGTTTTGTTGAAAAGTCATTATGTAATCCAAGCGTCATGTGAGATCATCTAGGCTAATCATTATCCAAGGTCTATAATCTCTTAGAAGTAAGCTAATAGAGAGTATGCTAAGTCACATAAGGCCCATGAATGAGAGCTAAAGTAGAAAGGTGTTAAAGGATCTTTGATAACTAAGCCAGGTGTATTTTAAAATTTAGAATTTTTATGGGTTTTAATAAAAGCTGAAAGGGGAGTTAAATCTCAAATATTTTTTATTTTAAAATAATTTATCACGCATCATTTTATATTTCTTATTAGCTTTGAGAAACTTCTAAAATCACCTAAATAAACTTCTAAAATCACCTAAATATCTAAAATTAATATCTATATATATGGTGTCTTGATATGCCATAAATATTTAGCTCATAATGGCAGTAAAGGGACCCAAAGGGGCTATGGCTAAAACCAAAGATCTAGATTTGGACTGACCATATCCAAATTACATATGAACAGTTTGCTGGCTTTCAAAGGGCTCCGTCACACCTAAAGGTGAGAATAGAACACCTGAGGTCTAGCCCTATAATGTCTATATATGAATAAGAAAAGTAATAGTTCATAGGTGTATCAAAATGGTTCAATAGGCCTGGTTCATAACCAACTCGAATGAACCTGGGTATAAACGGGCTGACCCTAACTTGACCTAATTTTACAAATCTGTCAGGAATTCCAACCAGGATAAAATCCACACGGATTATCGGGTTGACCTAACCCAACCCATAAAGCCACCAATGCAGATGTCGTGCACTAAGTCCAGATGCGAACACAAGTGCACTGTGAATAAGTGGTGAGTCAACGAATGCATGGCTCGGATGCTGTCCGCATCTTCAATTCAAGTTTATTTTGGGTTTTGGCTCAACTCGAATCTGACCCATTTTGTAAACATGCCAAAAACTCAAACCCAAATTTGACCCGTATGGCAAACAGGTTTACCCAAATCCAAAATTTTTTAGATCTGGTTCGAGTCATGTTTTGGGTTATGTCAAATATTGATAGCCCTACTAGTTCATGTGTGCAAGTGTGCGCACCCATAAAAGGAGATGTGTAAAATGTTCTAGAAATTATTTCTCATACAGGGCTATGATCAAATGGATTGAGTGGAGACCAAGGAATGCATGCACACCTCAATAAAATAAAAGGGGCCTCACTTAAGGATTATGACTCATAGAGTGAGACATTTATATAAATATATTGTAAATAACATAAAAGAACACGAGTATGTATTAACAAAATGATATAAATAATCATGGCCAATATTTAACATAATTAAGTTTTCATGCAAGGAAATAAATATGTTAAAGTAGATACATAAAATAATGCATGGTAATCAACAACTGCCTCCTTAAAATCATGCAGCTCTCAATTTATACGATAATATCATTGTACAATACCCTACGCTAGACAAAATATCACATGAAACAATGCTCCAACAATTGCATAATATTTTATCAAAATAAAGTGACATGCAAATTGAGG
Source organism: Dendrobium catenatum (assembly GCF_001605985.2). Classification (NCBI taxonomy): domain Eukaryota; kingdom Viridiplantae; phylum Streptophyta; class Magnoliopsida; order Asparagales; family Orchidaceae; genus Dendrobium; species Dendrobium catenatum. The sequence goes on from NW_021318673.1 coordinate 2,266,114, forward strand.
CATCTAAATGGGATGCATTTATACACAAGAGATCACAAAGTGGCGAAATGATTACGTGTAATCACCTAAACCTGTCTGAAAGCCAATCACAACGTGGAACATCACCAAAATGATGTGTACCATTACTGTGTAACGTTGTGTATCAGGTGCCATTGTGTATCCTGATTGGCCTCCGGACAGTCCTGTGATCCCACGCAATAATCTCTCCATAAAGTGGCACTATTGTTGGTGGTAAAAATTACAAAATCATGTATGCATGGTGCACATAATTTTAATTTTAAATCCTTGAAAGAATTCATCAAACAAATTTGGTCAATAAAATTAAAGACTAGAATAGATCTACATTTTATGGAGATAAACTCACTATAATTTATGTGAGTGAAGAACTTCAAAATTCATGAACCTTAAAGTTCCCTTGTTTTTTAATATAAAACAAAAGAAATGATTTTTATAGAGCCATTAAGCTAAAATATAATAAGGCTCAGTTTTAGATAATTTTTTTGGTGCTTTCTAAAATAGTTTTCTAGTACAAAATTTTTTGTATTAAAATTTTTTGTATAGAAAGCAATAAAAAGCTGTTCCAAATGAAGTCTAAGATGAACTTAAAAAAAATGGTCAACATTTTTATTTTTTCTTATATGTATATGAGAAAATAAAGTCCACATGATATTTTTAAAAGAAGAATATCATCCTAGTTTATGCAATTCAACATGAATAGCTAATCAATGTTATTAAGGCATTTTCTCAAATGAATAACATGCAGGGATAGTGAGCACCTGTTGATGATGTGTACTCAAGTTTTACTCAATCAGTTTGTTTAGTTCTTACTTTGTTTCTACTATGTAAGCTACTATAAGGGTATAAATAGGCTATATTTTTTCTATTTTGGTGAGGAAGGGAAAGTTCTGGGGCGAGAACAACAAAGGGAGTTCTTTATTTGTTTCTTCTTCTCTTAGTGTAAACTTCTCTTCTATTATATTTGAATATAACAAGTGAGACTTAGGCATTAATTGATGCATGAGTGATTATCTTTTGATTTTTAATTTTCATATTTTGCTTAATAGTTTAAAAGAAAGGCTTCAACAACACCAAAAAGAAATGAATTTTTTAATATGAATATTGTGAAGGTCTATATACGACATATATTGAAATATTCTAATTATTAATAGTTCTATGGAGTAAGAAAATATATGAATAAATTGTATATTTAATATTAACCTCTAATTTGCTATTGTAATAGTTATTAATAATTTCATATTATTTAATATATAATTCAAAAGCAACATTTTTTTATTGTTAGACTTAGAGCAATATTGGTGGAAAGCCTCCTTTAAAGGAACAATTATTACGTCCTCCGACCGGACGTAGAGGAACGTCCGGTCGGAGGCAAATTCATGCAAAAAAATGAGTTGTATCGAGCAAATACCGAGCAATACCAAACAATAATGAAGAATACCATCATTTGAAGAACCAACACCGAGTTATACCGGGCTTTACCTAGCAAATACCGAGTTATACAAAAGTTGTACCATGTTTTTCTCAAAAAAACTCGGTACAACTCGGTATTTATCGGTACAGCTCGGTATAACTCGGTATTGGTCTTCAGAGAACGGTATTTCTCATTATTATCAAATAATACCTAGTTGTACCGAGCAAATACCTAATTTTTTGGCGGGAAATTTCCTCCGACCGGACGTTCCTCTACGTCCGTGCACCAGACGTAATAAAAGTTCCCTTTAAAGATTAAAAAAGTACAAAAGTAGAAAAAGACAAGTTATAACCAATGATAACTAATTAAGTTCCCGTCTATTTTTTAACAGGAAATCGAACTCTAGATACTTTGCTGATGTCCTTTTAGGGGTTTCATCTTTTGTGTTGTTTCCAGATCTTAAAACTTTGAATTTTTATGGATTGGCATTGCTTTGGATTTTGAAAGAAGAGGTTTTTGCACTTCCTGGTCCTTTTAAGTTTTCTTTAGTCGGAAACTTTCCTAATCGTAGGCCTTCTCTAGCTTTGATAAAAAAAAAAATTTTAACCTAAAACTTTCCAATGAGTTTTCATTTACTCTATTAGATCCTCAACATGTTTTGATAAAACTGAGCAGTGATATAGATTATTATAGAGTTTTTTAATCACCATTCATATTTTGTTAACAATTGTTTCATGAAACTAACTAAATGGTTCCCTTTTTTGACATCAACGAGGAATCACCCATTGTTCTGATTTGAGTCTCCTACCAATACCTATGCTTGCACTTGTTCGTGTTGTGTATCTTAAATAAGCTTGGTGTCTTTTTGGCTATCCCCTTCATACTAATACTGCCACTTTGATTGGCTCTCGTCCGTTAGTTATTTAGGTGTTGGTGGAACTGAACATTACGAAATATTATCTGATAGTGTTTGGTTTGATCCTAAAAAATTAGGTTATATACAAAACATTGTGATGGATGAATTCCCCTCCTTTTGTGAGGGTTTCAAACGATTGGGTCATTTTAAAAAGGAATGTATTAGCCTTCATCCTTATTTAGCTGAAAAATCTCTTATTAATGTTAAATTGGTGAATGCTACTGGTAAAGAAACATATCAGTTAGCTCTTTTTAAGTCTAAAGGTTTTACTATTTCTTCCACTTTAGTTCCTGCTATCATCGATCTTGAAGTGTCTTAAGTTGATATAGGGGAAGACATTGTAGTTGGTGCTAGGGATAATAGCACTGTTCAGGAAAATATTTTTGTTCCTTTGGCTGGTTTTGATTACTCAAAGTCTCTAATATGGAATCAATTATTGATATTAATTATTCTCCTATTTCTTATGAGGCTTTGGTCTTATTAGGATTCAAGAATTCTCTTGTGAATGGATTAATTGATGGCACTTTTGTTGATAATACTAATTGTTTGCTCGACCCATCAGGTGTTGTGAGGAATGTTGGGGAAGTGAGCATTGGTAATTGTTATGCTTTACTGGAGGATGCAATTATGAAGTTATTCATGTTGATAATGAGGGATTTACTTCAACGACTAGAAAAAAAATAAAAAATCTAAAGTAAAAAGATTATGCAGAACTTTAAATAGATTGCTACTAACTCTACTCATTTTAATGCTTCTGGACTCTTCTCTTTCTTGTTTCTTCTAGGGTGTGGTCTTTCTGTCTTTTATTTTGGGCTCTTTATTCTTATGTCAATGGTTTGGTTATTGGTCTTGCTCAGTGTGGTGGTTGTTCTTAGGTGTTATATTGGGTGTTGTGTGGCTATTCTATTTCTTATTTTGGGGGGTTGATTTGGTGTGGTGTTGGATGTGCTGTTGGTGGTCGTTCTTGGGCGTGACCTGGGTAGTGTCTCCCTATTTTATTCCTTGTTGAGTGTGGCTGGCTGTTGGTGGGGTGAGTTTTCTTGTCTTGTAGATCTACTGGTTTGTGGTTTATGCTATTGCTTCTTTTCATGATGTTTAGTTTGGCTCCATGCCAGGTATTATTTAGCTAGTGGTAGGTGGTGGATGATGGCCATCGAAGTTGGCGGTCGAAAATGATGATCATGAATGGATGTTGGTGACTAGTGGTCATTGGCAGCGGTTGCCAATGACAACTATGGTGGCAGATGATGATGATGGTCTTGGTCAGGGGTCAACGATGGTGGCAGTATTTGGTGATCACTGTAGATTGTGGGTGGAGATAAGATGATGAATTTTTGTTGTATTTGAAACTAGCCCAAACCTGAATAGTTCTAAATACCCAATTATGAACTAGAGAGTAAATTTAAAAAATATAAAAATTTTAAACTTTAAACCAAACAACAATATTCTTAAAACCTCAGCATTTGTAATACTTTACACCCCTTTAACTTTAAACCAAATAGTTCAAACTGAGCATGTAAGTGAACCTAACATTTGAACTTGTGTCAAATACTATTTGTTCCCAAAGATCAAGCTAAACTAAGAGCCTAGAACAATTCATGTGAACTTCATAATTACAATCAACCATATTGGAGAAATAAATTCATTATAAAAAAAGAAAAAATTAAACATAAGTGGTACACATCAAACAAAAACTAGTAGCCAAGACAAGTACCCTCTCTCAAGCCATCCAATCCTTCTTATAATACATCAAGAATTAAAATTATAAGTTCATAGGCCACATTAACAAACAAATTTATTGACTTATATTCCACAAATACATTTCATAATAAATTAACCATTGTAGTTGATGGAAATACAATTATGATTAATTTAAATTTAAGTTAAATAGCTAGGTGTGCACAAAAAATACTACAATCAAAAGCTTACATCAATCATTTAATGCTTATGCTCTCCAACAACTTAAGGCTATATAAGCGGCCTATTATCATTTTCCAATATTCTACTTAAGCAAATACTTGATTACACATGGAATGTGAATGTTAATCATGTAATCATCCCATTCAATGTGCATGGGATCAAAATCAAACAACTTTATCTCATCATTATTCACCATTGCCTTTCTCAAACATTCTAAGTTAGAATCATCAAAGCTGCAGTCAATCACAATATTTAATAAGAATGTTATCGATATCTCAAATATAATGAGTATAATTATTTATAACTCTTTACTCATAAACTTGAGTTTACCTTCCCTTAAATAATGTATATGGTGCATAGATATCAGCAAGGCGGATCATACGCTTATATTCCCTTCAATATGTCTTGTATTGTTGAGTAAACAAACCAAAAAGAGCTAGATTCATCAAGCGCAAGCCCTAAACAGGAAGCCACAACACCAAATGATATTTTGTTAACCACTCTCCCTTGAATAATAAGCTCAAGTTAAAATCAGATATCAAGAATTACATACTCATATCCATTATATATATAAAGAAATAATTAAAAAAAAATCTAAAAATGAAATAGAGTTTACCTCAAGAGGTAGGCGATAATGAAGAAGCATGTATATATGAAAACTTGGCATTGTTCTTTCAATGTGAAGTTTATTTGCCTTGATTTCCTTTCCATCACTACAGGTCTGACGGTTCTTCACTATATATTGGTAGAGACATTTTTCAATTGTTGAAATTTTCACCAAGTTTCTTACAGATGAACTCACATGATATATGACTTCTGAATGTTGATTTGAATGTGCTGCTATTGCTAAAATCATGGCATTCACCACCATGTCTCCAGGAATCTATCAAAGTTAGAATGCTTGAATAAGTTATAATGATAGAGTTAATTTTATATTGGCATTGTGATATATTTTAGGTGCATAAATTTGCCTTTATTATGTATATGAAACCAATATTTTATGTAAGGTTTATATATATCAACATATTTTTTTCATGTAAATATGTAGCATCAATGCAAATAAAGATAACTGACCAAATCTAAAACTACTTCTGGATCTCCTAAAACGCATGAAATATTCCCCTTTGCATAACAAAGTATTATACTATCAATTGTCCTACAACATCAAGTAAATTTAACTTAGATCAAGAAGAAAATGTTAAAATGTTATAATAAATATATAAAACATTGGAAATTGTATATGGGCTTACCTAGCTCCTTCTATCCAACCTGCTGGTAATGAGTATTTGTAGACACTTGTTATAATTGTTGGGCACATAATGACTAGTGGCATGTCTCCTCTTAAATGACCTAGAAGCATTTCTCCCATGGCTTTTGTAAATACTTATGTATTTGGCTAGCCATACATTCTAGCCCTACAAGAACAAATAAAACAACTTACTAGCTTAAGATAGCATAGCCCTGTAAGAAAATAACAAACAAATAATTTGAATAGCTTATAATAACATGGAAAAATTGATAACAAAATGTTATATCAAAGAGGTTTTGGTTTATTGTTTTAAGAATAAAAAATTCATCTATATAACATTATTATTCAAAGAATAATATTATCTATCAAATGCAATATTTTCTATTTAGTACTAACTAAATATTATATTAAACATTAAATATATAAATGATAGTTATGATTTTTTTTTTTTCACAAATAGCTTGATCATTTATGCCATTAGATTAAGGTGCCATATATATGCCAACAATTAAGTGCAAAACATCTTTTAAGAAAGTGTAACTATAACATGCCATCAATTCAAACAAGTGATATTTACTAAGAACATTTTATTAAATGAAAAAAAAAAGTAAAACCTTTGACTTCCCAATTCCTTCATAGCAATTTTTTCAGCTTCTATTGTTGAATTTTGCTCACGGAGTTCTTTCTTTCGATCTTCAACAAGCCTTAGCTCTCCTTCGATGTCTAAATACAAATCCTTATTCAATGCTTCACCAAAGTGAAATGGCTTCTCTGATATTATACCGTCCTTTACACCGTCTACATAAGCTCATCAACACAAATATAATCATAATAAGGGTAATGACAAATTAAATATTAGTGAGACTTACAAATGTCATTTAATAAAAAGTTATAAAATAAGTAATGATGAAAATTTCATGTGTGTATCTATTCAAAAATAATTTTAATAATTCATCATAATTTATATCAAAAGATATTTTATTTTTGGTTAGCATTAATTAATTAACCTGTTGATACATGGAGAATCATCTTGACTTTTGTGCATTGCTTTGCAAACTCCAATACATGCTTGGCTCCCAAGGTATTGATATTCAAAGAAACAACATATCTAGAAAAGACACACACAAATAAAAATAAATAAAATAATAATAAAAGTTTTATGTAATATATATTAATTAACCTCAAACTCTCTTCACGTTATTTAAATTATTAAATTTTCTAATTACCTCTCATAAAAGTTGGTAGTTGCAGCCACATTGACAACAATGTCAATCTCCTCCCATAACATTTCTCTAAGATTATAATCCTCAATCCCTAAATTTTCAAAAATAATATCTCCTGCAACTGAATAAACCGTCTTGGATATAAATGAATCAAAGTTCGACCCATGTTTCTCTTTAAGAACATCAAAAAGATCCTTTGCAAACACCTGATTAAGGAAGTGATTATCCATTCATATTGTAATATTATATTTATTAGTAGAGCTATGGAGAAAAAAATATAATTAATAATGATAAGCTAATAGTATATTTAAAATTAGTAATGCTAGTGAGGTTTTAACCTCTAATTTGCTATTATAACATTTTTTAATAATTTCATATTTTTCAACATATAATTCAAAATTTAGCAACATTTTTGTATTATTAAAATAAAAAGCATTGGTGGAAAGCCTCCTTAAATGATTAAAGAGGAACAAAAGTAAAAAAAAAAAAAAAACTTATAACCAACAATTGTTAATTAACTTGCAGTCCTTCACCAAGTTATATTAAGAGGAAATTATACTCATATTATATAATTTACCCTAAAATTACAAAATTACCCTATCTAAGTAACCTATTAATAATTTCCATAAAGAATAAACCTTGATAACAAGTCACATGAAGAGCTAAATTTTATGTTCAAATTTTGAAATTTGTTAACTAATCACTCAAATCAACACACACACACACTCTCTCTCTCTTTCTATAAATATTTTATAACAATAATAGGTTTGGCTTGAATCTGTGAAAATCTTATTTAAAATTGACCAAGTTTCATAAACCCAAGCCTTGCTAGCGCAAAGTCAAAATTTTTAATTCAGGTGTTGATCAACCTATTTGAACTCTAGTCAAAGTCCTGTCTAACGGCTCAATATGATCAATAATGATAAATATTAAAAAGATAGTTATACCTCATTTTGCACGTGCTCTGCAACCAATTTGGCATCCTCAGCTCTCACAAGAAGGAAGAGTTTCTTCACATTAGGTTGAACTCTAAGAACCTTCTCCACAAAGACTTCAAACCAAGCAACAAACAAGAACATGCATTAGAACTATATCTTTAAACTTTTGAAAGTGCAACCAAGGCTTTGTTTGGACCGACTTTCTTACTGCTTCTTAAAGTAGCTTTTTAGTAAAAAAATTTAAATTTTTGTACTTAAAAACTTCTTTAAGAAGCAGGAAAAATTTTTGTACTAAAAAGCTGTTTTAAGAAGCAGGAAGAAAGCAATCTCAAACGAAGCCTAAAACAAAATCTCATGTTATATAAGGCATATTAATAGACGAAATGGTTTGTGAGATAATACTCTTTGCTACAAAACCAGTGGCACCAGTGACAAAGATGCTTTTATCCTTTAAGTACTCAACTATACTACCTATCTCCATTGTGAGCCAATAGTTTTTATATAAAAACTATCAACAAAGAAATATAAGGAATCAAAGAGATGTAGATTTAAGAGAAGTTTCCTTAGGCATTTATTTATATACAAGATGGGATGGCATATGGAATATGTCCAAGAGATATCCTTTTCTTAAAGTGATAATTAATATGGTCAGAGGTTGGCCTTGTATTATGATTATTATTAATATTTACATTTTTTTTCTTTTTATTGTAAGACATCAATTCAAGCATATTTTTTCATACTATATATATATATATATATATATATATTAAAAAAAGTTAATTATCTTGCCTAATATTTTGAATTGCATTAAACTCAGTAGTTATACTTAATGCAATAGGATTACTTATTAAATTGTCGTATTTATGAAATTGAAGAAAATAGCTCTAATCAAATCAAAGGAAACAATATGGTGATTTCATATCATAAGGACGGAGCCAAAATCTGTTATTAGCGGCGACATAAATTAATGATATTTAAAATACTCTTTCTTTTTTTTGGATAATTTTTTTTACCTTTTAATTTAATAGTTTATATGAAATAATTTTCCGATCATTCAATATCAATATTTATTTTTTATAAATTATTAAATTAAAAAAATGTATTAGTTGTTTAACATTAAAATCTACTTTTTTTTCTTTAAATGTTTAAGTATTAGTGTTATTAAAAAAGAAATTTATAATGTAACCCGGAGATTGTTATCCTACTGTCGACAATACAGAAATATAGTTTATTAGATTATCAAATTTAAAATTACTTTCAAAAGATATTTGAAATTTAAAATTTTAAGGAAATCATATATTATACAAAAATATAATCTCATCGGTAACAAATTATTCTAATTATTTGTAATCAAATTATTCTGCATTAAAAATAATTATTAAAACTTATATTATTTATTATAAAATAGTTATCAAATACAATTAGATTAGATAATTTTAAAATTACTACTCGTAATGAATTACATTAGTAATAATGTAATATTGAAGAAATCTGATCTTGGTATTACTTTTAGTTGTAATATGCTGTAACTAGGAGAGGAATGAAAGTTGAAGAAGGGAAAACAGCAATAACTATTGTAGAAAACTAAAGACTGAGGAAGCTTAATTATGGCAAACATATTTGGCATAACTTTCAATTTTTTCCCACCCCTTTACTTGTTAATTATAGCTAATATATAAAGGTTTTAATACTGAGTACTTGTGCTAGATAGAGTGGAATAGCTTTAATGGTGTTGATTTGGTTTCAGAGAAAGCTCCTCTTGCCTTGGAGAAATTATTCTGTGCGGACACCGGATCGTCCGGAGGCAAATCAGAACATGCCATGTCACCCGGTACACAATAAAAAAGTGATGTGACGCGTTCTGATTTACCTCCGGACGGCGTCCCTATCCACACAGAATAATTTTACCTTAGTTTGTACTAATGGAATGTCATTGTTAATTTTTATATAAAAATAGTTATTAATCATAATAATTAATCTCTTCCCCTTCCTCTCCTGCATTCACATTCAACTTACACAGTTCTACCTCATCGAAGTTAGCATCATCTCCACTCAAGACCTCTTCTCCTCTTTTAGTTCCATGGGCACCTACATCGTCATCTAGCTCCGCCACGACCATCGCCTATGCACCTACCTCAACCCCATAGGCTAAACCGACCCCACTTGGATAGACAAGTTTGCCTTCAGGCAAGTGTTGGTATGTGCTCCCAGTGCCTCCATCGTGGCTCTGCCAGTGTTCATATGGCTATACATGTGTAAACTCTGTAGTTCATATGGCTATATTTTTCATCCACAGAATCATAGCTTTTTGAACAGAATTATTTTTTAACCAAACACCACTCAAAAATAGATAAATTTCTAATGCAATAATATTAAGACATATTTAAACAAGTGCCCTAAAAGTTTCAAGTAAAAAACTATCTACATAAATATAATTTGACCTTAGTATAATCCTCTGTGCAATTATTTCTGAAATTGGAGCATGTTTATTTCGATTGCACAATATGTATTCTGTATGGCTCATATTTTCTTCTAAATTTTTTATATGTAAGAATAATCTTCTTATTTGTTTTTCAAATATCCTAAAATTTATAATTAATTATTTATTAAGAAAATAAACCAAAATAAGTTAGTGGGTCAGATTCGGGATGATCTGTTTGACCCATTTCTTAAACGTGTTTAATTTAGGTTGACTGGTTGATAGGGATATTGGATCAAGGAAGGTTTACCAGAGACGTGATCGTCGATCTATGACCACGATTGATTCATTGTATTTCTGATTATATCATGTATTGTTTTGTTTCTATGTTGTGTAGTTTGTTTATTTTATTTTATGTCCTTTATTTCCTATTGTACCCTTCTAGTGAAGGAGTGTCCTATGTAAGCCCCGAGGGCATTTTAGTCTTTTATTTCTTGAGTCTCTTGTATTAGGCTATTTATAACCCACAGTTCTATTTTATGAGCAATGAATGATTGATTGAAAAGTTTCTTCTTGCATGAGTTCTTGTGAGAGCTTGAGAGTTCTAATGGAGAGAGATCCCTATGAGAGGTAGATTGGCGCAATATCCACCAACCTAGATAAGTCGAGTTCGTGGTTCCGTTCTTGTATCTTGTCTTCCCATCCTTTTTCCCCTCCACCCTCATCTAGCCGTCGGTTTTCCCCACCCCACCAGAGCCCTACTACCACCGGCCCCAAGCACCTAGCTACCGGCCAAGCCCCTCTTCCCCATTCAAGCCTTGTTTACTAATTTAGTTGGTTCAAATTTGGGTATATTTGAAATTCAAATTTGATTAATTTGAAATTCAAAATCTTTCCTAATTTATCAAATCTATTTTTGGAAAGTTCTTAAATAAAATTCATTCGAATTTCAAATTCAAATTGGACTTATTTAATTACTTTCGTAATCCCTCTAGTCTCATAAATTAAATCCCAAACCACCTCCCAAATCCCCTCCCTCCTAATAATGCCGCCGGCCCTCTTCTTGGTTGGGTTAGGAAATATTTCCTAAAACGCCAACCTTGCTTTAAGCAATAATTCCAAATCTCCCTAGTTTTTCTCTTGGCCAAAATTCCTTCTTCCCCTTCAACTTAATTTCTTTCCAAAAGAAGATTTCTCTTTTGGAAACAAATTTAGACCCCACCTCCTCTACAAGCCACCGGCCCCCTCTCTCTTTCCCACCCTCTCTCTCTCTCTCCCCAATCTCCTCTCTCCCTCATTAATACCTCACTTTAACTCAAAGCTTTAATTCTCCGTCCAAATTCTCTATCTCCTAGTTATAGAAATATGAAATTTTCTCTCAGTTTTTGGATCAAAATCTGAAATTGTTCTCAGATTTTTGGAAGGAGATTTGGGTATTGTTTCCTCTCCACTTGCAAGAGAAACTCCTTTCTCTTTGGCACATTCAAGAACATTAGCAAGACGAGAGGAGATTCGTTCCCTAACTCCCATGAATGGCAGATCCAGAAATTGAATACGGGTTAACTTGGGACGAGGACGGCTTCACCGATATTCTTTAATCAACCTTCTTCGACATTAATACAAGGATCAATCACACTGTCGAAGACTATCTAGAGCATATTTTGGACACCCTAGTGGAAGAAATCGACGAGCATTTTGAAGGAGTTGAGTGGAGGATCTCCACTGCTCCTTGAAGAGAGGTTCTCTTCTCCCCTTTTAATACCGTTCTTGAATCTAACTTTCTCTTGCATTTGATTGTAGTCACAAAAGATGACTCCTACTGCTCATACTAAGCTTAGTAAATGTAGGGTTTAAGTGCACCTTTATGCTTATTAATTTTCATTGTTAGTTTAGGGATTGTATTGATACTACTATGTTGCAAATGTGTTTTCATGGATTATGCTTTTGATGTTAGCAAACACTACGACTTCCTTTTTCTATTAACATTTCAGGACCACAAGATCGGACGGGAATCAGAACCAGGTGAAGATTGGGTATACTAGGACTGAGTCAGTCTGTTATTTTTTTCCCTTTCTTGAATCAATTGTAACCATTGAAGTGTTCTGATGCTAAGCAACCCTACACACACACACTTGAGTGATTTTTTTGTCTGACTTAGAATTTTTGTTTTTATTCACATCGTCCCTGACGATATTATTATTGTCGTGGATGATAGGGTTCAAAATAGAAACCCTAATCAGTCATCATAGTTAATACAACTGTTATTAGCTGATCGGCCTGGAAAATACATGTATCGGCCAGGACAATAGGCTTAAAACAGAAATAATCAGCCGCCATGATTTATTTAAGAATTCTTTATTTTTGGAAATCGGCCAGCACAATCTTGTATTATCCTGGACGATATGATACAATTATGCCTAAATTAATTTGGCATTTAAGGACAGTAATTAAGGATGATTGATACGATCACATCATCCTGGATGATCACGAGATCGGCTGGGACGATCAGCCCAAAAAACCTTAGTTACTCCTGAACGATCGATATCGGACAGCTCAAATTTCGGGCGATGGTCTGGACGATCAGGATCGGCCAGCTCAAATTTTGGGCGATGCTCTAGATGATTTCTCTCTGATTTGAACTAATCGTCCGGGACGATCGTGAGATTGACCCGGATGATCAAGCTATTTTGGAATCGTCTAGAACTCTATTCAGAGCAATTGTCCGGCCGATAGTCTATGATTTGAACTAATCGTATAGGATGATTTATTATTATCCTGGACAATATGAACAACTTTCTTCTATTCATCCCAGATCTTCCCGACTGATTAGGCTTAAATTGTATTGATGATACAGGATATTATTAATATCGTCTTGGATGATAATGTCGGCAACTTGCAATTAATGAGCTATTTTAAAGCTCTTTTATTTAAGAGCTATTGTTCAACATTTTGAACAATCTTTTGCTACTGCCTTGACCTGAGAAAGCCTAGAGGAGAGAGAGAAAGGATCTTGTGAGGGGGAGCTTGTGAGGGAGATTCATAAGGGTTGCTCCAAGTATTATTCCACTTCTTCTTCCACTAGAGTCTCTTTTCCTTGGAAGGGTTGGGAGAGGTAAGCTTCAGCGATCGATCAATTTTCTTTGCTTGCTTTAGGAGGAAGCAAAAGGAGTTGGGTTCTCTGTCTTGCCGGGGGTGGAAAAAAGGAGGTTTTCGTAAGGGCTTCTCTGCTTTGCTGTGGGAGTAAAAAGAGAGTCACTTTGGTAGTGCAATACTCAGAGGGCACCTCTGGGGAGTGGAGGTAGGTCAAGTTGACCGAACCACTATGAACCCTTGTGTTCTTTTTTCTGCTTTCGCATTTAATTTTTTCCGCACTTGTTTTCTATGGTGATTTTGGTTTGAGCTTTGTTGTGCTTTGGTTAAAAGATTTTTTAAAATACCAATTCACCCCCCTCTTGGTTAGCCTTGGGTCAGTTAATAAGGGCCTAACATCCCTAACGAACTTTCAAGTGGTATCAGAGCGGGATTCATAAATACTGAGTTTGAGAACCTTTTAAATTTTTATCCATGGCTAACTTTGGGAATCGTAATACAACTAAAGGATACTCTATTACACGACAACCCTTGTTTGACAATCAACCTTTTGATTTTTGGAAAAGTTGCATGTCTACTTTTTTACAATCAACTAATTACTGCATGTGGATGCTTATTAAAGAAAATATTTTCCACCTTCTCGTGAACTTAATGGAATTAAAACTGAAGTGCCTTTTACTGATTGGACTTTTGATAACTTAATGCGAAGTGTTTAAACTATTTTTTCTATGCTTTAAAGTCTGAAGATTACATGCGTGTTTTTACTTCCACTACTGGTAAAGAAATTTGGGATAGATTGTGCATTACTTATGAAGGAATCAATGAAGTTAAACAATCTCATTTGATTATTTTCTTGCATAATTACAAACTTTTTTGTATGAAACCTTCTGAATCAATTTCTGACATGTATACAAGGTTTACTCAGATTGTAACTTCTTTGCATGCCTTAGGAAGAGAACTTTCAAATTATGAAAAAGTGAAAAAAATTTTGAGATGCTTGACTTCTTCTTTTGATGCTAAAATCACCGCTATTACTAAATCTAAAGATTTGAATACTTATTCGATTGACAACTTACTTGACTCACTTATTGCTTTCAAGCAAGGGGTGAATCAAAGAAATCTTGATGTCGATGAGAAAAGAAAGGAGAAAACTGTGGCATTGAAGGTAAACAACACGAACTCTGATTCTTACGGGTCTGAAAGCCATGACATTACCTTAATCACAAGGAAATTAAAAAGCTTTCTAAGGAAGAGTCACAAGAATCATCAGAATTGGAGAAAAGGTAAGGATAACAAACATTCTAAAGGATCTTCTAATGTTGTTTGTTTTGAATGTAGGAAGCTTGGACATGTTAGAGCTGATTGTCCTACACTTCAGGATCACTCTAGCAAATAAAAGAGTGAGGAGAAACCTAAGTTCAGGAAGAATAAGTAGAGAATTCAAAAGGCATTCTAGGCAAAATCTGCTTCTGATTCATCTTAAATTGAACCTGAGGAAGAAACAATAAACTTATGCTTAAGGGCAGAAGATCATCTTGATCAATGTGAGGAAGAAGAGGTATGTAAACTAACCTATGATCAATTGTTTGAAATTTCCAATAAAATTCATGCATCATATAAAAAACTTAAGAAAACTCATGGTGTTTTAAAATTGGAGCTTTTGAATTTACAAAAAGAGCATGAAATTATTCTCAAAGATCATTTAATGATTGGTTCAAATCACATGGCTTTACTTGATGAATTTGATGAATTAAATAAAATGCATTTGGAATTGATTGATGAGCATAATTCTCTAAAAGCTTCACACACCTCATTTGAATCTGACTTTAAGAAATCTAAAGAAATGGAGCAAAATTTGAGGATTAAGAATGCTGCTTTAAAAAGTACTAACTCCATGTTTAAAATTGAATTGGAAATAATTAAGAGAAATTGGATGACACACACCTTTGATCTAAAGCCAAGACCTATGAAGAGGCATTATAACCCAAACCATTTAAGAAATCCTTTTCCTGATGTTATATACTTTTTATGTGGCATACTAGGACACATCTCACACACTTGCACTGTTCACCATAGTACATATTGGGTGTGGAGACCAAAATTACATGATTCACAGCATAGCACATGTGCATTACACTATACTTTTCATAAGAATGGACCCAAGCCTGTTTGGGTTCCTAAATCTGACAGTTGTTGATTTTTGCAAGATTTCTCTCACCAAAGACCTCATGAGAAGCATATGATTCTTGGACAAATGGAGGCTCACAGCTCATAATTTCTTAAACTAGCTGCTTAATAAATTCTTGAAATGCATGTGTTAATCATTGTTATTTTCTATCTTTTGTGCGTGTTTCTGTTGACCTCATTTTTACATGAGATCTCTAATAGGATCTTATAATCAATTCAAACTCATGTCAATCCATATCCCAATCTATTTAGACTCCAATCAAATCCAGACTCAAATCCTAAGTCAAAAAAGCCCTTTCCTAAAGGCCTTTTTAAAAAAATCTTCAAATATTTCAAAACCAAGTCAAATCATCTCTGATTTAGGGTCTATCAGTTTCATACTGATGGGAAATGTCTCTAGAGGCAACCCTCCAAATTTGAGCCCATTCTGAGGTGTCTAACCCCAGAAACTCAATTGAAATCCAAAGGCTATAAAACCTTCAAATATTTATAGCCCATGCCACTAGACCTACCACCTAGTAGATTTTGATCTTGGAGCTTCCTTCAAAGCCTCCAATCACTTCCAGACCATGATTCCTGACATGCTGAACAATAATCTGTATTTTTTTAGACTCATTTCTGCCCCCAGTGGACCAAAGTTCTAAATGACTGAAATGCCCCTAGGGGTATAAATAGTCATTTTTAACCAAATGAAATCCAAACTAAATGCAAACACCTCCAGCAAGTTTCAAATGTCAAACCAAACCTGTTGGACCAATTTTTAGACCTTGGGTCAACCTGATTGACCAAGTCAACAGGGTTGACCTAGGAGTCCTTTTAAGGGTCCAAATAGGTGATTTGATCCAAATGGCCTATTTGAGCCCTAAAACACATCTACTAGACACCTAATATAATTTCAAACTTGTCCAGATCAGACCCACAACCTGGGTCAACCTGGTTGACCCATTCAACCTAGTTGACCCAATTGCCCCTTAAGGCTCTTAATGGGTCATTTCAACCCATTTGATCTATCTAACCCGTTCAAGCCCTCAAGCCCATGTCAAAACGAGTCAAGTCCATTCAAATTATTTAGAGTCAAATCACACCAAGTTTGACTTAGTCAAACTTCAATTCTTAGTCTCATCTCTCAATATATACACCATCCAATGACTCTACCTATTATGACCAATTGCAACCTTGATTAATGACCCCCAGCCATTATATGGTTTCCATCTCATTAATAATTGATTGAGTTGACTAGTCAAACTAGTCAACTTAATGCTTAAAAGATCATTTTCATGGTCAAACTCTTCAGCCCATTGAATCCAACTTAAATCAATTACATCCAGCCATTTGGAGAAGTTCTATAACTTTCCTTGATGCCATCTCAACAGGCCTTGATCCCATTGACTAGTCAAAAAGTCAATGGGAGCTCAAATGAGCTCCCATGGTCAAACCTTATCAATTCAACTCCCCTAGCCTCGACCAAGGCCATTCAAACCATCCTAATGACCTTAGAAGCCTCTCTGAACTCAATCCAATCTATCCTAGCTCCTGGTGTGCCCTTAGCTCTACTCATTAGCTCAAACGAGCTCTAATGGTCAACACGTTCAACTCAACTTCCTAGCCTGAATCAAGCCCGTCCAACTCCTTGACTTGATTCCAGAACATTCCTGATAGTGAGCCCGACCTAGTCCAAGCCCTGGTTCGATCCCTAACGGCTTGTTCTCCCCTCCTATATGAGGACAAATGAGGGAGTGGCCAGCTCACCCTGCCCCGTACAGTCCTTCTCTCTTTACTCTAGCCACTTGGGCCAGATGTCAACCATCCCAGCAACGTCCCTGATTGATCCCAGCCATCCAAGAAGGATCCCGTAGCTGGAATAGGGTAGAGAGGCGGGAAGATCTTATTACACTCTATGTCTCATTTCCAATGTATCCCTAGAGCTCTTAGAGTTTCATTTTGATTCCTCTGAGCTTGACTTCCATTTCCTCATCGATTTTCAGTGTTTTGGAGCTACCGGCGTCGAGATCAGTGCTTGACCGAAAGCCACCTCCATCCAAACTCCCACAACCTTGATTCCAGTGATACTCCAAGCTCGAAGCCTGAAGGAGATCAACATGTGGACAGTCAACAAATTCAACCGTACTTGAATCATCCAAATCCATCACCTCTAACTCGGTAAATTCTAAACCCTGGATAATACTTAAGTTCCTAAATAGGCTTCTAAGGAATTCATCTCGAGCTCTATAAAACATCCCCCACTCTTCATCTCAATGACTGTCACCTAGATCTCAGTTTTCATGCAATTTAAACTACTATTTAAAAAGTTCAAATGAAAAATTAGATTTAGGGTTTACGGTGGTCGAGCAAGGAAGATGAAATCGAGACCGTTGATCTCATCTTTTTGATTTCAATGGACGAGATTCGATCAACTGTTCCGTTCATTCCAAACGACAGGATCAAATCATGACCGTCTGATCCCTTAATCAAGATCCGATCACGGGATTCAATCCGACCTGTCCATTACAAACCACGAGATCCCTTATACGCCGTCCGATCACTTAACCGAGATTGAAACCATGAGATTTAATCCTGTTCGTCAGATCTGAGATGTAGGATTAGACGACGCTTAAGCCTAGCTGACTCATTTAAGTGTCGGGTCCCACTTATACGCCGTCCGATCTCTTAACCGAGATTGAAACCACGGGATTTAATCCTGTTCGTAAGATCTGAGATGTAGGATCGGAATGCGCTTAAGCCTAGCTAACTCATTTAAGTGACGAGTCCCACTTGACCGCCGCCGTTTGTGTGGACCACTCGCCTGCTACTGCGTTTAATACCGAGTTTAAGGTTATATTTTAATTAAATTTAATCATAGAACTTGTAAAAATCAAATAAAATTAAATATTAAACCATTTTTTTCCACAACCACTCATTCTCCTCAAAATTAAATTTCCTATTTTCTAAAAATATAATCACAGCCTTATTTTCATTATTTTAAAACCCATATTTTAAACACTAAAATTTACCCTAACCCTTTTTAATTATATTTTATTTAAATATCCAATTAAATCAAAATTAAATGGCATGATACCTGAGGTCTAGCAGATACAGGTTCTCTGATTGTTGGGGGAATTTTTAGAGTTTGAGTTCAATCACAAGTGAATTTTAAAGGTTTAATCCATTTCTTGGATTAAATATTTGAAATGCCAATTACAAACTCAATAATCATCCAATTCATGCATGTTAGAGTTCTATGGAACCAGTGAAAGGTCATCCTTTCACTGAAAATAAGTTTAGATCTTGATCATGTGTAGTTTAAACCAGAAATTTATTAATTTTAATTTAAAATAATTTTCTAAATATTAGATCCTTTAATAAATCACTAATTAAGCGACTCTTTCAATAATTCACTAAAAAAATAAAATAATACTAAACAAATCCTGGAAATTCACAAAATTCCATAAAATTCAATAAAAGTCAGAGAATCATAAGGTGGAATTAAAATAAATTTTTAAATAAGTTTTAATTTAATTTTTCATTAAATAACCAATTTTCTATAAATTATTAACTAAATACTAAAAAAATTCTAAAAATTCATTAAAATTTACTTTAAATCAAATAAAATTCAGAGGTTGATCCATTCAATCTAAATAAACTTTATGATAATTTTGTAGTATTGCATTCATAAGGTCCCTTTCTCTATCCCTAATAAAATTTTGGGGACTCTCAGATGAATATCTGTTTTCCATATAAGATGGGTGTTCATTTTGAAAGTCCTAGAACTTATAAATTGATAACTTCATGCACTTAGGTAGTTATCAATCTATAAGTTCTTTAAAACTAAATCAAATAACTATAACATCTAAAATTGGAATAATTTAAAATTCAAATATACTCCACTTAAACTTTAATCAAATTCCCTTTTAGCCTTTATTAAATAAATCCTAATAATACATGAATCTTGAACAATAATTCCTATAGGACCTATCCAAGCCACAAGACCTCTTTCACACACTTAAATGCTTGCTAGGACTACCAACTTTAGCTTAGGCTAGGCCAATGGTTTGTTTGCGGGTGTCTTTCCTATAGGGCACCTACGTGTGTTTGCTTACTTTTTTGTACTTCATACCATGCATATTTATTTCTGTCTGTTCACCAGAGCACGAACTTAATTAAGAGAGGGCCGTGCACTTTACTTTCCTATCTTTACTTTCTTGCATATATAACTGTTCACAACGCACTCATAGCATGCATAATTACATAACTGCCTCTAATTTCCTATCTTTTATATTACTGCAAAAGTAGAATGCTCCTAGGGATCGATGTCTTGTAAAAAAATGTAAAGTTTTATTTTCTTAGAATTATTGTATATAGATTGAGTCTGTAAAGCATCTTGAGTCTGTAAAAGAATTAGAGATAATTGCTTATATATATACAAATGGGGCTCCAAAAAAGTAATATCCTCCCCCAGAAGGATGTTCCTTTTTGGAATTCCATAGAAGACCTGGAGCCTGAAGACCATAAGCAGTTGTATTTAATTTATTTTCTCGTAGGCTTAGAACCCAGGTTTTGTTGATGGTAGAACCTGGCCACCTTTACTTTACTGCAAATTCTAAGATGTAACTGATAAATTCTATATTAATAAAATATGCTCTTTTATACATAACTGTTTCATGCATCATTAACATTCGTGTAGATTTTTAGTTTTTGTAAGCATATTATCTTGCATTCGGGTTAAACTCTTTAACCCTTCCTTGATTCATAGGATAGAGCCATCTCAAATCTTGCATTCATCGGTGAATTATTGTGATTAGGATTGTTAGCTGGCAGCCCACTCTAGGCAGGTGGTAAGTCCAGATCGTATATACTTCTCTCTACACATTCCTCCTTCTAATTAACTCTAACTCTTCTAAATTCAACCTAAAAGTTTATAATCTAAAGCTTGATCGTGAAAATTTAAATTAGCCCAAATATTTAATTAAATTTTGTATATAATTTTGAAAGTAATTAGTCTTCATTTAAATCGAGAGTATTCTCTTAGGAGATGTAATTAACTATAGGGGCTTGCCCTTATAGGGAGTATAGATCCCAGAATAATCTAAACCTTATCTTAGTTTCCTTTCTAAGGTAGGGGAAAGATCTAAGATCGTAGTTCAAGGCTTTATCAATATTTGAAAATTTATTTTCATAATCATAAGATAGATA
This sequence comes from Dendrobium catenatum, assembly GCF_001605985.2. Taxonomy (NCBI): domain Eukaryota; kingdom Viridiplantae; phylum Streptophyta; class Magnoliopsida; order Asparagales; family Orchidaceae; genus Dendrobium; species Dendrobium catenatum. Next base: position 2,286,675 of record NW_021318673.1, read on the forward strand.
GATAGTTAATCTGCTCTCACAAGCAGGTTAAATATCTTCTAAAATTGATAATGGAAATAAATTCATGATTCATTAGTCTAATCGGGTTGATAGGATAATATACTAATCATCCTTTAGGATGATTCGTATATTCCCTATGCTTCACCTAGTTAGAAGAATGAATAATCATTTCCTTTCTTTCAAATCAATAGGAGGATATTAGTCTGCTCTTCGGGACAATATAATATCCGAGTATGTGTATTTGATTGAAAGAAAACATTAAAATATAAATAAAGCGAATCATATAATAATTAAATATTTGAGCCATTAAATTTTCATATAAATTTTCATCTTTTATGTCTTCTACTATCTGGTTAGTTGATTTATATAGTCTTGCGATTTCACTCCTAACGATTGATTTATGCTTTGTTTTCTCGTCACGATTTGCTTTCCTGTTTTATGTTTATATAGTTTTATCGATAGTCGAAGTTTTCTTAGCCTTTCCTACATGGCTAAGTAGATGAGTCAATGGTCAGCACCGATGTAGGTCCTACAGCCTGCCCAAATGTTGTCCGTTTCTCGTCTGATGTTTGAGTATAATTTAGATGTCTAACTTCTTTTGGATTTCTTTATAGATTTTGAAATTTCCGTATACTATTTTGTCTCTTTGATTTTTGCCTATAAATTTGGTCATTTTATAGATTTTCTTGGATTTATTTTGATTTTATTGTATCGGTTCTATGATTTGGGATTGGTTTGATTTTCTTTTATATAAACTGTACAAGTGTAGAATCCCTTAAATTGAGTCAACCCAGCCTATATGTCATTTGAATGACATTTGCATGTTTACTTTGAGACCACTATTTGCATGTTTATGCCCACGCGAGTGGACATCACGCATGCTTACCCGGCTTCGTCCTAAAAGCCTGGCAGATGTCCAACCGGAATATCAACTTGGTCCTAGGTCTGGTAGGGGTTATGCCTCCCGTTTGTCGTCTGGCATTTGTATGTCATTTGTTTGATTAGTCACTTAGAATTCTTTTTTCCAACTTTATTCAAAATCATTTATGATTTCCTTATATTCATTACATTTGATTCCTTTTTTTGTGTTTATTTCCGAATTTTTTATATTCTTTCTTTGATTTATGATTTGTATTGAATTGATTGTCTCTTATTTAAACTGTACATGTGTAGAATCCCTTAAATCGAGTCAACCCAGCCTGTATGTCAATTGAATGACATTTGCATGTTTACTTTGAGTCCACTATTTGCATGTTTATGCCCACGCGAGTGGATATCACCCATGGTTACCTGGCTTCGTCCTAAAAGCCTGGAGGATGTCCAACCAGAATACCAACTTGTTCCTAGGTCTGGTAGGGGTTATGCCGCCCGTTTTATATCTAACATTTGTATGTCATTTGTGTGATTAGTCACTTAGAATTCTTTTTCCCACTTTATTCAAAATCATTTGTGATTTCCTTATATTCATTATATTTTATTCCTTTTTCCGCGTTTAATTCAGAATTTTTATATTCTTTCTTTGATTTATGATTTGTATTGATTTGATTGTCTCTTATTTAAACTGTACATATGTAGAATCCCGTAAATCAAGTCAACCCAGCCTGTATGTCATTTAAATGACATTTGCATGTTTACTTTGAGTCCGCTGTTTGCATGTTTATGCCCACGCGAGTGGACATCACCCATGGTTACCAGGCTTCGTCCTAAAAGCCTAGCGGATGTCCAACCGGAATACCAACTGGGTCCTAGGTCTTGTAGGGGTTATGCCGCCCGTTTGTTGTCTGACATTTGTATGTGATTTATGTGATAAGTCACTTAGAATTCCTTTTTCATCTTTATTCAAAATCATTTATGATTTCCTTATATTCATTACATTTGGTTCCTGTTTCTGTGTTTATTTCAGAATTTTTATATTCTTTCTTTGATTTATGATTTGTATTGATTTGATTATCTCTTATTTAAACTATACATGTGTAGAATCCCTTAAATTGAGTCAACCTAGCCTGTATGTCATTTGAATGACATTTGCATGTTTACATTGAATCCACTGTTTGCATGTTTATGCCCACACGAGTGGACATCACCCATGGTTACCGGGCTTCATCCTAAAAGCCTAGCGGTTGTCTAACCGGAATATCGATTTGGTCCTTGGTCTGGTAGGGGTTATGCTGCCGTTTGTCATCTGACATTTGCATGTCATTTATGTGTCATTTATATGCCTTATGGTTTTCTATTTTTTTTAGTATCTGGTTTTCGAATTGATGTGTTGAAATCAGGCTTTAGATTATAAATTTTATTTTGCCCCCATCTCTAGTTCCTTCCACTCGTGTTCGTTCTTATATATTCAAGTGTTTGTAAGGACAAGGGTCTTTAATTAATTCTTTTTTGAATTTAATTATCACAATACTTTCAAATCATCAATCAAATATCAATTCCAAGTCTTCACTGTGTAAATGTATCCCTCTGGTGTGGGTCCTTAATTGGACCATCTCCCTCCTCAAATCTTTAATCTATTCAATCCTTACCGTAAACTTCAGTTACATCCGAATCAGTGCAACTATCAACAGTTAGCTTTTCTGCATAGACTCAGAAAGAACAGTTTCTGAATGAAATCATCTTTGAAATGTAGAAAATGTCTGGAAAGCTTATATTCAACTTCAACATCACTGTTGCCCAATCTGCCGAGGGAGATCTGATTCAGTTTGGTTCTGGATTCAACAATCTGCAAGTTACTTTCGGTGCACCACACACTGAGATGGTGACTCCCATAGTCGAATCAGTTCAATTAGTTCCTGTCAAGATCAATGTTGAGGGTAGGTCTGCAGTTGCTCCTGCAGCTGCCAAACCATTAGTTTTCACCCGCCTGACTTATCCTCAGCCAGCAGCCATGGTTAAAGGAAAGTCTCCTATAGTGGCTGACTCCCCTACCTTTGGGAATTTTGAAGTGGGATCAGCATCTGCCATCCCAGAGATCACCAAATATCAGCGTCTTAATATGATTCGTCGCATGAGGCCGAGAGTCAAAAGAGCTGAAGCACTGAAAAATAATCCTATCATTGTTGCCGCGGCTGAGGCATCGAAGAATATAACTCCTGAAATCCCTGAGGCGTATGTCAATTCTCCTCAATTAGTTGGTAGTAGGTTTCACCCCTTATTTGCTGTTGCTGGAGAAGAGAGTGTGGTGCATATAGCACATTCTCCACCTACTCCATTTTGGGACGACCCAATCGTCCCTTCTCTTTATGAAAAGAAGAGGAAGTTCAAGACCTTACTAAATGGACTGATCCAGGACTGTTCCTTCGACTACGGCCAGTCGAAAATAGAATTTCTAAAAAGTGTGAAGGATGTTATGTACACCGAGGTACACCCTCAAGCAAGGGGAGGGAGAGGAGAGTCCCCCCTACTAAGAAGAGAGTTCAATTTCAAGGAGCGGGTCCAAGTCGACCAGCGACTGTACCGGACCGTCGTAGAGAATTGAAGAGCCTTCCTTCTCATGAGCAGTATCAAAGTTATGGTTATCAAGACAGTCAGTAGACTCCCATCAAATCTTTGGGGTATGGAGCATTAGCCCGGCGAGGGTATAATCCCATATCTTCCCCTCTTCACGCCATTATGGAAATCATCCCTTAAGAATCTATGATAATCCACCATCTCAATATCCATCAAAGATCAATCCACATCGTCATCAAGGTAGCGAATCATCTTTAAGTTTCGATAGGAGGAGACTGAAGTTCCCAAATCAGTCGTCCTCATTATCTAACCGAGAGAGGGTTTGGCGGCCCAAAATGACCCAACTCCGGCTACACTAATGAGACTAAAGAAGGACGTGGCAGAAGAAATATCAAGGAAAGGGAAGTTCGTCATGGAACCATCACCTTCCAGGGAATATACTCCAGTCAACCCACACGATGTGGGAGGTAAGACAATAGAAGAAATGGTGAATCACTTGAAAGAAAGCATTCGCCAGATCGATGAAGAAGAAGCAGGAGAAGAAGAGAATATGGATTAAGAAATGTTTGATAGTGTCAACATGGTTGATACTCGTTCTTCTCTACAAAGAGAGAACGAGAAAGGTAAGGGAGAAGCGGGACTAGATGAGGCCGAGGATGATGAAAATAATATGACAGATTCAACTCATCATCTATTGGAACAGCTGAGTCAAAAAGATGAGTAGATACTCAAAATGGAAAAGAAGTTGGAAGAAATGATGACAATGATTTCTGTTATGCAGGCCAATAATCCTCCTACTCCACAAGAACAAGTTAAATCTTCTCCCGACGAGTCAGTAGAATTAAACATCAATAACAAAGCAGTCAGGATGGAAGAACCTGATAAACCGATGCAGAAACCTGTGAATATAGAACTGCCATCATTACAGTCAGTAGACATCAAGAATATGGTCTAACAGCAAGTAAAGGAAGCATTGGCTAAGGAAGAATATGACTCGGTCCCTTATCCAAAATGATTTGTCCCTCCTTCCTTTAAGAATTTTGATGGAACCGAGACTCCAAAGCAACATCTAGCTCATTTCAGAGCCAGTTGTTGTAATGTAGGTGGTAGCGATGCCCTATTGTTCAGATAATTTGTCAGCAGTCTATCTGGGATTGCATTTGATTGGTATGATGAACTGCCCAATGGGTCGGTCCATACCTTCAATGACTTGGAAGCAATGTTTGTCAAGAGATTTGCCGATGCAAAGCATCACATTACTGTCGGCGATTTAGTAGTGGAAAGTCAAAAGCCAGGAGAAAGTCTAGTAGATTACATTATGTGATGGAGAAATCTTATTATGAGATGTGAGCCTCAATTGCAAGAACATCATGCTATAGAAATTCTCCTAAAGAATATTCATGTCTAGTCGCCTTCCTACTCAAAGGTTTTACAATTAAAACCTTTGAGAAACTTTTAAACAAAGCTTCTAACCTCGAGGAGGAAGCTACTCAGCTTCCATTCTCAAAAGATTCAGCTTCTTTAGAAATGAACAAGTTGAAACCACAGAAGGTGCTAGAAAAGAAGTCAGGGATAGTGTCTACAGTAGATAAAGGAAAACAGCCGATGCAGATTCAGGTAGAAAATCCTAATCGACCTCCGCAGTATCAGCAATATAACAGACCTCAGGCCGATCAGAAGACCAGACCCCAACCATATTTGACTCAAGAACAAAATAAAGAGAAGTTTGACTTCTTTATGAATAAGGTCTATCCTTTTAAACGAGAAGCAATTAAGAAGATGTTTAAAAGTTTGGTGAAGAAGCCGGGGTTCAAATTGCCTGAATCCAGAAGACCAAAAGAGGCTACTAAAGTAGGGTAACCAAACTTCTGTCCTTATCATCGGATGTTAAGGCATGAGATAGAGGATTGCATAACCTTCAAAGAATGGCTGGATAGAAATTATTAGGATGGTACAGTCGTGATACCCAAAGAATACTTGGTAAACCCTAGTCAGGGTTCTACCAAGTGTATATTTGGTGAGCCTTCTGAATCTCTTATTTCAAAATCTAATGATAAATGGGATATAGCTTTATTTCAATCTTCTAAAAAAATCTTTAATAAATTATATCGTTCATCTCTCTAGGAACCTCTGAAGTTAAGGCATTAATCTTCTATGAGTAGAAGAAGAATAAGGCTGCAATCATAGAGCCTAAAGGAGCACAAGCTGATCAAGCTCCCGTAGTCCTAGAGAAGGAGCAGAAGAAGGAGCAAAGATAAGTTCTGATAAGTTGGTTATTTGTGCAAATTGTGAGCATATGTCGCTAAAACCCTTAACTCTGTATGACTTTTATTTTGTCCCTCCTGGGGCTAAGAAAGCAATGAAAAGGATTCTGCATATATCATGTTCATTTTTGCTGACGAATACCTTGATCATAACTTAAACCATAATGAAAATAATTCATAAGACACGAATATGAATGAAACAAATGAACAATTTCAATACTATTACGATAGTGACTCCCCTATTCTCGATATTGAGGGTGATCCTATTAATATAGAATTGGAATTATCTGATTCAAATACACCGCCAGAAGAAACTCAGACAGCGACCAATGATCAACAGTTAAAGGTTACTGAGAACGCTTCATCCGAAGAAGTAGTGCAAGTTAACCTTCGTAGTGGTAAAGTTTTACCTCCACGAATTGTATCTAATGGGAAGGAGAAGCAAATTACAGGTAATACTGAAACTTCCAATCAACCACAACAAGGTTTAGAGCCAGAACTAGAAAATACTTAAACTCCAAAAGTTGACTACAACATTTTAGCGCATCTTAGAAAATTGCCAACAAAATTAAGCATATATGATGCTCTGGTTCTTTCCAAAGAAATGAGGGAAGCTTTAGTTACAGCTTTACTCGATCCAGAGATCTGTATGGCTCAATTAGCTTCAACATAGTCTGACAAAGAAGCACTATATTTCAAAGAAGTTCCCGGAGTCACATTTTCAGACGAAGATTTGTTACTAGGAACAGCAGATCACAATCGTCCATTATATATCTCCGTCAAAATCGGCAATTTCAAAGTATCTCGTGTGCTCGTCGATCCAGGTGCATCGGTCAACATCATGGTGCTCAAAACTATCGCATACCTAAAGGTTGATACTCACAAACTCAGTTCTGACAAGATGATGCTACGAGGATTCAATGAGAAAGGAGAGAGATCCATAGGTTCAATAACCTTACTTTTAGATTTAGAAACCTTCAAAACCGAAGCAAAATTCCATATAACAGATTCCAAAACTTCTTTTAACGCTCTTCTGGGTAGACCCTGGCTTCATGAATATAGAATGGTGCCTTCGTACTTACATCAGTGTATCAAAATCTCCTGAGATAGAGTAGAGCACTGCATCAAAGGTGATTTGCAACCATTTTCGATTTACGAAGTCGGTATATACGAAGATGCTTCATACTATCTGCCTAAGAAGCAGACAGCGTTCTCTAAAAATCTCAAATTGGCTGAAGTAGAAATAAAAGAAGTGAAAGAAAAGAAAGAGAAAGAGAAAGAAAAAGAGAAAGAAAAGGAAAAAGAAAAAGAAAAAGAATAGCATCACGACCTCGAACACGATGTCCGTTGGTCACCTTCTCCTCCCTCACGAAGAGGTGGTAGAATGGCACAATGGTCTAGAGGGAGAGGTCGAGGATGGCAAAATAAAGAAATGCGTGAGAATGTAACTCAAGGCATACAAATAAGGGAACCTGTAATACATATTGATTTGGAATCCAGTTCGAAGGACGAATCATATATGCTCAAGAAAGACCCATAGGTTGTAGAATATAGGAAATTTCTAAATCAGCCAAAATTTGAGATTTCTATAGAATCTGATAGTGATGAGGACAGGGTCCAAGTCACTAGGGAAGATAATTCGAATTTATCTACCATGGAGAGATTAAAAAAGTATGTGAAAAATATTACCTTAACCCCTTTATCCCAGAATGATGTAAAGAGGTTGGAAGTGAAAGGTTCTCTCCCTCTAAACCCTGAAATCAAAGCCAACAATTTTATACCTTCTACCAGCAAACCCCCAGAGACCGATGTAACCCTCAATGATCATTTTATGGAAGAAATAATAGAGCTACCTTTTGATTGGTATTCGAACTCTGTAAATAGATTTGCTAAACAAGGGTTAACGCCGTTGAAATGGACTAGAAGCAAAGCCCAACAATTTGAACATCTATGGAATAGAAAATACCATAAACAACTTTCAAAACATGGTATTGGCTTTGCTACTCTATGTTCGTTCGATGACAATGAATATAGTTTAGTAATTTCTAATACTTTTGAATATAATAGTCTCTTTTCAGTGAACGTTAAATCTTTTAACGAACCCTGCATAGAAACTTCATATGATCTCGATGACTTTCAAATTCAAGATGCACCTCCAGAACTTGAGGAAGAAATTAAATATACGATCGACGATTTCAGAGAAATAAACCTGGGCACTGAAGAAGACCCTCGCCCGATTTTCATCAGTTCTCTATTTGATGAGGATGAGGCAAACGACATGATTCAACTCCTACCTGAATTCAAAGATTGTTTTGCTTGGAGCTACGAGGAGATGCCCGGATTATCCCCAGACGTAGCGGTGCATAAATTAGTAGTTCAACCAGAAACATTCCCAATAAAATACGCACCTAGATGAATGCGACTCGACATTGAGCAGCAGGTCATCGTCGAAGTTAAGAAATTAATCGATACAGGCTTTATCAGGGAGGAGAAATATCCAACCTGATTAGCTAGTGTCATTCCATTCAAAAAGAAGAACGGCCAGATACGTGTTTGTATTGATTTCAGAGCGTTCAGAACGGTCTAAACAAAGCATGCCCTAAAGATGAGTTTCCGCTTCCTATACCGGAACTCATGGTAGATATCGCTTCTTCTCATTCGATATTCTCCTTTATGGATGGCTCATATGGATATAACCAAATCATAATGGACCCCAAAGATGAGAAGTACACCGCATTCAGGACACCGATAGGAGTCTACTATTACAAGGTCATGCCTTTCGGTTTAAAGAATGCGGGAGCGACTTATCAGAGGGCAATAATGAGGATTTTTTACAAACTTATCCATAATCAAGTGGAATGTTATGTCGATGATCTAGTCGTGAAGAGTGTCGAAAGAAGTGATCATTTATATGATCTGAGGATTGTGTTTCAAAGAATACAAAAATATGATCTAAAAATGAACCCTTTGAAGTGTGCTTTCAGCGTCATTTCAGGAAAATTCTTAGGTTTCGTGGTTCGACATCGTGGAATCGAAATCTATCCAACTAAGATCAAAGCGATACTGGAAATGCCACCTTCAAAAACACTCACTCAATTGAGATCCTTTCAAGGTCGATTAGCATACCTTAGAAGGTTTATATCAAATCTTTCAAGTAGATGCCAACCATTTGCAGCATTATGCAAGAAAGATGCTCCATTCAGATGGGATCAGAACTGTTAGAAAGCATTCGACAGCATAAAATAGTATTTTATAAATCCCCCAGTGCTTGCAGCTCCTATACCGGGGAAATCACTGATTTTATATACGGCTTTAAGTGAATCTATTGGCACCTTATTAGCTCAATCTAATGAGGAAGGAAAAGAGAATGCACTTTATTATCTGAGTAGACGCTTACCAAAGTAAATTATCCTTCGATCGAGAAACATTGTTTCGCTTTAATCTTCGCCGCTCAGAAGTTAAGGCATTACATGCTTTCTCATAAAATAAATCTTATATCCAGAATAAATCCCTTGCAGTATTTGATAACTCGACCAACATTCTCAGGGAGATTAGCCCGCTGGTCAATGATATTATCACAATTCGATGTCACATTTACTCCTCTACGAGTAGTCAAAGGACAAGCAGTAGCAGATTTCTTAGTAGCTCATCCTACTTAGGATGATTGCCCGATAAATGATGAGTTACCGGATGAACAAGTTAAGGAACTTGAGATAAATAAAAAGTTCACCTGGAAATTCTATTTTAATGGCGCTGCATCTAATCAGCAGAGAGACTTAGATGAAATTTTGCCTGGTCAGGCAGGAATTGGTATAGTATTCGTTACACCTGAGAGGGGCAACATGTATTACTCCTATCATCTGTTAGAACCATGTACCAATAATGAAGCTGAATACGAAGCGTTGATAACAGGATTAAAATTGACTATTTTGAATGGGATTGAGGAAATCAAGATCTTCAGAGATTCACAGCTTGTTGTCAATCAAATAGCAAGAATTTTGAAAGTATTAAAAGACATTTTGGTTCCTTACCATTGGTATGCAATGTATGTTTTGAAAAAGATTCCAAATGTTACATTATATCGAATTCCCCGAGGAAAGAATTCTATAGCGGATGCTCTTGCTAAATTAGTTAAAGCACTTGCGTGCCCTAAAGAAGTTTCAATCCCGATAGAAGTGCAAGGTCGACAAGTCCTTTCCCCCAAAGATCTTGAACACTTAAGCAGAGAATCTTCAACTGAGTTGAAAATTATTTTAGCAGTAAACAATGAAGTGTTAGACTGGAGAAAACCGTTCATCAAATACTTGCGGGAAAACAGGCTCCCCCAAGAGAAATCAACTGCAGATCAAATCAAGAGACGATCACTATCTTACGCTCTGATTAACAATACCCTATACAGAAGATCATTTGATCAGATGTGGTTATGGTGTTTAAGTAAATCAGAATCACAAAAGATTGTGGAAGAAGTACATGCTGGTTTATGTGGCGCACATCAATCTGGTCCGAAGATGAAGATGAAAATCAAACGGATGGGATATTATTGGCCATCAATGATAGATGACTACATGAAAATTGCACGTCATTATCATAAATGCCAGGTGCACGGTGTAGTTCTTCATCAACCACCAAATGTCCTACACCCAACTATCGCTTCTTGGCCTTTCGAAAGATGGGGCACCGATATTATCGGTCTGATAGACCTCCATCCTCCAGAGGTGATAGATTCATTCTAGCAGCTATAGATTCTTTTTCCAAATGGGCTGAGGCTGTTCCTTTGAGAGAAGTCAAAGCTCAGCAAGTTCTAAAATTTTTCAAAGAGAATGTCGTGTACCGATCCGGTGTCTCTCGTCGAATCATCTCGGATAACGGTCCTTCATTAAGGAGTACTAGAATTAACAACTTTGCCAGATGACACAACATTGATTAGAGATACTCCACCATCTATTACCCTTGGGCAAATGAACTGGCAAAGGCCTTCAATAAAACCTTGATTCATATTTTGAAGAAATCTTTAGACGACAATAAGCGTCAATGACATGAAAAGTTGGTTGAAGCTTTGTGAGCATACCGAACCACATATAGAACTCCGACTCAATCTATGCCATTTGCTTTAGTCTTTGGTGCAAAAGCAGTTATTCCTTTAGAAGTTCAACTACCCTCACTCAGAATTGCAACAAACTACAACATCACTACATAACAGAATGCAAAGCTCAGGTTTGAAGAATTCGAAGGTTTAGAAGAGAAGCGTTTGCAGGCTCAACAGAACCTTGAGTTGTATAAAGCTAAAATTATACAAGCTCATGATAAATTGGTTCGACCGAGAACTTTTCAAGTAGGAGACTTGGTTTTAGTTCTTCGAAGACCCATCCTATCTCATCAGAAGATAGGAGGAAAATTTGAACCAACATGGGAAGGACCTTTTGTAGTGGAGAAGGTCTACCAAGGAGGATCTTATCAGCTTATAGATTGTAAAGGTAATCATCCTATGTTGCCTATCAATAGACGATACCTTAAGAAATATTATGATAGCTGATGTATTTGATAAACATTGCAAGGAAATAAAATTTTGAAGTTTGAAATCTCCAGTGTTGATATCATCTTCTGAACAAGATAACTCAAACTCCTAGTATAATTCAGACATTTTGTTTCTAAGCCTGTTCATTCGGGAATCGATCTCCCATTTTAATTTTAGCTTTTACTGGAAATCGATCTTCCAGTCAAAGTTTAAATCTAACCTTTTTGATAATTGATCTATCGGTCAGGTCCTGATGCCTGCTTATTCGGGAATCGATCTCCCATTTTGAATTTCACTTTTTCTGGAAATTGATCTTCTAATCAAAGTTTAAATCTAACCTTTTCGATAATTGATCTATCGGTCAGGTACTGATGCCTGCTTATTCAGGAATCAATCTCCCGTTTCGATTTTAGCTTTTTTTTTAAATCGATCTTGCAGTCAAAGTTTAAAATCAACCTTTTCGATAATCTATCTATCGGTCATGTCCTAATGCCTGCTTATTCAGGAATTGATCTCCCGTTTCAATTTTAGCTTTTTCTGAAAATTGATCTTCCAACCAAAGTTTAAAATCAACCTTTTCTGATAATCGATCTATTGGTCAGGTCCTGATGCCTGCTTATTCGGGAATCGATCTCCCGTTCAAATTTTCAACTTTTCTGGAAATCGATCTTCCCGTCAAAGTTTAAATTTAACCTTTTTGATAATCAATCTATCGGTCAGGTCCTGATGCCTGCTCATTTGGGAATCAATCTCCCGTTTGAATACCCACCTTTATTTGGGAATCAATCTCCCATTTAAAGTACAATTTTTACCTCTCTGATAATCGATCTCTCAGTTAGGTCCAGCTTTTCTTACTTGATGAAAATCGATCTTTCAATCAAGTTTCCCAATTTCTAAATTTTGTTGATCCACATCGATCAATGCCAACACATGTGATTTACTCTTCGAATTCATCACACATGTTCGGGGTCCATTTATTTACCTCATTTTTGTATGAGGTCTCTAATAGAATCGTATAATCAATTCAAACTCAAGTAAATCCATATTCCAATATATTTAGACTCCAATCAAATCTAGACTCAAATCCTAAGTCAAAGAAGCCCTTTCCTAAAGGCTTTTTTTCAGTGAATCTTCAAATATTTCAAAACCCAGTCAAATGGTCTCTAATTCGGGGTCTATCTATTTCATACTGATGGGACATGTCTCTAGAGGCAACTCTCTAAATTTGAGCCCATTATGAGGTGTCTAACCTCAGAAACTCAAATGAAATAAAAAAGCAGTAAAACCTTCAAATATTTATAGCCCATGCCACTAGACCTACCACCTACTAGTTTTTGATCTTGGAGCTTCCTTCAAAGCCTCCAATCACTTCCATATCATCAATACTGACATGCTGAATAATAAACTGCATTTTTCTGGACTCATTGCTGCCCCCAGTGGACCTAAGGTCAAAATGACTGAAATGCCCCTAGGGGGTATAAATAGTCTTTTTTAACCAAATGAACTCTAAACCGAATGCAAACACCTCCAGCAAGTTTCAAATGTCAAACCAAACCTATTAAGCCCATTTTGAGACCTTGGGTCAACTTGGTTGACCAAGTCAATAGGGTTGACCCAAGAGGCCTTTTAAGGGTCCAAATAGGTGATTTTATCCAAATGGCCTATTTGAGCCTTGAAAACATAGTTACTAGACTCCTAATATAATTTCAAACTTGTCCAGCCCAGACCCACACCCTGGGTTAACCTAGTTGACCCAATCAACCTAGTTGACCCAATTGTCCCTTAAGGCTCTTAATGGGTCATTTCAACCCATTTGATCTATCTAACCCGTTCAAGCCCTCAAACCCATGTCAAAACTTGAGTCAAGTCCATTCAAATTATTTTGAGTCAAATCACACCAAGTTTAACTTAGTCAAACTTTGATTCTTAGTCACATCTCTCATTATATACACCATCCAATTACTCTACCTATTATGACCAATTGCAACCTTGCTTAACGACCCCCAGCCATTATATGGTTGCCATTTCATCAACCATTGATTGAGTTGACTGGTCAAACCAATCAACTCAATGCTTAAAAGATCATTTTCATGGTCAAAGTCTTCATCCCATTGAACCCAGCTTAAATCAAACACATCTAGCCATTTGGAGAAGTTCTAAAACTTTCCTTGATGCCAACTCAACAGGCCTTTACTCCATTGACTAGTCAAACAGTCAATGGGAGCTCAAAAGAGCTCCCATGGTCAAACCTGTTCAATTCAACTCCTCTAGCCTCGACCAGGGCCATTCAAACCATCCTAACGACCTTAGAAGCCTCTCTGAACCCAATCCAATCTATCCTAGCTCCTGGTGTGCCCTTAGCTTGACTCATTAGCTCAAACGAGCTCTATTGGTCAACCCATTCAACTCAACTTCTTAGCCTGAATCAAGCCCGTCCAGGTCCTTGACTCGGTTACAGAACCTTCCTAAAGAGTGAGCCCCACCTAGCCCAAGCCTTGGTTCGAGCCCTAACGGCTTGTGGTCCCCTCCCACGTGAGGAAAAATGAGGGAGTAGCCAGCTCACCCTGCCTCGTACAGTCCTTCTCTCTGTGCTCTAACCTTCTAGGCCAGGTGTCAACCATCCCAGCGACGTCCTTGATCGATCCCAGCCGTCTAAGTAAGCTCCCGTAGCTGGAATAGGGTAGAGAGGCAGGAAGAGCTTATTACACACTATCTCTCGTTTCCAGTGCATCCCCAGAACTCTTAGAGTTTTGTTTTGATTCCTCTGTGCTTGACTTCCATTTCCTCATCAATTTCTAGTGTTTCGGAGCTACCGGCGCGACATCAGTGCTCAACCCCGGTTCAAGTGATCCTCTAAGCTCGAAGCATAAGGGAGATCAAAATATGGACAATCAATAAATTCAACCTTACTTGAATCATCCAAATCCATCACCTCTAACTCGGTAAATTCTAAACCCTAGATAATACTTAGGTTCCTAAATATGCTTCTAAGGAATTCATCTCAAGCTCTGTAAAACATCCCCCACTCTTCATCTCAATGACTGTCACCTAGATCTCAGTTTTCATGCCATTTAATCTATTGTATAAAAAGTTTGAATGAAAAATTAGATTTAAGGTTTACGGTGGTCAGGCGAGGAAGACGAAATCGAGACCGTTGATCTCATCTTTTTGATTTCAACGGATGAGATTAGATCACTTGTTCCGTTCATTCCAAACGACGGGATCAAATCATGACTGTCTGATCCCTTAATCAAGATTATATCACGGGATTCAATCCGACCCGTCCATTACAAACCACAGGATCCCTTATACGTCATTCGATCTCTTAACCGAAATTGAAACCACAGGATTTAATCCTATTCTTCAGATCTGAGATGTAGGATCTGACGGCGCTTAAGCCTAGCTGACTCATTTAAGTGACGGGTACCACTTGACCGCTGCCATTTGCGTGGACCACTCGCTCGCTGCCGCGTGTAATACCAAGTTTAAGGTTCTATGTTAATTAAATTTAATCACATAACTTGTAAAAATCATATAAAATTAAATACTAAACCAATTTTTTTCCACAACCAGTCGTTCTCCTCGAAATTAAATTTCCTATTTTCTAAAAATTAAATCACAGCCTAATTTTTATTATTTTAAAACCCATATTTTAAACACTATAATTTACCCTAACCCCTTTTAATTATATTTTATTTAAATATCCAGTTGAATCAAAATTAAATGGCATGATACCTTAGGTCTAGTAGATACAGGTTCTCTGATTCTTGGGGGAATTTTCAGAGTTTGAGTTCAATCCCAAGTGAATTTTAAAGGTTTAATCCATTTCTTGTATTAAATATTTGAAATTCACTTTACAAACTCAATAATCATCCAATTCATGCATGTTAGAGTTCTATGGAATAAATGAAATGTCATCCTTTCACTGAAAATAAGTTTAGATCTTGATCATGTGTAGTTTAATTTAAAATTCTACTTTCAATGTCATGTTAATTTAGCTTAATAATTAGCAAACTATACGTGATCATACAATGAAATTAGATTGACTTTGATTAGGGGATATTGGCAAGTATCCCTAAGCAACTTCAATTCAATTTAGTACATCTATTCCCTTATAATGGATTATGTAAGTCTATGAGTTACACATGACTTATAGCTATAATAATCTATTATAAAACTATGCCATAGAATATTAGGAGCACTTTTATTGTTCATGATTGCTTTGGAGTGTTTGTAATTAGTGTCCAAAGGGTTAGAGAACATTGATTGCTTTCCTACAACCTAGTGACATTAAGGACAACAATTAAGGTTGTGTCTTAGTCAACTTAGATTAATCTAGGTGAACTACACACCATTCCTTTTGGAATGAAACTCAAACAATTCAATAAAAGTCAGAGAATCATAAGGTGGAATTAAATTAAAATTTTAAATAAGTTTTAAATATTAAATTTATTTAATATTTAATTAAATAACTAATTTTTATAAATAATTAACTAAATACTAAATAAATTCTAAAAATTCATTAAAATTTACTTTAAATCAAATAAAATTTAGAGGTTGATACATTCAATCTAAATAAGCTTTATGATAATTTTCTAATTTTAATTTCATTAATAAATCACTCATTGTTAATTAAATTCATTAAAAATTCAACAATTCTTTAAAAATTCTAAATATTACAATAAAATCCATTAAACTTTTAACTAAATTTCAATTCATCTAAACTAAATTAATTTGATAATTTAATTGATCAAATTTATTTTAATCAATCAAATTTGATTATTAATTTAGATTAGATGAATTAAGGCCTTTATGCTTAAAGCCCGATTCCTTTTGGGAGAACTTTAGGCATTTTGATTTAAAGGTCCTTTAATATACTTAAATAACCAAAAGATCTCCTATGTATTGTGCATAATTCCGTTTAGGAAGGCACCAATACATTTAGATTTGAAGATCTTTAAACAAATATAATAATATACCGACCTTATACGACGTGCTGGATTCCTTCGGGAGGGCACATAGTATTGCATTCATAAGGTCCCTTTCTCTCTTCCTAATAAAATTTTGGGGACTCTCAGATGATTATTTGTCTTCCATATAACATGGGTGTTCATTTTAAAAGTCCTAGAACTTATAAATTGATAACTTCCTGCACTTAGGTAGTTATCAATCTATAAGTTCTTTAAAACTAAATCAAATAACTCTAACATCTAAAATTGGAATAATTTAAAATTCAAATATACTCCACTTAAACTTTAATCAAATTCCCTTTTAGCCTTTATTAAATAAATCCTAATAATACATGCAACTTGAACAATAATTCCTGTAGGACCTATCCAAGCCACACGATCTCTTTCACACACTTAGATGTTTGCTAGGACTACCAACTTTTGCCTAGGCTAGGCCGGTGGTTTGTTTGTGGGTGTCTTGCCTAGAGGAAACCTACGTGTGTTTGCTTACTTTTTTGTACGGCATACCATGCATATTTATTTCTATCTGTACACCAAAGCGCGGACTGAATGAAGTGAGGGCCATGTACTTTACTTTCCTACATATATAACTGTTCACAACACACTCATAGCATGCATAATTACATAACTGCCTCTACTTTCCTTTCTTTTATATTACTGCAAAAGTAGAATGTTCATAGGGATTGATGTACTTGTAAAGAAATGTAAAGCTTTATTTTCTTAGAATTGTTGTATATAGATTGAGTCTGTAAAGCATCTTGAATATGTAAAAGAATTAAAGATAACTGCTTATATATATACATATGGGGCTCCAAAAAAGTAATATCCTACCCCAGGAGGATGTTACTTTTTGGAATTCCATAGAAGACCTGGACCCTGAAGACCATAAACAATTGTATTTAATTCTATTTTCTCGTAGGCTTAGAACCCAGGTTTTTTGTCGGTGGAACCTGACCACCTTTACTTTTACTGCAAATTCTGGGATGTAACTGATAAATTCTATATTAATAAAATATGCTCTTTTATACATAACTATTTCATGCATCATTAGCATTCATGTAGATTTTTAATTTTTGTAAGCATATTATCTTGCATTCAGGTTAAACTCTTTAACCCTTCCTTGATTCTTAGGATAGAGCCATCTCAAATCTTGCATTCATTGGTGAATTGTTGTGATTAGGATTGTTAGCTGGCAGCCCACTCTAGGCAGATGGTAAGTCCAGATTGTATATACTTCTCTCTGCACATTCCTCCTTTTAATCAGCTCTAACTCTTCTAAATTCAACCTTAAAGTCTATAATCTAAAGCCTGATCGTGAAAATTTAAATTAGCCTAAATATTTAATTAAAAATTGTATATAATTTTGAAAGTAATTAGTCTTCATTTAAATCGAGAGTATTCTCTTTGGAGATGTAATTAACTATAGGGGCTTCCCCCTATTGGGAGTCTAGATCCCAGAATAATCTAAACCCTATCTTAGTTTCCTTTCTAAGATAGGGGAAAGATCTGTGATCGTAGTCCAAGGCTTTATCTATATTTTAAAATCTAATTTCATAATCAAAAGATAGATAGATAGTTAATTTGCTCTCACAGGCGATTTAAATATCTTCTAAATTTGATAATGGAAATAAATTCATGATTCATTAGTCTAATCGGGTTGATAAGATAATATACTAATCATCCTTTAGGATGATTCGTATATTCCCTATGCTGCACCTGGTTAGAAGAATGAATTATTATTTCCTTTCTTTCAAATCAATAGGAGGATATTAGTCTGCTCTTCGGGGTAGTATAATATTCGACTATGTATATTTGATTGAAAAAAAATATTAAAATATAAATAAAGCAAATAGTTTGAGAATTTATTTTATTTATTTATTTAAAATATAAAACTATTTTTAAAATTAAAAGTAATTTTAAAATCTTTATATATTTTATTTAAAAATAAAATATTTAAGCATTTTCAAAAAAAAAAGAATTTTTAAATTTAAATATTTTAAAATTAAAAATAAAATTTAATTTGCATTTATTAATATACTTTAAATCATTTTGAAAATAAAAAGGAGTATATAATTTTAAATTTAAATATTTTCTTTTTAAAATCAAATAAAATATTTTGTCACAGTTTCTTTTTAGTTGTTTTTATTTTTGCTTTTCTTTAACTTTATGATGATTTTTCCTTGTTCTTAAATTTTAGAGATTTATAGCCAATTATTAACATCTCTAAATTGGTTAAAGGAAGAAACACCATTGTTGGTTTCCCTCCCTCTAACCTCTTTTAGTGGTATAATTTTCTTCTTTAAACAAAAGTCTTTCCCATATTAATAATTGGTATTTTAAATTAAAATCTTTTTTTATTTTACTACTGTAATCTATCTTATATTTATAATACTCAAAGCTTTTATATATCTTTCAAGTTAAATGAAATATTGCCATTGCACGTATCATATAATTACTAAAGTCTGCTTTGTGGTCTATTCTTCCTTATATTAGAGAGTGAGTTTTTCTTCTCTAATATCTAAAAGATCTACTCACAACTAATTATATTTTAAGAGTTGTTGAAAAAGGGATATAGCTTACAAGAACAAAAAATAAAAAGGCCGATGATGCAAAAAACAAAAAGATGCGCAATGACGCCAAATTGAAAAATTTATATACACAAAAGTGTATCAAAAACAAAAGATGCGCAAAGAGCGCCATTCAAATTGACAAGAGGCATAAAATGAGCTCACATAAGACAAGCTTACCCCTCTTTTAAACTTTTAAAATTTTAGAAGAATTCATGGGTTACTTGATATTTTCAAAGGCTTGATTTCAAATACCATGATTGAGACAAATTTCTTTGGTATATTATTCTATAAGTTATTTTTCTTTGGAGCAAGTTTTGAGCGGATCTTCTTTTTATCCAATTTGTTTATTCTTAGTTAGGAAATTTATTTTCAAAAGACGATTTGTGCCCTGAAAGAAGTCCGAGCTAGGGTTAATAGGATCGGATATTCTACCAATTTCAGATTTTGACATTGTTAACTCATTGATCTTTCAAATTTTTAAAATTTAATTATTTGGGAAATTTATCATATGCTGCTTTGCAAAAAAAAAAACTCCAAAAAAAAATTTAAAAACAAAAAATCTTTGTTTGGTTTTATATTTTTTTTTATTTTTTTGTTGCTGTTTTTAGATTGGTTTTATTGTTTGTGGGCTCTCTCTGATCATCTTCATCTTTCCCTGGTTTTCCAAATTTTGTCACATCGTCCTAGCCGATAAATTTATCATCCTGGATGATTGGACTATCTCTGTTCTAAATCCATCTGCTGGACTTTTTTTACTTTACTGAAATTCATCATCCTAGACTATACCATATCATCCTGGAAGATCTAATCGAACTCTGTTACAATCACCTTGGCAGATAAAATTTTTGTCCTGGACGATATACATGTCAGTACGTTTAAAATCTTTAAAATCACCTAGGATGATCTATTATATGACAATCATCCTGGCCGATCCACTGTTCGTGCTGGAAGATACACGTGGCACAGATTTAAAACATTTTAAATTCAGCCGGTATGATTAATTTTTTATCATCATCTTGAACGATACACCTAGTCGGCCTAGACTATCTACTTTTTCAACAGTCGTCTGGCCTGACTCCTCGAGATTATCGTCTGTGTCTAATTGTCCCGGTCGATATCTGATCGGCCCGGATGATCGGACTGCATTTTTAACCAATCGGCCTGTACGCAATTATTGAACCCGATCATCCTGGATGATTCTACGATCGTCCTGGATGATACGGCCGATTCTTTAAATTCAGCCAATTTTCAACTATTTTTCTTCACACTTTCTTTCCCATTACTTTTTTACTTTCTGTTTGCTTGCTGCTCCTTGCTTATGGCTGGTGAAAAGCATGTTCGAAAAACTTCTAGAAGCTCCTCGAGGGCCACACTGGACCCTCGATTCAGGGAGACAGAAGATTTGGCTGCCTACCATTGGTATAAAGAATGTAGAATCACTCTCTCCAAAATAATGAATCCTGTCCACCTCTCATATCCGGTATTAGACGTCTTCACTCACATTTCTCTGTTCTTTCTTCTTACTCTCGTTGTCCCCTTCTCTTCTAAACTTCTTTTCAATTTTTTTCAAACCTCTGCATAAACTCCTCCTACACTTCCCTCACCTCATATGTGAATCGATGCCCTGTCGAGATCGCATACTAGGACTGTACTGAACTGTTGCAGCTATCCACCACTGGGGATAAGTTACATACCATTATATTTGATCCTGAATTTAACTGGTCCTCTGAAAACCACTTTCTTCGCCACACCAACGCATCTTTTCATGTTGGAGAGACTAGCTCTTTACTCAAAGATGCTAGGATAATCCAACATGTCCTTCGCACTTCCATTATTCCAAAAGCCGGGGACCGAGTTCACATCACTCCACTTCTTTCACTTACTACCTTTTACATCATGGCCCACAGATAGTTTAATGTTACTGACCTGATCTTTCGATACATTGATCATTTAACAACAATCTGTGATCCAGGTCATAAGAGGAAACCCAATATTGCTTTAGGACACCTCATAGCTTATGTTCTTGAAACCAAATATCAACTTCAATATCCTGCTCGTCATGACCTTCAGCCTCTCTGCTACTCAAATAGTTCCTTCAATGTCCTTCACATTACTCATCTCCACCCAGGAGATGGGGAAGCTCAGGGGGCCGAGGAGGAGGTGGAGGGTCATGTTTCCGTTCCTGAACCTATTTCTCTCTTCCAGCACTCACAGTTGGATCAGTTGGTGGAGAGATTTGATCAATTGGAGGCTTGATTCGACACTTTCATAGCTCACTCGTAGCAGCTGCACTATCAGGACATAGCCTGCCAGCAGCAGCAGCACGACCAGGACATGGCCTGGTTTGGGGAGCAGTTTGTTTCACTCTCTTGTCACTTTCAGCAGCCACCACCTCCACCTCCGTCTGATGATCAGGGTCCCTCGTTTCTTTAGTTTTAGTTTATGTTTCTATAGTTTGTTTTCTCTGCATTGTGTTTCACTTTTAGTTTTTTAGTTGCTTTAGTTTGTTTTAGTTTCCCTCTCCTTTTTGAGATGTCAAAAGGGGGAGTAGTATGTTTGTACTTGTACTGTTCTTTTCTAAAATTTGAAAGCTTTTCTATATTTTGGACTGTTGTTTTAGAATTAATCGTTAAAGTGTTTGCCATCTTCAAAAAGGGGGAGATTATTGGAAATGTGTTTTCATGGATTATGCTTTTGATGTTAGCAAACACTACGACTGCCTTTTTCTATTAACATTTCAGGAACACAAGATCGAATGGGAATCGGAACCAGCTCAAGATTGGGTAGACTAGGTCGAGTCAGTATGTAATTTTTTTTCCCTTTATTGAGTCAATTGTAACCATTGAAGTGTTCTGATGCTAAGTAACCCTACATACACACTTGAGTGATTTTTTCTGTCTGACTTAGAATTTCTATTTTTACTCACATCATCCCAGACGATATTATTATCGTCCTGGATGATAGAGTTCAAAACAGAAATCCTAATCAGTCATCATAGTTATGGCATCCGTCATTAGCCAATTGGCTTGGATGATACATGTATTAGCCAGGACGATAGACTTAAAATAGAAAGAATCAGCCGCCATGATCTAATTAGGCATTCTTTATTTTTGGCAATCGGCCAGGACGATCTTGTATCATCCTGGATGATATGATACAATTAGGCCTAAATTAATTTGGCATTTAAGGCAAGCAATTAAGGATGATTGATTCGATTACATCATCCTGGACAATCAGTCCCAAAAACCTTAGTTGCTCTAGGACGATCGATATCGGACATCTTATATTTCGGACAATGGTCTGGACAATTAGGATCGGCCAGCTCAAATTTCGGGTGATGCTCTGGACGATTTCTCTCTAATTTGAACTAATCATCCAGGACGATCGTGAGACCGGCCCGGATGATCAAGCTATTTTGAAATCGTCCAGAACTCTATTTAGAGCGATTATCTGGCCAATAGTTTGTGATTTGAACTAATCGTACATGACAATTTATTATGGTCCTGGACGATATGAACAACTTTCTTCTATTCGTCCCAGATCATCCTGGCTGATTAGGCTTTAATTGCACTGATCGTACATGATGATATTAATATCATCCTGGACAATAATATCAGCAACTTGTAATTAATGAGCTATTTTGAAGCTCTTCTATTTAAGAGCTATTGTTCAACATTTTGAATAATATCTTGCTGCTATCTTGACCTGAGAAATCCTAGAGGAGAGAGAGTGAGAGGATCTTGTGAGGGAGATTCACAAGGGTTGCTCCAAGCATTGTTCCACTTCTTCTTCCACTAGAGTCTCTTATCCTTAGAAGGGTTGGGAGAGGTAAGCTTCAGAGATGGATCAAGGTTATCTGCCTACTTCAGGAGGAAGCAAAAGGAGTTGGGTTCTCTGCCTTGCCGGGGGTGGCAAAAAGGAGATTTTTATAAGGGATTCTCCGCCTTGATGTGGGAGCAAAAGGAGAGTCACTTTGGTAGTGCAATACTCGGAGGGCGCCTCCGGGGAGTGGATTTAGGTCAAGTTGACCGAACCACTATAAACCCTTGTGTTCTTTTTTCTGCTTCCAAATTTAATTTTTTCCGCACTTGTTTTCTGTGGTGATTTTGGTTTGAGCTTTGTTGTGCTTTGGTTAAAAGATTTTTAAAATACCAATTCACCCCCCTCTTGGTTAGCCTTGGGCCAGTTCATAAGGGCCTAACATCCCTAACGAACTTTCATACTATTCAGTATAAAATGATTTACTAATCTATTTTGAAAGCTTTCCAACTCTCTAGTTATGTGATTTAGCCTAGGCTGGCGTGACCCCTTATTCAATTTATTTTGTTGTTTTGAGCTGCTATTAGTTCTTCATTTTATTCTAATCAAAAGTTGTGCAAATTCCTAATGAATTGATTGCATTCATACGTAGTCCTGCATCACTGGTTTTGATTCAGATTCAAGTCCAACCCTTCAACCCATTTTAACAACCCTCGTAGATGTTAAAGTTCTCATATATGATTGATGAAGATGCAAAATTTAGATTTTATACATTCCCTATTTATCTCATAATCTCGTATCCATTTCAAAATTAACATCAGACAATAAATTTTCCATTTATTTTAATGATCTTAGATTTGTTATTATGGATCTTCAGGACAATCAACTGCTTCTACATGGCCGCAATCATGATGATTTGTATCATATTAGCTTTCTTCCTAGCAATAAGGCCACTGCTCTTCTTGCCACACGCACACAAACTTCTCTTTGGCACTCTCACCTCAGCTACCCACACTCGTGTCTACTTTCATCTCTTGTTCAATACATCCCAGAACTACAAAATTCTTCAGCATTTTCATATGTTTGTACTTCTTGAAATGTGGAAAATAGTTACAAACTACCATTTACTATAAGTATTTCTTCATGTACCTAACCAGTTCAGCTCATCCATTTGGATGTATAGGATCTGTCCCCTCAACTGTCATGATATGGATACAAATATTATGTCATATTCATTAATGATTTTACAAGATTTTCCTGGCTTTATCTCATGAATTCTAAACAAGAAACGCTCTCAAAGTTTAGAAACTTATGAAATCTCATTACTAATAAATTCAATAATCACATTCAGACTTTATACCCTGATGGCAGCAGGGAATTTATGAGCAATTCTATCCACAACTATCTTCTCGACTATGGCATTACTCGTCAACTTAGTTGTCCTTATACCCCTGAGCAAAACGGTATGGCAGAATGCAAACACCTCCACCTTCTCAATCTCACTCGAACACTCCTCCATGCGGCTGGGTTGAGATGATATCCACGGCTAACTACCTCATCAACTAATTGACTTCAAAATCTATCTCACTTCAAATTCCCTACCAAAAGCTCCTTGGTCATCCTCCAACCTACACTCACCTTTGCACTTTTGAGAGTTTATGTTATCCTTGGCTCCAACCACTAGCCCCAAATAAAATTCACCTCACTCTCAAGAATGTGTATTCTTAGGCTATTCCAATATCCATAAAGGCTATTGCTACTTTAACACTACAACCAATCGCCACTATATCTCCCCTCATGTTGTATTTCATCAACAACACTTTCCTTTTCAAGCCACTCCAACGTTACTAGCCTCTTCTTCATCTGATCCACACTACTCTCATCCTCTCTTAATCCCAGCTTCCACCATACCTCCTTCCACTTTAGTATCTTCCCCTACACAGACTCATATACCTGACAGATTCGTAGCACTCCCATAAAATTCTTCTCCACCTCGCATATTGTCACTCCCTGTTCCTAACAACCCCTTTATCAAATTAGCTCCCATACAACCTCCTCAAAATCCTCAGCATCCCATGCAAACCAGACTCAAAATCAATAATCTCTTGGCTAAAATATTTCTTTGATCTGTATGTGATCTCTAATTCCAATTCTACCCCCACATCCTACACTCAAGCTGTTAAACATAAGCACTGGAGAACTACTATATCATTAGAATACATGACTCTCCAAAAACAAGCTACTTGGTTGCTCACTCCAACTCCATGAGACAAGCCTTTTCTCGGTTGCAAATGGACGTTAGTTGCAAGGCTCGTCTAGTAGCCCAAGGTTGCTCTCAAGAATTTGGTGTCAACTACACCGAAACATTTAGTTTTATTGCTAAAATCCCAACAATCTGCATTCTCATTACACTCGCTCTTCATCGACTATTCTTCAATTAGGAGTTTCTAATGTTTTTTTACATGTGAACTTCAGGACAAATTATATGAAATAACCACCAGGTTTTGTTGACTCCCAATATTTCAGATTTGTTTGCAAACTACACAAATTCATCTATGGCCTGAAATACTAACCAAGACAATGGTTTAAAAAAACTACCTTTCTTCAGCTTTTCAGCTTCAAATTCAACAAAGTAGTTCCATTTCAACTTATATACAATCAAGAAAACATCTAGCTATTCATATTGATCTATGTAGACGACATCTTAGTCAACAAAAATGACTCACACATAATTTAGTCTTTGCTCCAGCAGTTGCACTCCAAATTCAATCTTAAATAACTTGGAGATATATCTCTATTTCTTGGCATACAAGTCACAAAAACTTTAGACGGCTACTTCCTAGCATAATAACATTATGCAAGAAACCTTCTCCAAATAGCTGGTTTTTCCAACTGCAAATAAGCACTCACCCGATGGCTTTGAAACAGTCCAAACACAAGTCTGACGACCAACCATTTTTTGACTCTCAACTCTACTATAAGTAGGCGAGCTCGCTTCAATATCTATGCATTACGAGACCAAAATAACATTTACCACAAATTTTGTTTGTCAGCATATGCATCACCTTAGCAATAGAGTTTTTTAAGCACTCAAATGAGTGCTTAGATACATTCAATTCACAATCCATTTTGGTACTCCAATTACGCTGGGTGATCTTCAATTACATACATATGTAGATGCTGAATGGACAGTAAATCTGACTGACACAAAGTCCATCTCAGGTTTTTGCATGTTCCTTGGCACCAGCCTTGTGTCCTGATCGGTAAAGAAACAAGTCATCGTGGCGAAATCATCTACAGAAGCCAATATAGGTCACTCTCATTCACTACCTCAATGCCTATGGCTTCTTCATCTTCTTGGTGAAGTTCAAATTCCTCCAAATTCTCCTACATTCATTTATTATGACAACACCTCGGACCAACAACCCCATCTTTCATGCTTGGACGAAGCATATTGAAATTGATTATCACTTCACAAGTAGACACATTCAAGCCGAAGCTACTAACATTTCCCACATCAGTTCTGCTGATCAGATCACGGACGGGCTCACCATACCCCTCTTAGAATCTTGATTCAACATTCATAGATCTAAATTAACCATATGCTCTCAAGATCAAGAAATATAAATTTTTGATATCATTCATAGATCAAAATTTTTTGATATCATTCATAAAAAATTTAGTATGAATGAAAATATAAATCAGTTTCTCTCCATCTTCCTCCTTTCTCAACTCTGCAAGGATATCCACGCCTACCGCAAGGCTAGAGTTCTTTCACGTACTGCCCCTGTCTATTAATACTCTGGCATTCTTCTTGTTTAGCTTGTCGAAGAGGCGTAATGTTTCAGGGTGCTTTGTTCCTGCAATTGCATAAAAATAAATTTAAGACGTTTCTTTAAATGGGTCGTTATAATCAGTTGGCTAAAATAGAGAAGGACAGCTTTGTCGAAGTCTTCCCATGTAAGGGTCCACAAATTTTGTGAACCAATAGTGCCATTGCAGGGTGAACGATAAGCTCGACTTGATAAGAGCTTATTCATGTTGATTTGATAAGGTAAACAAACGAGTTTGAATATTTTTAATAAATACTCGATAGCTAAATAAAATAGCTTGAACAACTTGGCGGTCAGTTCATTTATGTTTATAAACAATATCATTTAATGCTCGCGAATAAGTTCATTACGAAGTTCAATTACAACTATGCTATATATATATATATATATATATATATGTTGGTAATGGAATTTATTTTTTAGTTGTTATACTTTATATATCTATTTATTTTTTTTATTTGATATATATTATATCACAATAGTCTGATGTAATTTTTTTTTTCTTTATAAGCTAAGCTACAAGTTTTAGGACCTATATGATTAGTTGCATTTATAAATCATTTTCACGTTACAATGTGCATGCTTCTTGGTCTGTTTTGTTTCTAGTAATGCCACTTGTCTGTCTTATTTATGATTTTTTTGGCTATTTTCAAAAATAGAATAAAAATCTTTAGGATTGTTGGATTCAAATTTGTTCAATGACGATACCCAACCCTACTAGTAGGTGTTTAGTAGAAGATAGTTAGAGAACCAAGTAAGAATGTGTTTAGTATAGAGAGTATGTGGAGACCTCTAAAATCTTTGTGAATAATCCCTACAGTATGATGTCTAAACTATGCATCTCACTTCTTATTTATATAGTTAAGAGGGCTACATGAAAGATTGCATATAAAATAAATAGAAAAAATTAGTGCATGATGTGATCAGTACAAATAGCATAGATAGGTGGACTAGTTAAAAAGATTTACATGTGGACCCCTATCATTGATGATCCCTTCTCTTCGACGCGTATATTGAGTGAGTCTTTAGGAGAGACAAGTTGGGATGACATTTTAGAGCTTGATATATAGGGAAAGTTTGTGAAGGTGAGTCCTCAAGAACATATAATAAGTCCTTGAGAATAGATGGTGAGTCCTTTTGTTTGAAGTTGTTGCTGGCTTAGGATGAGTTTGATCCAAAGAGTTATTGTGGATTCTATATGTGGGTTCTTCTTGATACTTGATCTAAGACAACCATGGGAGGTGGATGTTTTTTTATTGTGAACAATTGCTATGTGAAAAAGAATTATCTTAAGATGGCCACTTTTTGGATCGAAAACCTATTGGGAAAGACCTTTGGAGGAGCTTATCCAGGACAATTGCACATTTGGTTTGATTTTCTATGGTGAATCTATATATTTTGATCTCCACATGGGTGAGTAGCTACTTGCCCACAAGCAAGTGTTAGTGACTCGTAAGTAGGGCAAAGCTTCCTTAGGGTGAGTGCTGATTTAACTGCATGCTCCCCCTAGTTAAGTCCCATGAATTGGAACCCAATGAGATACATATGAGTTACATACATTGGCATGTATGTGTATACAAGGATATCCTAACATAATTTATGTCAAGTTGGTTTAAGATCCTTTAGATTTAAATTAAGATTACTATTTATCTATGATATCATGAATGACACTAATCTCACAAGAAATCCAAAGACAAAACTCATGAGGATGTTATTTTTTCACTAAAAATTTAGCTCATTCCCACCAAAGATATTTATATTAACTACATATTTCACTGAAGGTTTAAATTTGGAATATGAGAATGTATTTATTTAGAGATTTTAGAAGTTTGAACCAATCTATACTATATATCGCATTATTTGTTCCAAATGAAATTTTTTTGTTTAATTAGATATGAATTTGTTATGCTCCTCATTATTTAATAATTAATTCTAGTATGCATGAATGTTATTAATAACTTTGTAAATTATTTTTAAGTTGTAGTTGTATGAAGTTTAGAATATTTGTTACTTATTTATTATATATAAAGGGCTAATATAAAACAAGTATACTAGTTATGAAGAAATAAAACTGAAGAAAATAGGGCTTAAAACGATATGTATTCCCGTTTTTATTCAAAATTCTCATTAAGCATAAAAATTTAGAAATGTAATGCCTATTCATGCATACTTTATTTTCCTCTATCATCCCATCAATGGGATAAAATGTTAGAGTTATTTAGATGAGCATCATTCTCATATCTGATCGATGAAGATGCAAAATTTGAAAGAGCATGATGATAAATAAAGAAATGTAGCTAAAGTCCAACATAACAAATTAATATAGTTAAGGTGAGAGTAAACTTGATTGAATTAATAACATGATTCAGCATAATGATAGCTCAAATTTCTAGGATATTATGGTTGTATTTTTTAATGTATAAGGAAATGTTATCTAAAGTAGAGGTGGTGCTTAATGTATTGTGCTACTCAAGAATTTGTTAATTACGAGAAGATGGATGAGGAACAAATTTTTGAGTAAAATATCCCATAAAATAAGGGTTGGGCTCAACAATAGTCACCTTATTATTAACACCCACAAAAGCTAATTCTTACACATCAATTGAAAATCAAAGTATTAAGTTTAAGCCTTTTGAAGAGGTGTGTGTATCCTATAAAAGACATGGTAGAGGAAAGTTGGAGTAGACACGATATTATGCTCATCAACTTTATCATGTTGAGAAACTCTAGCAATCAAAGAGGTTGGGGGCAACAGAGCCTCAACATTGAATTGGACATAAGGGATGGTTCTATTTGCATTGTTTTATTGTTACTTCCATGAGTTTTATTTATGACACTGGATTATTACTCTTATTGATACAAACATAAACATTGCTTAATACTATAGATTCATTGTACTGATACTGAGTATATGACGCATGTAGTATATTAAGTATGTGATTAAGATACTAATATGATATATGTATATACATATATATGATTTTACTACATTGATATAATTTTCTAATTGTTATTATCGATGCTTTGGTTTTATCACTTTATATAATTCTTTATTGATTGATAGAATTGTTATAATGATTATTTTATTAATTCATTATTCATATTAATTTATTGGCTTCTTAACTGTACTACTATACTAGCTTCTATACTGCATTATTTTATCATTTGCAGACTTTATTGCTATTGTATGTGAGTTTTACTACTTCTGTATTGATTCATGATCATATAAATATTACTATTTTTGTTTGACTACTGACATGTATATTACTCTTTATTATACCTTGAGTTTAGTAATAGGATTTGGTTACTTATTAGGCTCTTGAGCTCATTATATATGACTATATAATTTCAGGTAGGGCAAGTGAGCAGGTAAGAATGATTAGGATCATTCAAGTTTAGGTTCTTATTATTAGAGCTATTTTTTAAAACACATGATAGAATAGTTGTGGTATAATTGTATAGATCATGAGTAGTGTATATGATTTTTAAGAAAATAAATACACATTCATGGATCAATATTTTGATCGATAGTTTTATTTTTGTTAATTTTTATATTAATTAAAAAATTAGGTAGCTCTGGCCATTTTATATTAAAAAGATAAAAAAAATGCATTCAAATTAGATTATGGGGCATGATAGATGATTTCAATTTAAATTAATAATGACTTATATCAATTTATTACATCTTTAATAAAAATCAGCAATTTCATCATTAAAGGTTATAAAGAGCTCAAATATGATGAACATAACTTACCCTAAAATTGGATATGTCATAATATGGGTCCTCAAACCTATGCCCTAGACTATGGTGCTTTAAAGAATAAAAGGTTGGGGTATCCCACCTCTTAGTTCTAAATCCTAAGTTAAGATGAGCGTAGTTTAAAAGGTACTAAGATGGTGGAAGGAGATCAATTATCAATTATTATGGCATAGGCTAAGGGTAGAGGGTCTGATGATAGAGAACATGTGTGATCCCATTCCATATATTGTAGGGTTCCTACTCCTAAGGCCTTATGATACTTAATAGATCATGAGAATAAATATGACCCACTATATAGATTGATTCATGTCTTCCTTAAGGTTAGAATGGTTGGCCTAAAGCAAACTTAGTTGTTAGACACCTCTATGATCACCTAAGGCCATATATGACAAGTCACTAGTCCACCTAGGATCAACTAAAGTTAAACCTAGTTATGTCTGCATCACTTAGGCTCAATTCGGGTGACTACAGTTTAAGAGGTGAGGAGATTCACCAAGCAAATCTAGGCCCATTATGATAATCTAAGGATCATAGTACTAGTCCACTTAAATCATCTATGGGAACTAGAACTAAATAGGATGGTCCCTAGAAGGCCCACAATTCTCTTAAATCATTGAAGGCATCATACTAGCTAATCTAAAAGCTATGGAGGATATTAGATTTTCTATGGTCAAATGATCAAGGCTGGGGTAAGAGGATGATAAAGGCCTATCAAAGAGTCTAGGGTCACCTAAATTGATTTATAAGATGGTTTTTGATCCACCAAGGCTCATATAAAGAGAAGGCTAGAGTTTTGTAGAAAAAATATTAGGTGATCCAACTAAGCATCATATAAGATTATATAGGCTAATCATTATCCAAGGTCTATAGCCACTTAGAACTAAGCTAATACAGGGTATGCAAAGTAACATAAGGCCCATGAATGAGAGCTAAAGTAGAAAGGGGTTAAAGGATCTTTGATAACTAAGCCATATGTATTTTAAAATTTAATATTTTTATGGGTTTTAATACAAGCTAAAAGGGGGAGTTGAATCTCAAATATTTTTTATTTTAAAATAATTTATCATGCAACTTTTAATATATCTTATTAGCTTTGAGAAACTTCTAAAATCACCTAAATATCTAAAATTAATATCTATATAGATGAGTGTCTTGATATGCCATAAATATGTAGCTCACAATGACAGTAAAGTGACCCAAAGGGGCTATGGCTAAAATCAAAGGGCAATATTTGGACTGAACATATCTAAATTATATATGAACGGGTTGTTGGCTTTTCAAGGGGGTCCCTCACACCAAAAAATGAGAATATAACACCTGAGGTCTCTCCCTCCAAGGTCTATATATGAAAAAGAAAAATAGTAGTTTATAGGGGTGTCAAAACTGGTTAATGGTTCGGGTTCGTAACCAACCTGAATGGACCTTGGTATAAATGGGTTGACCCTAACCTAACCCAGTTTTACAAATGTGTTAGGAATTCTAACTAGGATAGGACTAGCACAGATTATTGGGTTGACCTGACCCAACCCATAAACCAACCACTATAGATGTCTTGCATTGAGTCCAGACATAAATGCAGGTGTGATGTGTGCAACTGGCCAAGCAAAAATGCTCTCAAGAGCACGTGGATAGGGTCGATTTGCTAATGCTAGGAAACAAATGAGGGACTTGGACGTTGGCCGCGAGGTCGAATCTGGTCAACCCAAACCTGATCCATTTTGTAAACAGGTGGAAAACTCAAACCTGAACTTGACCAGTATGGCAAACGGGTTTACCCGAACCCAAAATTTTTTAGATCAGGTTTGGATCAGGTTTTGGGTCGTGTCAAATATTGATAGCCTAGTACTTCATGTGTACAAGTGTACGCACCCATAAAAGGAGATGTGTAAAATGTTTTAGAAATTATTTCTCATATTGGGCTTTGAGCAAATGGATTGAGTGGCGAACCAAGGCATCCGTGCACACTTCAAAAAATAAAAGGGGCCTCACTTGAGGATTATGTCTCATAGAATGACACATTTATATAAATTTCTTGCAAATAACATAAAAGAACAAGAGCATGTATTAACACAATGATATAAATAATCTTGGCCAATATTCAACATAATGAGGTTGTCATGCAATGAAATAAATATGTCAAAGTTGATACATAAAATAATTCATGGTAATCAACTATCATTTCCTTAAAATCATGTAGCTCTCAGTTGATACAATAATATCATCGTACAATATGCTACGCTGGACAAAATATCACATGAAACAATGCTCCAACAATTACATAATATTTGATCAAAATAAAGTGACATGTAAATCGAGGCATCAAATTGGGATGCATTTATGCACAAAAGATCACAAAGTGGAAAAATTATTGCGTGTGGTGACCGAACATCATCCGGAGGCCAATAAGAATGCAGCATGTCACCAATATCCTATGTACGGTTATTGTGTACTGTTGTGCATCAGGTGATGTTGCACGTCCTAATAGCCTCCAGACGGTCCGATGATCACGTGCAATAATCTCTCCACAAAGTGAGACTATGATTGGTGGTCAGAATTACAAAATCATGTATGCAAGGTGCACACAATTTTAATTTTAAATCCTTGAAAGAATTCATCAAACAAATTTGGTCAATAAAATTAAAGACTAGGAATGATCTACATTTTATGGAGATAAACTCGCAATAATTTATGTGAGTGAACAACTTCAAAATTCATGAACCTTAAAGTTCCCTTGTTTTTTAATATAAAACAAAAAAAAGATTTTTATAAAGCCATTAAGCTAAATATAATAAGGCTCAGTTTGGGACAAGTTTTTTGGTGCTTTTTAAAATAGTTTTCTAGTACAAAAATTTATTGAATTAGAAATTTTTATACTAAAAAATCATTTTAGAAAGCAGTAAGAAAATTGTTCCAAACGAAGCCTAAGATGGACTTAAAGAAACGGTCAACATTTCTATTTTTTTATACGTATATAAGAAAAGAAAGTCCACACAATATTATTAAAAGAAGAATATCATCATTAAGTAAACCTAGAATATGCAATTCAGCACGAATAGCCAGTCAATGTTATTAAGGCATTTTCTCAAATGATTAACAAGAAGGGATAGTGAGCACCTGTTGATGTGTGGTCCAGTTTTACTCAATCGGTTTCTTTAGTTCTAACTTTGTTTATACTATGTAAGCTACTATAAGGGTATAAATAGGCAATATTTTTTCTATTTGTGTGAGGGTGAGAACAACAAAGGGAGTTCTTTATTTGTTTCTTCTTCTCTTCATGTAAACTTCTCTTTTGATGTTTGATTTTCATATTTTGCTTAACAGTTTTAAAGGAAGGCTTCAAAAACACCAAAAAGAACTAAGTTTTTAATACGAAGATTGGGAAAGTCGATATACAACTTAAAATTGTAATATTCGAATTATTATTAGTGCTATGGAGTAAAAATATAATGAATAAATTGTATATTTAATTTTAGTAATGATAGTCAGGTTTTAACCTCTAATTTGCTATTGTAATAGTTAATAATAATTTCATATTATTTAACATATAATTCAAAAGCAAAATTTTTTTTATTATTAGAGTTAAGAGAAATATTGGTGGAAAGCCTCCTTTAAAGATTAAAAATGTACAAAAGTAGAGAAAGACAAGTTATAACCAATGATTACTAATTAAGTTCCTGTCCTTCACCAAATTGTATATTAAGAGGAATTACATACAAAACATGCAAAAAAAATCTAAATTTACAAAACTAACATATATACGTATGTAACCTATTAATAAATATTTAAAAAGAGCAAATTTTGATAACAAGTCACATGTAGAGCTGAAATTTAGTCCGAATTTTGAAATTTGTTAACTAATCAGTGTAATCATCTCTCTCTCTCTCCCCTCTCTCTCTCTCTCTCTCTCTCTCTCTCTATGTATGTATATATATATATATATATATATATATTAAGCTTTAACATGGTAGGAGGCATCAAAAAATATATATATAGCCATTTCCCCTTAGGGAAGTTTCTTCCACCCTTAATGGTTGCTCCTTTTTCCTCTCCCGGTGTTTCTCATCTCTCTTGGATTGCCCTATTTGCAACTCCTTAATTGTTCCACCTTCATCTTGTCCAATGGTGGTTAATCAAGTGAGACTGAACGATCAAGTCTTTTTTAACAGGAAATCTAAATATAGATATTTTCTTGATGTCCTTTTGGGGGCTTCATCTTTTGTGCTATTTCAAAATCCTAAAACTTTGACTCTCTATGGATTGGCATTGCTTTAGATTTTGAAAGAAGAGGTTTTGGCACTTGGTACCCCTTTTTAGTTTTCTTTTCCTGGAAACTTTCCTAATCGTAGGCCTTCTCTGGATTTGGTCAAAAAATTCTTTTTTAACCTAAATCTTTCCGGGGAGTATTCATTTATTTTGTTAAATCCGCAACATGTTATGATAAAACTGAGTAGTGATATGGATTATTGTAGAATTTTTTACTCACTACTCATATTTTGTTAACTATTGTTTCATGAAACAAACCAAATGGTTCCCTTTTTTTACATCAACGAGGAATCACCCATTGTTTTGATTTGAGTCTCATTCTAATATCTACGCTTGCACTTGTCCTCGTCGCGTATCTTAAATAATCTTAGTTTTCTTTTTGGCTATCCCCTTCATACTGATACTACCACTTTGATTGGCTCTCGTCTGTCATTTATTTGTGTGTTGGTGGAACTGGACATTACGAAATATTATCTTGACAGTTTTTGGTTTGATCCTAAAAAATTAGGTTATATATAAAAAATTGTGATGGATGAATTCCCCTCCTTTTGTGAGTATTGCAAACCATTGGGTCATTTTAAAAAGGAATGTGTTAGCCTTCATCCTCATTTAGCTAAGGAATCTCCTATTAATCTTAAATCAGTGAATGCTGCTGGGAAAGAAACCTATCGGTTAGCTCCTTTTAATTCTAGAGGTTTTACTATTTCTTCCACTTTAGTTCCCGCTGTTATTGATCTTGAAGTGTCTTTGGTTGATAGAGGGGAAGACATTGTGGTTGATGCTAGGGATAATAACAATGTTCGGGAAAATATTTTTATTCCTTTTGGCTGGTCTTAATTACTCTGATTTCTCTAATATGGAATTGATTATTGATATTAATTATTTCTTATGAGGCTTTGGTCTGATGAGGATTCAAGAATTCTCTTGTGAATGTATTAATGATGGCACTTATGTTGATTATACTAAATGGTTGCATGACTCATCAGGTGTTGTGAGGAATGTTGGGGAAGTGAGCATTGGTAATTGTCATGCTTTACTGGAGGATGCTATTTTGATGTTATTCATGTTGATAATGAGGGGTTTACTTCAATGGCTGGAAATAAAAAATAAAAAATCTAAAGGTAAAAAGGTTGTGCAAAACTTTAAATATATTGCTACTAACTTTATTCATTCTAATACTTCTTTACTCTTCTCTTTCATGTTGCTTATCGGGTGTGGTCTTTCTGTATATTATTTTGGGCTCCTTATTCTTTTGTCAATGGTTTAGTTCTTAGGCTTGCTCAGTGTGGTGGTTGTTCTTAAGTGCTGTGTTGGGTGTCGTGTGGCTATTCTATTTCTTATTTTGGGGGGTTGATTCAGTGTTGTGTTGGCTGTGCTGTTAGTGGTCTTTCTTGGGTGTGGCCTGGGTAGTGTCTCCTTGTTTTATTCCTTGTTGAGTGGTGTTGGTTGTTTGTGGGGTGAGTTTTCTTGTCTTGTAGATCTACTGGTTGGTGGTTTCTGCTACTGATTCTTATTATGGTGTTTGGTTTAGCTCCATGCCAAGTATTATTTATGGTTTTTGCTTGTGTTTTGTGGTCGTCTCTTTTTGTTTTACAGGATGCTTTCCTTTGTTGGTCATCTCTTGGCTCTGTCTTTGGTTAGTTATTGGTTTGTTCTCCCATAGGGCTTTTAGGATGATCTTCCTTTCCTTTTTTTTCTCTCTTTATTGGTTGTAACTAGATTAGATCATTGGCTATCAGGTTTTCTTTTGATTTTTTGATTTATTTATTTTTTTCTTTTAGAGAGCATATGATATTTTAAGGATTTGTAATCTTTTTTTTTAATTAATGCGTAGGCCTCTATTACTACAGTATTTTTAAGATACTTTTAAATAAGCTCCTTAAAAACTTTCATGTCAAAAAATTCCCTACATAAGTTTTATTTGGCCTTAACATAGTCTTGCAGATAGTTTTTTTTTAATTGGAGCAACATTATTTTTTTATGCATGATATGTATTCATTATGGCTCGTGTTTTTATCTTTTTTAACTCTCACATTCACATTCCTGTAACTTGCCACTCCATCTCTTACATTGTTGATCGACCGTTTGGTCGGCAGCTAGGGATCAGCTAGTGGTAGGTGATGGAAATACAATTGT
>NW_021318673.1:2323294-2328987 GCF_001605985.2 Dendrobium catenatum
CCCATGTTTCTCTTTAAGAACATCAAAAAGCTCCTTTGCAAACACCTGATTAAGGAAGTGATTATCCATTCATATTGTAATATTATATTTATTAGTATTGCTATGGAGCAAAAAATATAATTAATGATAATAAGTTAATATATAGTTTATTTAATATTAGTAATGCTAGCAAGGTTTTAACCTCTAATTTGCTATTATAACAGTTTTTAATAATTTCATATTTTTCAACATATAATTCAAAATTTAGCAACATTTTTGTATTATTAAACTAAAAAGCATTGGTGGAAAGCCTCCTTCAATGATTAAAAAGGAGCACAAGTAGAAAAAAAAAAGTTATAACCAATGATTTCTAATTAACATGCAGTCCTTCACTAAGTTATATTATGAGGAAATTATACACATAATATATAATTTCCCCTAAAATTAAAAAATTAGCCTATCTAAGTAACCTATTACTAAATTTCCATAAAAAATAAAACTTGATAACAAGTCACATGCATAGCTAAAATTTATGTTCAAAATTTGAAATTTGTTAAATAATCACTCTAATCAACACACTCACACTCTCTCTATAAATATTTTATAACAATAATAGGTTTGGATTGAATTTGTGAAATTTTGATTTAAAATTGACCGAGTTTCATAAATCCTAGCCTTGCTAGAGCCAAGTCAAAATTTTTTATTCAAGTCTTGATCAACCCATTTGAACTCGAGTCAAAGTCGTGTCTGACGGCTCAATATGATCAATAATGATAAATTTTA
Organism: Dendrobium catenatum; assembly: GCF_001605985.2. Classification (NCBI taxonomy): domain Eukaryota; kingdom Viridiplantae; phylum Streptophyta; class Magnoliopsida; order Asparagales; family Orchidaceae; genus Dendrobium; species Dendrobium catenatum. The sequence goes on from NW_021318673.1 coordinate 2,324,057, forward strand.
AAAAAGGTAGTTATATCTCATTTTGCATGCGCTTTGCAGCCAACTTGGCATCCCCAGCTCTCACAAGAAGGAATAGTTTCTTCACTTTAGGTTGAACTCTAAGAATCTTCTCCACAAAGACTTCAAACCAAGTAACAAACAACAACATGCATTAGAACTAGATATTTCAACTTTTGTAAGTGAGACTAAGGCTTCATTTGGACCAATTTTCTTACTGCTTCTTAAAGCAGCTTTCTAGTACAAAAATTTAAAATTTTGTACTAAAAAGAAAGCAGTCCCAAATGAAGCCTAAAGCAAAATCTCTTGTGGTTAAATGCATATTAATACGTGAAATGTTTTGTGAGATAATACTCTTTACTAGAAAACAAGTGGCACCAGTGACAAAGATGCTCTTATCCTTTAAGAACTCAACTATACTTCCTATCTCCATTGTGAGCTAAAAGTGAGTATATAAAAACTATCAACAATAAAATATAAGGATTCAAAGAGATGTAGATTTAAGAGAAGACTCCTTAGACATTTATTTCTATACAAGATGGATGGCATATGGAATATGTCCAAGAGATATACTTTTCATAAAGTGATAATTAATATGGTCAGCAATCCTTTTCTTAAGGGGTTGGCCTTGTATTATTATTATTATTATTATTATTATTATTATTATTATTATTATTATTTCATTTTTTCTTTTTATTGTAAGACATCAATTCAAGCTTATTTATTTCGCAATATATATATATATAAATCTTTTTAAAAAAGTTAATTATCTTGCCTAATATTTTGAATTGCATTTAAATCATTATATTTGAAGTCCATATGAAAGCATTCAATGCAAGACTCTATTCTTTGAAATCTGTTGGGTTCTCTTTGTTCATAAAGAAATTGTGGGCTCCAAAAATTTGAACCCGACTTCCTTTTCTTCGGGGGGAGTTTTAACATATTTAGTTCTGAGGTAAATTTTAGAAGGAAGATGGGTTTGTAGATAAGACACTAACCAGAGATTTCGCCCTCATTGCGGGGACATAATAATCCGAGTTCTGGATTCCTATAGGCCTAAGCCCCTATTATTAATTAGCCCTCCCGATAATGAGAGAGAATGTTCGATTAAGGCTAATCATCAATCAGATACATTTTTAGAATACATGTTATCTAGCATATAGTAACAGGAATGGTCATTTGGAATTTGAAGGGTGTTGGAAATTTATTTTTTAAAATTAAAATTTCACCACCTTGCACTTAAAATATATAGTGGGGGGAATGGATGATGTACCCGATCAAGATCCCATGGTGTCGTCATCCCGGGCCATCGTGGTCCCTAGTCTACTTGGTCAGAGGAGGTAGTCGACCCAACCTGATAAAAGGATCCTTGTTGGTAGACATGGGTTGATTCGTCCAAGTGGGCAAATTTGAATCCACCTTAGCTAACAGAGGGCTCAGTGCCCTATTGATTATATCCTGTTGATTCATATCTCAAGGATTTGATGTCATTAATGAATGTATTGGATTCAATCATAACCGTTATCTCGTGGTGCCATTTAGAGATAAAACCACTTGGTTCAGAGGGCCCTAGGTCATAATTATTTATCCTACAGTTCTATTTGGTGGCAAAATCACTAGTCAGATGATGTATTCCACATCCTTACTAGCAGGATATTATTTTGAGAATGAATCCAAATGATATTCTTGACCAGATATTAGCTCTTTATGAGTTGATGTAGTTTTCAAGTTGTTATCCTCGGGAAACTATTATGGATGATGGATGAATTATGCTTTAAGTATTTATGGTTGGATCTTAATTTTAAATATTTGAAATTTTTTTTTTTTTTTTAGTTTTGGATTTTGAATTGGTATTTGAGGTGGCATTTGAAAATATTTATAATTAACCCATCCGGTTGAGATTTTTTGTTCAACATGGCCATCATACGGTAATTGGGGTCATTTGAAAATACTTTACATTTTGTGAGAATTTGGAGGCATTTGAAATGGTTGGAGTTAACCCCTCTGATTGAGATAAACATTCAACATGACCATAATATGGCTATACAGGCATTTTTATTGACTAAATCTTGTCGACCCTGTCAACTTAATAATAGGGGATTAGGTTCATCGGTTGTATGATTTTATTAATGATCTTCTTTATTCATTATCCTTACAGGCTTTATATGAATGTATAAAATAGTTATTCTAATCGAACACCTTGATCGTATATTTATTTAAAAATTTGAGCCAGGTCGATTCCTATCTATACATATAAAAGACTGGGCTCAAACTATATTCATTTATTAACCAGCGCAGCTTCCTTAGCCGTCAAGTGTGTATTCATAATACGCTCACAGGGGCCCATAAAGGTTTTTTTATTGCACTTGCCCCCTTTTGTGTATCTATTTGCATGTATATTACGATGCATATGTGGGTTCATTTTTATAATATTTTGACATTGATATGTTGTGCGGGTGACCGCCATTTGAAGGTAGCATTATATTTTGATGCTCATTCATGCCTTTTGTCAGCTTGTAAAAATATTGCATATTCGGTGGCGTTACGTAGCACTATAGTGATTTTCCCATTTCATATTGGTAGACTATCGTGTACTACTTATTGCTTTATGTAGGTAGATTATAGTGCACTAACGAATCTCCTACTTTCTTGTAGATAACTTCATTCATCATTAGCTTTTGTGCAGGCTCGTATTTGCTACAATTCTTCTGCTTTGGCTATAACCTTTTATATATTTTTTTAGATTGCATGTTGGGTATATGCCAGGTCTTCTACAATGATTTGTATGAGTTTGCATTTATCATCAATTGATCACCTTTTCTCATAAGAGATCTACATAGTTGTCTTCCTTTGGGTGGTTGTTGATTGAGAGCATTCTCTACCTTGTACCAATCACCAACCACAAGCATATTATTAAGCATATAAGGAATCATTATAAAGAACATTTTGCTGACAGTAGCGGCTATTTGCATTCACTATACGATTCACTGGGGAAATAGGATATGATATTTGATTGATATCGACTATTTTAACATCTTAACAATTATTCATCACCTCTTGTTACAAAAGTCTGCTTGTGTTCTGTATATATTACTGAAATAGAACTCTTGCCTTCAGATGGTGTCTCATACATAAATCTATGCTCATAGAAGATCGGCCGTCCTTGCAATATATTTTTCATTGCTAGTTGTGTGTATGTTTGAATTCACAACATGCTGTCTATCAAACTCTTCTGCTTGTATGAGACTAATGCATTTGCTTGTCTGATTGATCCATAGGTGAGTTGTGTTCACTACATTTCCCTCATCTGTGTTTGCTAGAGATTCATTGAACTCACTACATGTAAATCTCAATAATCTACAAGAGGTTGATGCATCTATTTGCAGATTGTTGTTGACTTTCAGGTTGACTACATTCATTGCTAGTTTTTTCACATACATTTGTCAATAATCTACTGTGTTCATTGTATGTTTCCTTTTAATGTTCAAGGAACTAATTTGTTACTTAATGTTTGTTCTTGTAAGATTGATACAAGTGTCACTTATTGATTAGTATCACTTATTTATGGTTTGCAATGATTATTGGGATGTTCTTGCGCATTTATTTACAACCAGTTTATATCTCCTTATTGATTATTGTTTGCAATCAAATCATGCATTTCCTTTGAGAGCAACATATCATGGCATGGAATTCAATCAAGTTATCTACAACTACTTATAAGCAAGTAGAGTTTGCAAGTCTATTATTCACCACCAACCTTGCAAATGTTCATCTACATTTAATTTTGACCTTGTAATTTTTCAACATTCCATTTGAAAATATTGTGTTATTGTTCAAATGAAGTTCCTTATCAATCATTCATTTTATTCACATCTTAAATTCAAGTTAAGCTCATAGTCATTTGAGTTCAATTCCTTATAATACAAGCATGTTCAAGCTCCATGTAATGACGTTCAATTCTCTATAGTTTTCTCATTCAAGTCGAATGCCCACAAGTTTCTGCTCATTTCAAATTCAAGTTCATTATAGTTTATTCAGGTCCATTATGTTCAATCAGCAAGTTCAAGTCCTCATTCAAATTACAAGTTCTTATTTGTGTTCAGATTGTTCAAGTCATGGTTCATGTTAACATTTATTTTGATTCGAGTTTATTTGAGTTCAAGTCCCCTACACTTAGTTCAAATTAGGTCCTCCATTTGCTCTGAATTTCGGCAGCCTATTGGCGTCTCCCCTGTTTAGGTGAAACTACAGGAGTCTTAGTCTGCCCACCATGTCAAGAAAGATGTGCATGGTCAGTGTTGTGGGACACTGTGGTTGTAGTCTTTGTCACCCACTACGCCAAGAAAGGCATGCATTGGTCTTCAAAATTACCTGTTTGAAAAAAAAAAGTTTTCCCCTGCATATGGGTACTTATATTTTCCCCACCGTGCTAAGAAAAGCACACACAGGGATAGCCCGCCTCGCCATAGGCACCGCACCGAGTTACCTCCCACCACATTAAGAAAAGCGTGCACAGGTCCCTCGGTGTGCTGCAAATGCCAAAAATAGGACTTTAGGGGGATTACTTGTCTCGCCGCTAGCACCGCAACGAATTCCCTCACAGCGTGCTAAAAAAATCGCTCATGGGCAGTTGTTCGCTGCATTACAAGTGACAAGAATGAGTTTTCAAAGTTTATGAGGTTATACCTTGGCGAGGAAACGTTGTTGGAGTTGGCATGCATATCGAGGCACAGACACTTAATTTATAATTCATTATAAATTAACTATAATTAGTTATATTTAATTTATAAATAATTATATTTAGCTTAATATTAATTAAAAATTAATCATAATTAATTATATTTAATGTATAATTAATTATATTTAATTTAAAATTAATTATAAATTAAATAGATTTAATTCATAATTAATTAAAAACTAATTATATTTAATTT
>NW_021318673.1:2330353-2352356 GCF_001605985.2 Dendrobium catenatum
TATATATATATATATATATATAATTTATTTAGGATTAATTTAATTAAGGTTTCATTTGAGATGACTTTCTTTCTGCTTCTTAGCTTCCTAGTACAAAAATTTTAATTTTTGTACTAGGTAGCTGCTTTAAGAAGCAGAAAGAAAGCTGTCACAAATGAAACATAATCCTCTTCTTGATAGTTATACTTCCATGACTCAATAAGATTACTTAAGAAATTATAGTATTTATGAAATTGAAGAAAATAACTCTAATCATATCAAAGGAAACAATGGTGATTTCATATCATAGTGGCTGCATAAATTAATGATAATTAGAATACTTTTAGAGTTTGTTAGGGATAGCTTTCTTACTATTTTATAAAACAGCTTTTTAGTACAAAAATTTCTAGTTCAATAAAATTTTACTTAAAAAAACAACTTTAGAAAACAAATCAAAAGTTGTCCTAAATGAAGACTTAATTATTTTTTGGATAATTTCTTTTGCCTCTTAATTTAATAGTTTATAGTCAAATAATATTCCGATCTTTCAAAAATGTCAATATTTATTTTAAATAAATTATTGAATTAAAAAATTTGTATTAGTTGTATCACATTAAAATCTATTATTTTAATTTTTTTCTTTAAATGTTTGAGTGCTAGTGTTATTAAAAAAGAGATTTATAATGTATCCCGAAGATTGTTATCCTTCTATTGACAACAATACACAGTTATATTTTATTAGATTATCAACTTTAAAATTCCTATCAAAAGATATTTGAAATTTAAAATTTTAAAGAAACTAGATATTATACAAAAATATAATCTCGTCAGTAACAAATTATTCTAATTTATTAATAATAAAATTATTATGTATTAAAAATAATTATTAAAACTTATTTTATTTATTATAAAATAGTTATAAAAAACAATTCCTCGTCGTGGTGGCAATGTCTTCCTCTTTCCTTTAGGGAAGTTCCTTTTTCTATGATTTTTTATTTTGGGCTTTCGTTGGTTTTGGTTCTGCCCGGCGCTTGCCGCCATGCCGCCGAAGTTATGTGACCCTTGCTTTTTAGGGGTTTCTTCTTTTCGTGGTATTCACTCTCTTTGGATTTCGGAACAAGAAATCTCTGCGCTGGCTGCGCCTTTTCAGTTCTCTCTGGTCAGATTTTTTTCCTTCTATGCGTCCTTCTTTGGACTCTATTTGATGGTTTTTCTTCAATCTAAAATTTAATGGTGAATTTTCTGTTACGTATCTAGACCCGTCTCATATCCTCATTAAGCTTAACAATGATCTTAATTGTTGTCGGGTCTGTTTCCATGGATCTTACTTTGTTTATAACTGATTTATTAAACTCACCAAATGGCTACCCTCTATAGACATTGGGGTGGAGTCGCCGGTTGTTCCCATTTGGGTGTCTTTCCCTCTACTGCCCCCATCTCTTCTCTCCCCGTATACTTCATGGCTTCGGTTTAATCTTTGGTAAGGCCCTTAAAATTGATACTGCTACTGCTATTGGGTCTAGGATATCTCTTGCTCGTGTGTTAGTGGAATTAGATGTTACTAAATCCTATCCCGATCTTGTCTGGTTAGGCCCTGAATCTTCTGGGTATGTTCAGCATGTTGTTATGGAGAATTTACCTTCTTTTTGGTCTTCGTGTAAAAAATTTGGGCATTTTTCGGGTAATTGTCGTCCTGAGGTTAATTTCTATGTGCTGTCTAAGGTTGCTAAGAAGGATTCTATTGTCTCTGATCCAATTCTCCCTTCTTCTAATGTTGAGGCTGAGCAAGTTATTTCTATTGAACCCATTCTTCCAACTTCAGCTTTGGGTGCGCAGCCTGTGGTTCAGTTGGTTGATTTGGATACCCCTGAAGCTAATTTAATTGTTGAGAATGTGGAAATTGATGTGGAAAATAATGTGAACCTTTCAGGTGGTAAGGATGATGGTGGTGATGGTCTTGCTGTTTTGTCTCCTGATGCTTTACCCTTTCTCCCTCATGGTTCCATTTCAGGTACTTTTGATCCCTTTGTGGTCTCCCCTAGAACTTATCTCGGTGCTGATAATCATGGTGGTGCTGATCGCTTGTTGTCGGTGGTGTTGGCCCCGGCTGTTTTGGGTGAAATTTCTTTTTAAGCCTAATGTTTTGGATTGCCCTCATTAGGCTGCTGCTCTTCCATATAAAAATTTGGGTGCGGGGGTTTGTGAGGTGTCTGCTAACTCTAGTTCGCATCCAGTCATGGTCGACTATTTAGTTAACAACAATTTTATGGATGTACCTGTTATGTTAATTGATCCTCAAAGTTTAGTGTATCATGTGGGGGACAATTCGGGATTGGATGTTCGTGTGTAATTGGATTGGCTACAAGACTCGTCTTATTCTGATTATGATTCTATTTCTTTCGAATCGTCTGGGGATGAGGATCCGGGAAATACTTTTGCCTTGTTGCGAGATAAACCTCTTGTATCCGTTGCCTCTCGTGGTAAGGCTCGTGGAAGGGGTAGATGTGGCCGGCGATGGCGTACTTGGTTTTCTTTTTGGGTGGCCTTTTGGTAGGTTGGATAAGGTATATGTTCTCTAGGCTGGTTGGGTTATCCTTTTGGTGATGGTGCGTGCACTCATTTTGGCACTTTCAGTGGGCTTAAGTGCTTTTGGAGATCTCAGTTTTATTTTTTTTCGTTGTTTGTTGCTGGGCAATGATGTGGATGTGGCTCACTTATCCGTCAGCTAGGCTTGTGGCAACCTTGGTGTTGATCTCGTTAGGATGGCTGCTTTGTTTTTTGGTCAATCAATTGGATGGTCCAAGCTTGTCTTATGGGAAGCTGGTAGTCTCGGCCTTCTACTGAGCCCTCAAGGTCATTTTTTCCTCTTGTTTTTGAATTTGCTTTTTGGATCTTGTAATCGCTCTTTTTTATGGAATGAGTTAATAGGTTATATTTCAGAATAATATTCTTATTTTTTTTTTCAAATATCCTAGAATTTATAATTAATTAGTTATTAACAAAATAAATGAAAATGAGTTAACGGGTTATATTCAGGTTGGTCTTTTTGACCCATTTCTTAAACATGTCCAATTTAGGTTGACTAGTTTTAGTTCAGACTCAAGTCCAACCCATTAACACATTTTAACAACCCTAGTATATGTTAGTGTTATCATATATGATTGAAGAAGATGCAAAATTTAGATTCTACACATCCCCTCTTTATCTCATAATCTCGTATCCATTTGAAAATTAACATCAGACAATAACTTTTCCATTTGTTTTGATGCTCATGCATTTATTATTACGGATGTTCAGGACAATCAACAGCTTGTACATGGCAGCAATCATGATGATCTATATCCTATTAGCATTCTGTTGATTCTTATTGAATCTTAATTAGGTTATTAAACCTAAGCTAATGTCCCAAGGCTAACTAAGAGGGGGTGAATTTGTAATTTTAAAAATTACTTCTTAGATTTTAAAATTTGAAACCGATTGATATACAAAGTAAGTTAATTAAAGTTTTCAAAATAAATTTTTAACCACTGAATTAATAACTTACAGTAAGCAACGGAAAAGTAAAAGACACAAAGATTTATAGTGGTTTGGTCGAACACCCTACATCCACTCCCTGAAGCCTCCCACTTCAGGTATTGCATTATTACCAAAGTGACTCTCCTTTAGCCCCCCACAACAAGGCGGAGAAGCCTTTACAAAACTCTCTTCCACCAATCCCCAGTGCGGCAGAGATCCGTCGTCATTTCACACCCTCCAAGTGTAGGCAGAGTACCTTCATCATTTCGCACCCTCCAAGTGTAGGGAGAGTACCTTCATCTTTTCATACCCTCCAAGTGTCGATAGAGAACCGTCGTCTGTTCACACTTTATAAGTGTAGGTAGAGAACCTTCATCCTTTTACACTCTCCAAGTGTTGGCAGAAAACCCTCATCCTTTCACACCCTCCAAGTGAAGGCAAAGCACTTTTGTCCTTTCACACTCTCCAAGTGTCGGTAGAGAACTAGATCTTCTTCGAAGATCTTCACACAAGCAATCTAGAAAGACAAGAAAAAGAGTGAAGAAATACAAATCACACACAGAGATCCTTGCATTTGAGTAACCTTGCGAACCCTTCATGCTCCACTATGAAGAAATCTCTCTCAAATACTTTCTCACACTCTCTCCTTTAATTGCCCTTTATAAATCACAAAGACCAGATGACAAAAATATTAAGTATCAGTTTTTAGTGGATCTTTTATACCAAAGACATAATAAACCATCCAGAAAACTGAATTTTTTAATTTTGACCGTCCACGATCGTACTGTACGATCGTATGTGCGTACGTACGAATAGTTCAAATACTATTGCATACAAACATGTTGTGAATCAGTAAGAACTCATTTTGTATGCGATCATCATTTGATATGAACCTAGTTTGTTCGGTACAAACAGAAAAGTTTCAAATTTTGTCTGTACAAAAAGTCAGGACGAAATGAATGAAAACAGAACAAAGAGTTCGTCCTGGGACGATCATAAATATCATCCTGTATGATATGCGTCCGAGGACAGAATGGAGATGTTCTTCTTGGGATGAAATAAAATATCATCCGTATGATCTTCATTCGAGGAAAATCTAGAGACGATCATCCTGGGACAATCATAAATATCATCCTGTATGATATGCGTTCGAGGATAGAACAGAGACATTCATCCTGGAATGAAAATAAATATCATACATGCGATCTTCATTTAAGGACATAGTAGAGATGTTTGTCCCGATGTGAAAATAAATTTTAGTCCCGTACGACCCATACTTAAAAAAAAATTGTCCTCTTTGTTCACTCGACTGCTCACTGGGGATAATAATTAACAGATCATCCCGTATGAAGTAATATCGTACAGTACAATCAGTTTAAAAATATGAATTTTAAAATTCCCCTATGGTGTGTGTGTGTGCTCAGTTACTCAATTACAATCACTCTCTCTCAGACTCAATAAAATGAAAAATATGGACTACAATTACAATAAACTCTAAATTGTTCTTAATTTGAAGTCTTCAACAATTCGAAGTATGATTTTTTCTAAAATGTTAGTACACATAAGAGCAAAATAATTCTTCCAAAATATGTTAAGAGAAATAATAATCAAATCAATAATATTTAGAATTATCAAAAATATACAAGTTGCAAGAATATAAAACATGCTTAGCAACTATCTCAACAATCTTCTCCTTTTTGATGATGTCAAAATAATTATTATTTGAATAAAATTGACAATCCTAAATTTCTCCTTAACTCCCCCTAAATAAATAAGCATATGAATATAAGGGACTTTCTATTAAGAACAAATCAATTTTTTAAATTTTAAGTTTTAAAAACACAAAAAAGCATAAAGAAACAACAATAAAATACAAAGCACTACGAACAAACCAAGAAACAATCAAATGTAAACACAGAACACTCATGCAAATAATATTTCTCCCCCGTTTTTACACCAACAAAAAGAGAAGAAGAAAAAACAAAAGAAAAATAAGAAGTCATATGAGAAACCTTTTGATAATTGATCTTGAAAGAGATTGATTTATAATTACAATAACAAGAATAATGTTCATTAGAAAAAAAATAAAGATTCTTAAAATTTAAATTAAGATATAATATACACAAGATAAATATATCAAAGTTAGGAAACATTCTAGACAATTAGATAAGGAAATTATTGCAAAGGTGACGAAGTGAAGATTAATTTAAGTTAATTTTCAATAAAAAATATAATTGAACGTTAGATTGATTTGAAATTAATGATTAAAAGATAGATGAAAGAACATATACTTCTTTTATGAACATTACGCATCTTTTCAATATTTGTGGGACACTTTGTGCATTTTTAGTATTTGAGCTAATTTTGTTCCTCTTTTCAATTTGCGAACCATTGCGCATTCTTTTGATTTTTGTACACTTATACATTTCAATTTTTAATTGATCTTCCCAAAATCAATAATCTAAAGCTCAAACTTCTCTAAGTACAAAGATAATTATATTGAAAAGAGAAATAAAAAATAATAAGACATCAAAATTGCAATAATAATACTAAAATTATGTATGCCTAAAAAAGAACATGAGATTGATAGCCTTAACTTGATCGAGTTATAACCTAACTTAAATTTTTTAAAAATTAAATTTTTTAATGAAATTAAATTTTTGTATTGTTATTCATATTATAACACTTTTTAGATCAATTAAATCAGGATTATCATATAGGCAAACAAACATTTCAATCAAAGTTAAAAAATAACTGAAGAAAACAAGGCATATTTTATTTATATCAAAATATCGAAGATATATAAATTAACGCTCAGATGATATCAATAAAATCACAAAATAACATCATAACTCTGACACAAAATAAGTACATAAAAACACTAAATAAAATACAACTAAAAGATCATCACATCGCATCACTACATAATGGCGAAAGTAATTATATAAGAAGTACATCTATCACTCTCAGGGGCCATGGTCTGGAAGAGGTTGCTGGTTGAAGAAGAAAAAATAGCTACTCATCATAGCCACATTGGTGTTTATTGATTCAAACTGACTTCGAACCCAACCCATGTCCTGTTGGTATTGAGCATCCTGCTTGTGAAGGTGAGTCTGTATTTGATCAAAGCATTGATCAAAATGAGTTTCTAGTATGTCAAAGCACTGGACCATCTCCTGAAGGGCTGGTAAACGAGCAGGCGCAGGTGCAGGTGCAGGTGCAAGTGCTCCCCCTTCTCTCTCAGAATCCTTACTTCCATCCTCTCTCCCAAAAATTGCTCAGAATGAAGCATCACTAAAGTAGATAGACAATTATAGATGAGGATGAAGATGAACTAGATTCTACTTCTCAAGAATGTTGGTAACTAGGTGTCCTAAGACAATGTTCATCTTTCTATTATGAGAGACATAGCTAATTTTAGAAAGCCCATAAATGTAGTCAATAATGAGTTGGGCTTCATCTATTGGTTGACCAGTCATGATAAAATAATTGATAGTGGAAAGAAGAGGAGTAATATTGATACGGTCACTAGCTTTAGGAATTATAGAGGTTCTAAGAACATGCTGGATGATCCTTGCATTTTGGTTCAAAGTGGATGCACTAGGAAAATGACACACTTTTTAAATCCCTATAATCACTTTATTTATTTCATTCTAGTCAAAATTAGAAGTAGAGGTCAAAGTGTGGGCTCTAACTCCGTAAGTCCTTAATTGCAAAAATGTCCCCAAATTTTCCTTAGTAATTTCAACCCGCTTCTTCAAAACAGAAGACCTAATCCTAATTTGATCAGTGTTAAAGGATATGTTGGCTAGAAAGTAGTAAAATGTGTCCTAATTGCAGGAGTGAATGAGGGTCGGTATAAAGGCGAATTGGGTGGCAGCAAAAAGAGGCATAACTTGAAAGTTAATATTTTATTAGAGAAGGATTCTAGAAGGTATAATCTTGCAGAGACGAACCAAAGAAATGAATCCTCATTAGTTTTGGATATAAAGTTGTCATCTTCACTCCTTGAAGATGAACCCTTAATCAGTTTACCCCTCTTGCTAGAACTTGCCATTGAAGGATTAGAGGATTAAAAGGATTTGAAAGGCTATTGAAGTGAATGAGATTTGAGTTCTAAAGTTCTTTTATTTAAAGAAAAATGATCTTTTGTACATACGGAAATCGGTTCGTACAATATGATTAATAGGTTTGTACGTACGAAAATAAATTTTGTATGTACAACCAAATGCGTTCAAAATGAAATGACTTTTTGTATTCACACAATTTACTAGGCATCCTTTCGTACAGAATTTTTGACCATAAGATCGTATAGATGAACAGGTGTTCGTCCGGGATGATCGGTTATTTAAGATCATTTTAATGATGGTTTGATTCGTCCCTCACTTTGAATGACAAGTGGTTCGTATGTATGAACTCTAGCTTCGTACGTACGATCAGTAATAATACCTACTTCTACTCGTATAATTGTGTACATGCATACATACAAATGAATACACATCGTCCGGGATGATCTGGGAATCATACAATACAAAATGTATTGAAAAAAACTATACGCAATCAGTCAAACCCACGAATGACATGATACAGAATTTGTACTGTACGAAAGGAATTTCATACAGTATGAATAGAACACTTAAAAAAACTACCACGATCAATTGGAAATAGAACATTCGATGTGAAAAACATTTTAAAATCACATAAGACATAAAAACACAAAAATCACAAAAATAAATATGCACATAAAATTACAAAAATAGAAAATTACACAAACACACTTATCAAGTTTGTAAAAAACTTTAATTAAGCATTGAGGTCAATCACATCAAACCTTGTTCTTAATGTGCTAAAGGTATCAAAGGCTAGTGGTTTTGTAAAAATATATGTAAGTTGATTTTAAGTTTGAAACATGATTTAGTTCAATTTCTCATTTGGATACATGATCCCTTATGAAATGATGCATTATGTCTATATGTTTGGTTATAGAATGTTATATAGGATTCGTTGAAAATGATATTAATGTTATCACAATAAATTGGAACTATGCCTATTGTAAATCCTAAGTCAATCAACTGTTATTTCAACCAAAGAACTTCTGCCACAAAACTTCCTAAGATGATGTATTCAGCTTCAGCAGTAGATAGGACTATGAAATTATGTTTTCTACTGAACCAAGAAACTAAAGAATTTCCAATAAATTGACATACTCTAGATGTGCTCTTTCTATTAACCCTACAACTTGTAAAATTTGAATCTGAATATCTAATTATTTCAAATGAAGAGCTGAACTTAGGATACCAAATGCCTAAGTTCTGAGTTCCCAAGATATATTTCAAAATCATTTACACTACTGTCAAATGTGATTCTTTTGGATCTCATTAAAATCTAGCACACAAACAAACATTAAACATAGTACCGGATCTGCTAGCAGTCAAGTAAAGTAAATATCTAATTATTCCACTGAATTTCTTTTGATCAACTGATTTTCTCTTTAGGTTCTTATCCAACTAAATTGAAGAACTCATATGTTTACTAACATGTTTAGCATTGTCTATTTCATACTTTTTGAGGATGTCCTTAATATACTTTGACTGACTATGAAATGTTCAGGTAGCAAATTAGCTAGTAGCGATGCTCCAACAATTGTCGTTAGTGGTGAATTTTTGACAAGTGAGATAACAATATCATCTGAAAGGTCCTAACACAATGAGTATATTGGTGCTAACATATCAAAAATCTAACGGTCAAGTGGCCTGAAATAAAACTAGGGCATGCATGCGACTTATTGCTAGCCCAAAAGACAACAATGATTGAGCACAATCTTTGTATGGAATTATTTATGTTAATAAGAGGAACTCAATATAGTTGATGGTTCATCATTCAATGGTTGTGTTGCAATAATTTAAAGGTGGGGTAACTGGGTAAGGACGAAATTTAAGGTTAAAGAAAAATTGATGACTAATATGTCACAAAAAAATATCTTGATTGGGCACGAATCTCGAGATATATTCAGGGTGAAAACTTTCAAAAAATTGTCTATTTCATACTTTTTGAAATCTCCCATTAGGCTCATCTTAAATTCAGTACTCATTATTTTAGAAAAATCATCATAAAGATTTTTATTTGTAGATCCAAAGATGATATCATCAATATAAATTTGTATAATGAGTATATCTTCTCCTAATTTCTTTAAAAAGAGAGTTATGTCTACACTACTTTATTTAAAAGATCTCTCAAGTAGGAAAGTACTCAATCTATCATAACAAGCCCTATGTTTCTTTTTCAATCCATATAATGTATTTTTCAATTTAAAAATATGATTTGGATATTTTGAATTTTTAAATCTTAGAGGTTGTTCAACATAAACATCCTCTTGAATTACCCCATTCAAAAAGACACTTTTGACATCCATTTGAAATAATTAAAATCTTTTAAAATAGGCAAAGACTAACAAAACCCTAATTGTTTCAAGTCTTACTAGAGGGGTAAAAGTTCCCTCAAAATCAGTCCCTTCAATCTGATTGTATCCCTTAGCCACCAATCTAACCTTATTTCTAATGACAACTCCTGAGTCATTCATTTTGTTTTTTAATACACACTTAGTTCCAACTACACTTTGATCCTTCGGCCTTGCAATTAATTTCCAAACTTCATTCCTTACAAATTGATTCAATTCTTTTTGCATTGCCAAAATTCAAAACTCATTAAAAATTGTTTGATTTATATTTATAGGTTATGCTGTAGAAATAAAGGCAGAATGATTGACTTCTTTGCTTAGTCCATGCCTGGTGCTAACACCCTCAATAGGTTCACATAAAAAGAATTCCTTATGATGGTTTTTAGAAAATCTCAAATCTCTAGGCATCTAATTTTTTATCTCTAAATTTTCTTCCAAATTAACTTTCTCAATCTTTTGAGAGTTAATTTCTATCTCATCCACTTCAATATTTGACTCTTCTAAAATTCTAGATTCCTCAAATATAATATGTGTGGTCTCCTCAATAACCAAAGTTATTTTGTTAAATACTCTATAAGATTTTCCAACACTAGAGTATCCAAGAAAAATTCCTTTATATGATTTTGGATCAAATTTTTCTAAAGCATATTTTTATTATTATGTATGAACAGCTCACATCAAAAAACATGCAAATGTGATAAATTAGGTGTTCTCCCCTTTATAAGCTCATAGGTTGTTTTGTTCAATTTTGATCTAGTGTTCACCGTATTCAGAACATAACATGCTATGCTAACCACTTCAGCCCAAAATATTTAAGAAGTGGGTATTCTACCAATATAGCTCAAGCGACTTTTATCAATGTTCTGTTATTTCTTTCACTACCCTATTATGTTGAGGGGTTATAGGTGCAAAAAAATTATGATCAATCCATTTTTCCTTACAAAAATCATAAAATTTTTCATTTTCAAATTCTCTTTCGTGATCACTCTGGATTATAAAAATCTCACATCCTAATTTCCTCCAAATCCAAGTAAAAAAATTTATAAATTTCTCAAATGATTCACTCTTATGATATAAGAATTTAACCCAAGTGAATCTTGAAAAATCATTAACAATTACAAATCAGTATACATTCCCTCCTAAACTTAAAGTTTTAACTTGTGCAAAAAGATTAATACGTAAAATCTCAAAAGGTTTACTAGTTCTGAGATCCTTATTGGACTGAAAATAGGACTTCACCTTTTTTTCTAATTGACATGCATCACAAAGGTGATCCTTAGTAAAGTCAAATTTTGGTATACCTCTCACTAAGTTCTTATGGGTAATTCTCCTAAAGTTTTTCATACTAGAGTGACAAAGTCTCATATGTCATAGCCATGACTCATCAGAAATAGTTTTCAAACAGAAAGCATTAGGAGTTTTTATACAATTTAAATCTAGCATATAAATATTATTTACCCTTAAACCGTGCAAAACATCATTACCATTTTAGCTTAATATGCAGCTATTAGGAAAAAATTTAACGTTGTATCCTTTACCACATAGCTGGCTAATACTCAATAGATTATTCTTTAAGCCTTCAACTAGTAGCACATTTTCTATAAAAAAGTATTTCAAACTTCCAATCATAAATACACAACCACTCTCTTAGTGGTGTTATCTCCCAGTGTAACCCTTCCTCCATTCCTAGCTTCTAGCATTTTAAATTGTGTAGTGTCTCCAGTCATATGCTATGAGCAACCGATGTCCAGGTAACAAATGCTCCCAAGAGGCTTTGTAAGAGAGCGTGCCTACAAAATCATCAAATGTTAGACCTGGGAATCCAAATAAGTTTGGGTTCATCTTTTAGCAAATTAAAACTAGATGCATGTATGATATATTTAGGCTTATGCATCTTAGGTCTCCATACTAAATGAGTTTTTATATGTAAGGTATGAGTGTGTGAAATATGACCAATCAATCCACAAGAAAAGCATTTAACTCCAAGAAATGGATTTCTCAATCTTCTATAACTACTATGATTCTTCCTGGGTTGTAAAAAATTTGGCTTCAAAATATGATTTGTAAAATCTTCAAGTGTTGGGGGTTTCCTATTTTCCTCGAGAGCTTACACTTTTAATTTCAAAAATGTATTCAAATCTTTAAATATATTAATATCATAATTCAAGTAGTACTCACTACTCTTTGATTAATCCTTAAAATCTTTAAATTTTTTGACCTATTGGTCAACTAAGGTCAAAAAAGGGTTTGAAAAATGCAGTTTACTGCTCAATGGGTTAAAATCAAGGGTCTAGAAGTGATTGGAGGCTTGGATAAGGGTTCCAAGGTCAAGATCTCAAAAGGGTTATGCTCAGTGGCATAGGCTGTAAATATTTGAAGGTTTTACAGCCTTTGAATTTTAATTCAAATTTTGGGGTTAGAGACCTCAGAATGAGCTCAAAGTTGGAGGGTAACCTCTAGAGACATGTCTTATCACTTTGCAAGTGATAGACCCTGAATCAGAGGCCATTTGATTGGGTTTTAAAATGTTTGAAAAATCTCTGAAAAGGGTCTTTAGGACAAGGCCTCTGGAGTTTGAATTTGAGTCTGGGTTTCTGGATTTGGATTTGATTTGAAGTTTGAATTAATTTGGATTTGAATTGGATGGAGTTTAGATTGATTTGAGGTTTGAGTTAATCAAGGGTATGGATTGATTTGAAGTCAAGGTGGATCAAAAGGATGGATTGATTTGAGATCAAGGTGGGTCAAAGGGATGGATTGATTTGAGTATGGATTGATCCTAGGATCTAGAAAGAACCCTAAGGTCTAGGTTTTAAGGGAATTCTAGGCTCTAGAATAGGCTCTAAGGTCTAGTTCTAGGAAAGATCCTAAGGTCTAGAGTGGATCCTAGGGTCTAGGATTGGATCTGGATTCTGGAAGGGTCTTAGTGACCTCATACAAAAATGAGGTCAACAGGATGTTATCAAATAAATGAGGTCTAGTAATCGAATACCCTTCAGGTGTGTTCCAATTTTCAAAAGTAGCCATGCTCGTTTATCAAAAAAGTTGTCTAAACTTATGATTTTGAAACAAAGCTCTGATAACACTTATTGATTCTTGTTGAATCTAGAATAAGTTGTTAAACCTAAACTAATGTTGCAAGGCTAATTAAGAAGGAGGGGTGAATTGGTAATTTAAAAATTTCATCTTGAATTAAAAATTTGAAACTAATTAATGATTCGTACCAACTTAGTTTTAAAGTTTTTAAAATAATTTTTTAACCACAGAATTAATAACTTATAGTAAGTAAATGAAGCAGCAAAAATAAAAGACACAATGATTTATAGTGGTTCGATCAAACATGACCTACATCTACTCCCTAAAGCCTCCTACTTCATGTATTACACTATTACCAAAGTGACTCTCATTTTATCCCCATATCAAGGCAGAGAAGCCTTTACAAAACTCTCTTCCACCAATCCCCGGTGCGGCAGAGAACTATCATCCTTTCACAACCTCAAAGTGTAGGCAGAGAATCTTCCTCTTTTCACACCCTTGAAATGTAGGCTAAGAACCTTCATCTGTTCTCACTCTCCAAGTGTAGGCAGAGAATCTTTGGTTGTTCACACTCTCCAAGTGTAGGTAGAGAACCTTCGGCTGTTCACACTCTCCGAGTGTCGACAAAGAACTAGATCTTCTTCAAAGATCTTCGCACGAGCAATCTAGAAAGAAAAGAGAAAGAGTCAAGAAACACAAATCCACAAATATATCATTACCTTTGAGTAACCTTGTGAACTCTTCACACTCCACTAGGAAGAAATATCTCTCAAACACTCTTTCACACTCTCTCCTTTAATTGCTCTTTACAAATCACGAATATCAAATGACAAAAAGATTAAATGTCAGTTTTTAGTGGACATTTTATACAAAAGACATGAAAAATCATCTAGAAAACTGAATTTTTCAATTTTAACCATCCACGATCGTATGTTCATACATACAAATAGTTTAAATACTGTTGCGTACGAACATGTTATGAATCAGTACGAGCTCATTTCATACGCGATCATTGTTCGATACAAACATAAAAATTTCAAATTCCATCTATACGAAACGTGTTGGCCTCATTTTGGTATGAGGTCACTTTTAACTCAACCCTGAGCTCTAGATCCTAGGATCTTCCTAGTTCCTAGCCCTTAGGCCCAATCCATATCTTAATCCAATTCAAACCCAGAACCCTTAGGCTAAAGACTTAGGTCCTAAAGCCCTTTATAGGTGATTTTTCCATCAACTTGAAACCCAGTCAATTGGGATTTGATTCAGGGTCTATCAATTTTATATTGATATGACATGTCTCTAGTATTAACCCTCCAAATTTGAGCTCATTTGGAGGATTCTAACTCCATAAACTTAATCCAATTCCAAAGTTGCAAAACCTTCAAATATTTACAATTCATGCCATTGGGCCTTTCACCTAGTGGAATTTGACATTGCAGTCCCCTCCAAATCTTTTGAACACTGCTAGAACCTTGATTTTGACTTATTGAACAATAGTCTAAATCTTTCCATATTCAATTTAACCCAGAATTGACTCAAACCCAAAATGACAAAAATGCCCTTAATGGGGATTTTTGAACTTTTGGCCTAAACTTAATTTGATTTGACTATCAATCCTTGAAGTCTTCCTCAAATGTTTTCAAATAATGTTTGAGACCTTTTGAATCCAATTCTAACCTTGGGTCAACTTGGTTGACCAACTCAACCCATTTTGACCTTAACGCCCCTTAAGGGTCAAAATGGTCATTTTGACCTAGATGGCCCTTCCAAGCTTTGATGCCTCATTCATTAGACTCATCAGACCAATTTGATTTCAAGGGACCCAACACCTAGCCCTTGATCAACTTGGTTGACCAAGTCAACCAAGTTGACCAAATGACTCATATACCTCCTTCCACCTAAACTTTTTAACCAAGATCTTTTCAATCCCATTTGAACCCAAGGGGTGACTCCTTGTGCCCCTAAGAAACCTCTCTTGGAGACCCAAGCCTGGCTCACTTGGGTTAGCCTTTTGGCTTGATCGAAGTGCCCAAAGAGAGGTCCCCTTTGGACCATTTTCCAACCTTAATCAAATTGAATCCAAATCAAGGTGCCAATGAGCCCCCCTGACCCAATACACCTCCCTTGATCAGCCCAGCCATTAAGCCCCCTTGGGGTAAGAGTTAGGCTAACCGAAAGTGGCCAAGACCACTTGGGATTGAGCTAATTCCTATCCTAAGTTAAATTGAACTTGACTAGCACCCCCATCAGGTGGCCCTAGGTCCAATACACTTCCTCCAACCAGCCTATGCCTTGGGTTGACTTGGGTCAAGTTTTAGGCTAGCTCAAAGTAGCCAAAACCACATGGACCTGAGCCTTCTTTGAACCCAAATTATATTGAACCCAATTGCCACTTGTATTGGGTGAACCAGACCCAAACCCATCTCCCACCTCAAGCCCATGGTCTGGCCTAGCCTGGGTTGAGCCCAATTCTACCCGAACCTAGCAGATTTGGATCAACCCGATCCATCTTTGAACAAAGATTAAATTGAACCCAATTGCCACTTGCATTGGGTGAACCAGACCCAGACCCATCTCCCACATCAAGCCCATGGTCTAGCTTAGCCTAGGTTGAGCCCAATTCAACCCGAACCGAGAAGGTTTGAGTCAAACTGAGCCACCTGATCAAATTGGACCTCCTCAGGCCCAATTGAGTTCACCCTTGGCCCTAGTATGTCTCCATCTTTTTTTCTAGGTCAACCTGATCCAAACCCCAATTGACGGCCGTTGGAACCAATGGAGAATAAGCTCCGGTGGTCCCCCCTAGTCGATCCTGACCCAAAGCCTTCCAAAGGCTGTTGCTCGCTGGCTTGAGGCTCAAGAGCCCTCTGGGATGATGTCCCCTTCCACCTGGCACCCATCCAAGGCCCCTCC
Source organism: Dendrobium catenatum (assembly GCF_001605985.2). Classification (NCBI taxonomy): domain Eukaryota; kingdom Viridiplantae; phylum Streptophyta; class Magnoliopsida; order Asparagales; family Orchidaceae; genus Dendrobium; species Dendrobium catenatum. The sequence continues at coordinate 2,346,255 of NW_021318673.1, forward strand.
CAATCAATCCCAGCAATCCAAGCTCACGGGAGGTGGCTGAATAGGGAAACTCGTCCCAAAAGCCCCCATTCGATTCTAAGCATTCAAAATCACTCCCCAGAGCTCCCTCCTCATACCAGTGCCATTCCCCAGCTTCCCAGGCTATCCCGTCGATCCATTCGAGAAAGCTCCGATGAAAGCTTTTGGCACCGTGCTCGAAGTCGTACCTCCGGCCATCATCCGGTCCTAACGTCTGAAGGAGATCTGTTCGCCTTCACCCCCTGAAGCATACTGATAGAGAAGCTCATTCATTGAGGCATTCTCTATGGTAATTTCTTTATCCCAAGCTCCCTAGCTAGGTAGTGTGGTCAAGTGTGAAGGAAACCTTCACCCTAGCGGATCTCCACCGTTGGATTGGAGGTTCCCTCTCCCTTGATCCTCTATGTGAAATTTCATTAAATTTCACCTACGAGATTGCTCGGATCACGCCGGAGAAGCCTTACGGTCTCGGGTTCACGTGGGAGGTTGAAGACAAAATCCTGACTGTTAATTTTATTCAACAACGCGGATTAGATCCCGCGGTCTCGGAGCCTGTTCGATCTTAGCCTTCCAATCTTCCATCAGACGACTATGGTTAATATGACCGTTACCCAGTCAACTCCAATGATTGCCCCGCCAATCACAGTGCGCCGCTTGTAAAGCGCTGGCTGACTGGGTAATTGGAGGATTTAATGTCATAGAAAATTAGTGGATTTTCAAAAATTGATATCTCCCTGGACACTTGACCAGATTAGGTGTTCTTAGGCTCATTGGAAAGGTCTCAGGGAGACCTACAAAAGCTTTATGGTTCCAGGTCTTGATTGCATCTGTGTTAATTTAATTTTAGTTTTAGTGTTATATCAATTTTTACATTTATTATTTAAATTTAATTCACCAGGGCCTAGAATTTTGGGAGAATGAATTTGGGCATGTCCCTGACATGCCCAAATTTCATCTCCCCTATTTGAGATGTTTAAGAGCATTAGTTTTCAATTTTGGATTCAAGGGTCATAGGTTGACCCTTAAATTCAAATTGAAATTATGACCTATCCAATGAGATTTAGGTTTTGATTTTGTGTGCGCTGATGATGTGTAGCATAGGGAGTTTAGGGCAATTGATTTTACCCAAATCCAAGCATAGGATAGCTCCCTAGGATTTTCTTAAGGTGACTTAGAGATCACCTTAGTTGGCTTGGTTATCCACCTTAGAGAATTCCAATTAAGCCCAAATTTGGTGTGTTTAGGCCTTGGAAGCAGTTGATCCCATGGTCTAAATCTCATCAGAATTGGTGCCCATTTGGTCCACTAAATAGGAACCATAATATTCCTTCCCTAGAATCACCCTTTAGCCTTAAGAAAATTATAATAAATTAAGATTAATTATAAAAATTCTTTAAAATATTTCTAACTGACCCTAATTGATCCATTAATCAGTAGAAAATTGAATCCCTTAATTTGACATTAAATCCACTTTAATTTAATTTTTAATAAAAATTAATGCTTAATCAATTTTAATTATTTAAATACTATTAAAAATACCAAAAAAATCTTTATACACTTGCTAATATCCCCTTAGATCATTCCCTTATCTTTGGGGTTGATTTAAAGAAGTTTAGGATTCATTTGGGTTCAAACCACTAATATGCTCTCTAATTAAGGCAATTAAAGAAATTCAATAAATACCCAAAATTCTAAAATTCATAACTAATTATAAAAAATTTCAAATCAGTCAAAACGCGGTGGATAATGACTCTAATTTAAATCTAGTATTTTCTAAAAATGTCAAACCCCTAAAATCTGGTCAAAGTCAAAAAGTCAACATTTTGGTCCTTTAGGTCAAAACAGGTCAAAGCTTCTAAAAATCATAACTTTTGATAGAAAACTCCAAATTGAGTGTGTCACTTGTCTAACAAGTTGTAATCAGGTCTAGTATTTATTAAAAATCTGAAACCCTCAAATATCTCTCTAATTCTAAAAATCAAATTTTGACCCCTTAGTTAACACATCCGGATGATCTCTTAAAACCCATTAACTCTTTCAAACTCCAGAATTTTCTAAGTAGGTTAATAAAATTCTTAACCCATATTTTAATATGAATAATCAACCCTCTTTAATATTAAATCACTCTTTTAATTCCACGTAATTTAAATTAACTTAATCAACCCCATTTGTTACTGGTAACCCAAGCCTACGAGGCTATTAGCTTAGCCCTAAGGAAGGTGAAATAAACTTTACGGCCTCGGTGTGAAAAAAATGTAGTAATTAATTAACTCTTAAAATATATTTAACTAAAATTCTTAATATATTAATACTTAAACTTTAATCTAAATCCCTCTTTTTTGCCTCAACAAACTCAAATTTTTAGATAACTATAACTAATCACCCAACATAGGATCTACCCCAGCCACACGATCTTTTATGCACACTTTAGATGATTTTCTAGGACAACCAACTCTAGATCTAGGTTACGCCGATGTTTACTTTACTGCTGTGTGCCGGATTTTTCATGATTTTACTGCATTTTATGGATGACTATACTTGTTATGTCTTCTAACTTTTTACTACACTCTGTGGATGATTTATGTGTTTGACGACTAGATTACCCTTAGGATAGGAGCGATCTAGATGTTCACATAATTTTTTGCAGGTGGCAACACTCATGCAGGCTAATAAAAAGGGGGCTAAGCCAATAAAAGTTTTTCAATTATTATAAATGCTTGCATAGGTGCTTCAACTGCTAAAGCCCCCAAATAAAAAAGAGCGTGGCTAGTGTGTTTACTTACTTTTCTGCACATATATAACTGCTTGGGAATATATTTTGTTTTATTAACTTCTTAGGTTAACCTTGCAGGAGAGTCTAGAATTTTTAATTTTCACATAAATGTAATTTGTCTAAATGTCAAGTGTTGTGAAAGTAGGATTTTGAGTTGGGATACATAGGTCCAAAGTTTGGACTCCAAAGAGAAAAGGACACCACTTAGGGGAGTAGCCCTTTTTTATTTGGAGATCCAAATTTGGATCACTTCTTCCCTACCAAAATAGAAAAGAGTGACCTTCATTTCAAAGGAAGTATCCTCTTATCCATTTGAGTAGGCTGCTACGAAGAATCCTAGGAGCCTGAAGAAAAGGAGCCTGAAGGAGAACAAAATCGAAGAATTGAAGACAAAAAGTATCCCATTCAAGATCACCAGACCCTCCAGTCAAGCTCACCATACCTCTATACAGCATTCCACTTAAGCCTGATTCAGTAGTGGCCGGCGGAGGCTGGAGCAAATAGGGGAATCTTTTGGTGGTCCCATCCATCATGAGCCTTGTCGAAGGCTACCCAGATGCTCAATCCATTGGCTTATGGCTCATGGACCTCTAGGAGGATGTCCCTCTCGCATCTCTACTAGGTTTAAAATTCGAGTTGTTATCAGGGGTGCCCGGCCACTTTATTTTTTGCAAATTTTGGTTTATAATAAGCAAGACAACTTTGCCTATGGACATTTATTAATTAATTCATTTATATTTAATGCTTTGAAATGATTTCTTTTAGGATTTCCTGCTTTTCTTAATTTTTTGGCGTTTGTGTGCTGCTTTTATTTTTGCCTGTATACGTGAGACTCATAAGGGTGTGAAAATTTTAATATTCATAATCTTAAAGTTTAAATTTTAGTGAGTCTAAATAATATAGAAAGATAATGAATTTAGAGAATTAGCAGGGGATCGACCCCAGGGTCGCATGCATATTTCTGTACTACTTCTCTCCTTGCTTTTGACCCTTCCCCTCCTGCAGGTAGAGTTTGGATAGTCTGACCTATGAGGATGAGGTGCTGGACCTAGGGAAGTCCAGTCTTCAAAAAAATTATTTCCTAAGTCCGTTTTTAAAATTTTAAGCATATTTGATTTGAAGTCGTCAACCAGCATGCATTGCATTAGAAACATACATAAAAGAGTCAAAATTTTAATTGCATTAGTCCTTAGCATTTTGCACCCAATATAAGTCAAAGGGGTCAATTAGGAAAATCTCTAAATGTCGGTTTTATCTCTCCAAAACCTTAAATAAATTGTCCCTACCACTCTTTCATAAAAGACCAGACTCATCTCTCTTAAATGGATTAGGTAGTTAGCTGGCTCCCAAATCCAGGCCGGGGTAAGTCCAGATCTTGCACTGCATTAGTTAGGTTCGGATGACTGTGGTCCAATGTCCAAATTAGATTTAGGATCCGGGGCAGATCTCTGATTATAAGACCCCCAAACTTTGGGAATATAATCTCAAATTTCTAATAAAATGCATAACTTTAATTAAATCGTCTTTCATCATAAAACATAGAGCCCAACACTTAGATTAAGCTGGGATACTTCCGGATGGTTCTAGAATCTCAAAGTGTCCCCTATTTTTCTTTCCGTGATTCTAATAATGACTGCTCAATCTTGATCCATTCCCTTTTAAGTTTCCAAAATTCATCTCTTTTGATATCATTCCTAGAAAATCTGATAAAATTTTTCCACTATTTTAATTGAGAGTTTTCGTAGGGGACTTTGTCTCTCACGATGTAATTAACTACGAGAGCTTGCGCTCATAGGAGATTTAGAACCACACACACCTAATTTTAAAAATTGATTTTTCAAAATTCAATTGGATTTCTTTGGGAAAACTTAAAATACTAGTGATTGTTATATTCAAAATTAAAGAATTATCATCGAATGATATTTTCTCCCCTCGCGGAGATACAACTTTCTTTGATAAGGCGTTGGATGTGAAATTAATGATCGCACTTCATTAATATTGTTGCTGGATATTTAGTAGAATCTCATTTTGACCCTTTAGGGTCATATGAAGTTCTCCTTAGCATCCGATCACAATATTCAAGATGAATTTCATAATTCTAAATCTGAATATCGTTATGAAATTTTATTTTCACCTCGAGGTGATATACTTTTTCTAACGAGACAATTCAACTTTAGAATTCAATTTTAAGTCCCAAAGAAAACCAATATTTTTCAAAATTCCACCAACAAAAAATCAGGACGAAATGAACGAAAATAGAATAAAGACATTCATCCTAAGACTATCATAAATATTATCCTGTACAATATACGTCCGAGGACAGAATAGATATGTTCTTCTTGAGAAAAAATAAAATATCATCTATACGATCTTCGTTCGAAGAAAAACCAGAGACGTCTTGAGACGATCATAAATATTATCCCATATGATATGAGTCCGAGGACAGAACAAAGACATTCATTATGGGATGAAAATAAATATCATCTGTACGATCTTCATTTGAGGATATAACAGAGACGTTCGTCTCGTACAACCCATACATAGAAAAAAATTTGTCCTCTCTGTTCGTTCAACAACTCACTGGTGATAATAACTAATAGATTGTCCCGTACGAAGTAATATCATATAGTATGATCAATTTAAAAATATGAATTTTAAAATAGTCCCTGTGGTGTGTGTGTGCTCATTTACTCAATTACAATCACACTCTTTTAGACTCAATAAAATGAAAAATATAGACTGTGATTATAATAAACTCTAAAATGCTCTTGATTTGAAGTCTTCAACAATCCAGAGTATAATTTCTCTGAAATATTAGTACACACAAGAGCAAAACAATTCTTCCAAAATATGATAAGAGAAATAATAATCAAACCAATAATATTTGGAATCATAAAAAATATACAAGTTGTAAGAATATCAAACATACATAGAAACTATCTCAACACGGTGGTGGTGCGGTAGAACTTTGTCGATGGTGCGACTGAATTTCGGTGATGGTGCGGCAGAACACCGGTGGTGGTGCAGCAGAACTTCGGTGGTGGTACAACAGAACTCCGGTAGTGGTTGAAGAGGAGCTAGGCTGCTGGAGCTTTCTTCATTCTCTTCTTTCTTCTCTCTTGGCTTCCTCTTCACCTTTTCAAGAGGAAACGTGGTTCTATTTATAGAATTCTTGAGTGGCATGGCTTGTAAATAAGTGGAAGATCAAGGGTAAATTGGGAGTGGTTCGAATGGACTGCCGATCTTGATTCCTATGATCATGTACCATTCAACGGACCTTTGACAGTCTTAATGATATCAAAATTTGATGA
>NW_021318673.1:2354934-2369418 GCF_001605985.2 Dendrobium catenatum
TGCTCTATTCTGATTTGATCTGATCTGTACGATTCTGATTCTTTTCTGATTTGATATACGATTCTGTTCTGATTTCTGTTCGGATTTCTGTTTGATGTGGACTGAGGATTTTGATTGGAGGTTTGATGTCTTGCTGAGCTGTTGTAGCTCATCCTTGTTTTCTGCGTGATTTTCAGGTTCTGGGAAAGGGAAGGAAGTTCATGAGTAGAGTTCAGAGTCTGATCTAGTATAGGTATTTTGTCCTTTTGATTTTTTGTACAGTCATGGCTTTCCTGTTCTGTCTTTCTTTCTGTCTGAAAGCCATGAGCTGTATTTGTACATGTTTTTTTTGAGGAAGAAGAAAAAATATAGATGATCTGTTCCGCTGCATTTGATGTTTATAGTAGCTCTGGGTGTGTCTGTTTCTGTGTGTAATGTTTGGAAGAAAGTTCTGAAACAAATTCCAAAGCCAAATCCTGGAATCAGTTCAGTCAGTCTGGAAGTTCAGACACTCACGACCCGGTGCGAGCGGGACCCGTCCCGGTCGGGTCGTGACAGTAAGACCCACAACTCAGGCCGCTTAGCTTACAGGGCTAGGTCGTAAGACCCACCGTTAGGCAACTTCTAAGGAAGCCATAAGATCTATCCAATTGAAATTCTTCGGGGAACTCCTAATTGGAGCCGTAAGCCCCAAACTAAACAAACTATCCGGGCAACTCCTTATTGGAGCGTAAGCCCCAAACTAAATAAACTATCCGGGCAACTCCTTATTGGAGCGTAAGCCCCAAACTAAATAAACTATCGGGCAACTCCTAATTAGAGCCGTAAGCCTCAACGTTTTAGGAAAATTACTAAATGAATTTGTAATGAACCTAAACCTCAAACAATCAAATTTAAACCTTTGGGCATCTTAGTCTAAATGATTAAGTTGTAAGACCCGCTTTTCAGGCTACTTCCTAAGGGAAGCCATAAGTCCTAGTCAAATAATTAAAACCTCCGGGCAGCCTCACTATAAAGTTAGGTTATAAGACCCATCCTTGGGCCACTCATAAATAGAGTAATAAGCCCCAATTCCAAATTTAAATCTCCAGGCTACTTTCTACGAAAGTTATAAGTCCCAAACTAAATCTAAATCTCTGGGTTACTTTCTTGCCTAATTGAGGTGACCAATTAGGAAGGAATTAATGGGGTTTAATAGCTGAAATTCAAATCACCCAAGGGAGGTGGATGGCGGGATATCCCCAGGGGAAAGTTTCGGCCTGGCTGGAGAAGAGGGGCGGCTGGCTAGGCTGGGCCGTTGGTTGGCTCAGCCGGTGGCAGGGAAGGGGACGGCTCCTGGGCTGACGGGTGGAGGAGATTTTGACGGGGAAGGCTGCAGGGGTGGGGAGGCGGACTAGGCTAGGCCGTTGGTTGGCTCAGCCGGTGGCAGGGAGGGGGATGGGCCTCTATGCCGGCGGGTTTGGGGGGTTTTGGATAGGGAGGGCTGCAGGGAGATGGGGAGGTGGGCAATAAGATGGATCGGATATGGAGCTTGGGGTGGTAGAGGGAGAAAACGGTAGAGGAAAACACGAACTAGGTGATAAAGAAAATAACCACGAGCCGTGGACTCTTCCAACTACTGGTGGGCCTTGCGATTTGCTCCCCTTGAGCTCTCTCCTTTCTCAAGCTCTCATGCAAGAAGAAGAAGTAGAAACAAGACAATTTTCATTCCAAATATTCATTAGTTCCAATCCAACTAGAATGACCTATATATAGGTCCCAATATAAAAGAAAACACAAAGACTAAATTTCCCTCGGGGCTACAATCATGACTCAGCTCATACTAAGGGTACAATAGGAAACTCCAAGAAATAAAAGAAGAAAATGCATAAATATCTAGAAATATAAACTCTGAATCGTGGCCGTCGATCTGCGTTGTCTCTAACGATACACATGCTTGAACCTCTGATCGATGTCCACATCATGTTAAATATAATATGGAGCAAGTAATATAACATCAAGAGTTATGTTATCAAATTGCTCGATCAATTCATCAACTATAATAGATATAATTCAATCAATTCCACATATTGCCATAGGTCCAATCTTTATTAGAAGTTCCCATTCACAATCACAAACAAATTCTATCTTTATTAAAAGCTCAAGTTAAGATATGCTCAGTCTTTCTTTCAAACTCCAATTATGACATTTCGCGGGCTTTAAAGGAGATGATATTGATTTTTTTCTTTAGGATGTTAATCATAATTGAATATTCTTCCGTATATAAAGTTATGTATAAAGCCTTATACAACATGTTTATTAAATTGTAGCTTAGTTCATCCTAACTCTTCTCTTAGGAACTATAGTGAAATAGATAATAGTAACATAATAGTGTACAAATAAATAACATTAAGCTAAAAGACTTATAAACCATATACGTGGGACCTACTCCTCCACCTGCATGTTCAGTTGGACTTCACTTGCATATTGTAGGGAAAAAAGGGTAAACCAGCTCATTATTAAGGAAACAGTGTACGTAGAAGCTTGAGCCATAAGTTAGTGTTGAAAAAAGATAGAAGAGAAAACACTATTTATTTCATATGCCAATGAGAAGGCCAAAGGCAGTTCTAACGTAACCAATCAGTCCGCATTTCTTAGGCTTCATTTGGGGTAGCTTTCTTATTACTTCTTAGAACAACTTTTAAATTTAAACATTAAATTTTTTGTATTCGAAAGCCGCTTTAAGAAGCAATAAAAAAGCTGTCTCAAACGAAACTTAAATCTGATCACAAGTAATAATCCTTAACATAACAGCAAAGAATGCTGAAAGCAACTTTACTTGTATTTTTAGATTAAACGAAAAAAATTGGACATTGCTTCAAAGAAATATGTAAAAAGGCAAGTCATGTTCTACAGCTATGCATGTCTTTCATATTGATTGAATGTTTATCATATTGACTGCGACAAACTTCACTTGCCCTTTACTTTGTATCTTAAAAATCACAGCAATTATTCCCTGGCAGAGATATTTAATCAGTAACTGTTCGAGGAGAGAACCATTAGGTAAACCATGAATTACATGTCCTACCCCCCAACAACAACAACAAAAACATCAAGCCTTTATCCCACTCCGTGGGGTCGGCTACATAAATCCTTTTTTTCTATTGTGTCCTGTTAAAAGTCAAATTCTCATTTAAATCTAATAAAGAAAGATATAGATAATATACTTTTTATGCCTCAAACTAAGCCATAGATGAAGATAATCCTACCTAAATAGTAGGACATAACATGCTTAAGCATGATGAGAATGTGTTAGTATAAAAATGCCGTTAACCAGGCTTGCAAATTGATCCCTAGTTTGAACAGAGATGGGAAGGGACTAAGGGAGGATTAATAAAATGAGAAGATGATTTTAAGCCGATATATTTTCTTTGACAAGTTCTTCAGTTAAATATCTGTAAAAGAGATATTCACCTGCAAGTCTAAGATGTTAAAGGCATTTCCAAATTCATCGTGCACCCATGGCATGTCAGGAGAATATCGGCTTTCACCGTCAACAGAAAATCTGAACTGGTAGACACCTGATGGAAGCACTTTCATAATGGTGAAATCCTTGCCTGATTTTTGCAAGACTTTCCTGCATGCAAATGCTACTTTTATTACTCATATTCCTTGAAGCATTTAGGTTAAAGAAAGAAAAGAATTCTATGGTGATAACTCCTTAGGCCTTCTCCAACCGAACTCCAAACGCATGAATGGCCTTGCTTGAGCTCCAGCCGAACAACAAAACATTCGGTATTTGATTGCGGGTGAACAGTACGGCGTTAATATTGGTGTTGCACTGTTCACCTGCCTTATGTTTTTGTCTATACCGGATTTGCCGAAGAAACATGTGAAGGAGGAAGACGGTTACCTTGGAGCAAAATGGAGTTCGATTGGAAAAGAATCATGCCATTTTTTTGTTAAACAATATTTTGGAGTGAAAAATGAGATTTTCGGTAGGAGATGCCCTTAGTCATTGCCCTATACTTTGTAATCCAGTTATCCCATGATCCTTCAACAGCAACTTCTTTGCCACCATAACTCCATGTTATCATTGCTGGAATTCCTTGTTCATAGATGATGTCATCAGATTGTGAGGTGTTTTGTATCAATGTATTGCTCATAGGGAGCAAATCACCAGGCTTTTGTAATGGAACCATTGGATTCTGCAGGTAAATTAAACTTCCATCAGGAATCCCTGCTAATGATTCTTGTAAGAATCCAACAAACACTCCTATATATAATGTAAAAGAATTTGCACAGATGATTGAAGAAAAGTTTGCACTCTTTCCTAACATATGATGATGAGAAATGAACAAATGCATATGGATGTTATTGATATTTGACAGATAACTTTGAAAAGAGTTTTAATGTGATGTTTATGATGAAGGAAATGAAGAACAGCACAAAGCGAATACACAAACATAGCACAAAAAAATAAAATGCTGTTCTTGAAAAGGCATGGCCTTTGCACTCAAGAAGCCTTGTTTCTCAAAACAAAGAGAACTAGAAAGAAAAAGTTGATACTGGAACTGCGCCACATATTACCAAGTAAGTTTTCCATCCACTGATTAAGGTTTCGTTTGGGACGGCTTTCTTTATGCTTTTTAAAGCAGCTTCCTAGTATAAAATTTTTACTTTTTATACTAAGAAACTACTTTAAGAAGCAATACAACCAAATGAAGTCTAAGTTTACTCCCATGTTGGTGGTGAAAACAAAAGCACCTGATCTTTGTCCACCTATAGGATCAATTAATGATAGCATTTGTTTTCCTTTCTTCTCTTTCATCCTTCAATCTAGAATTAAAAATTTCATTTTCTTTTCTCACTTGGAACTCCAATAAAAATGGAAAGAAAATGGATCTTTTCTTTACTTTTCACTTCCTCCAAAACCTTCCTTTTCTTCTCTCAATTCCCAATCAGCGTAAATCAAATTAAGAAATAAATTGAATAGCTTGCAGGCTAGTGAATACAAACTGTTACAGATGATGCATTAAATACAAGGTGGTTCCACCTGACCACAAGGTGGTTCCACCCATGGCGGCACCTAGCCTTGGTACGGAGCTGCTGCACCAAGCCGCGGTACAGTAAAAGAATGACGTGATGCATTTTTATTGGTCTCCGTATGAAGTTCGGTGTCCGCACATAATATTTTTTCCCTAAAGAGAAGCAAACAGAAAGAGACAAGAGTTTTTTCCACTGTGGAGTACCATATAGAAAGAAACAGTAATAACACATACATAGAAAGACAAAATTAAACAAGTAGCACAAAGCCTATTTCACTGCCAGACTACAAAATCCAATTACACGAAGAACTCCCTTCTAAGATCATAAGAAAGTGCAGGGTACCTGAGGAGTAAACAACAAAGGTGCTTGAGCTGCTCTTCCAGGGCTTCGTGGAGGGCTCTGCCCCATCAAATCCTGCCCATCATCACCATCAATTCCCTCTTCTTCTCCACCTTCCACCGCACTACTTGCATTGCCCATTATCCCAAGAAAATAAAAATAAAAAGAAAACAAAGGAACAAAAAGAAAGGACTGGAATCTCTTAAAAAGAAGCAGCAGCAATAAAACCACCTAAAAAAGATGAAGAAACTCTAGAATCGCGATTCAAAATAAAGAATTATAAAACTCAAAAAATTTCAACTTGAATGTAACCTAACATAGACTTGAAGTACTAAAAAACTGGAAAAAAAACAAAAAACAAAAACCCGAGAAAGAGAAAGAAGGTCAGGGGAAAGTGAAAAGGAGCAACACTGTCAAAAATTTCAGGTAAAAAACAAGAAATCTCCTTTCAATCGCAGCAAAAAAGAAAAACTACCACAAAACCCTAATTCACTTTGCATCAATGACGCAATAAGAACCCGACGAAAGGCCCAAATTTAATTAACAACATAAAGTGAATAAAATAATGAAAAATTGGAAAATTAGCTCCTTTACCCTCTGCAAACGACCAAAGTTGCTTCCTTTTCACCCCACCATTGTCCGACGCTCGGACTTTTGGAGCTTCGTCCTCCAATCGCCTCAGCGCTTGGAGAGATTATTCGGCTGTGTGACTGTTAAAAGCGCGGTTCGCACTCCGCACAATAATGAATAATCTCTCCCCTCCCAATTAAAAGATAAAAACATTCATTTCCGCTCAGCTTTTAAGTAAATTCGGAACAACATTATTATAATTTTTTAAATTAAATTTATTATAATTCAAATTCTGATTTTAATAAATTTATATTCAAATTGATTGACTAGAGAGAAAACTAAAAACATCAAATATGATCTAATATGAGTCCAAATAAGCTAAGATCAAGAGCTTAAATCTTGGTTAAATTTTTAGAATATTAATTAGAGAATCAAATTATCTTCAAAATTGATATGTTTATAGTCAAATCAAGCTTCTCAATGAGAAAAATCCAATGAGCAAAATATCTCTCAATTCCAACAACAACAAAATGCTTAAATGCTAAACATATGATCTATGATCAAGAAAAATAATTTAAGTCGTTTGATAAAATGCTATTAATTTCTTCATATATATATATAGTGTTAATATCAAAATATATTTTTGCTTGAGATTCAAAGGAGCTTAAAGGTTAAAAATATCCTAGAGTTTCACCCAAGCATTGCCACCTCGAACCATCACATACCACTTTGGATCACCGCATAATTGACATCGTTGGGCTTCCATCGTCTGTTGTCATCACATGATCACTGACATCAAACCACTACTCCTCCGCCCTTATGAGGCCTTCACCACCTGACTATAGTAAGCGAGCCATTGCCCACTTGTCGCCATCAAACCATCATTGCCCGACAAGTGCCATCACTATACCACCATTATCGGATTGCCACTGCCTAACCACCTTTATTAAGGCTCCCACCACCTGCAAACACTGTCAGGCTATTATACATAGCTAAAATTGTTTGAATGCATATCACCTTACAACGACTTTGCAATATTTTATATCACTCAACATACTCTTGTAATATTGTTGTCTTCAAATTAAGTAGCCGGCAAACATTTGTAATCGACACTCATATAGAATAATCATTTTCAGCTAGTTATGGCCATGATGCCCTGTAGGATGTAGCTTTTCACCTGTACAAATTTTACACATAAAAATCTAGTTTTATCTATTTGTTTATGTGTTGGACATTATACAATACTCTCTCATTCTATCACCGAAAATTTTCTAGCCCTCAATAATAAGAATTTTTTTTGGGAAAAATAAGAATATTTTCATTAAGCATATATTTATTTTTATTTAGAAGCAAATCTCATAGAAATTAAAAGATCTTAAACAAATGATTTTTTTTCTATTCCAAAAATTAATTCAGATATTGAACAAATTAAGAATGATGCAAAAATAGAACTCCAAAAAACACCACATCTTTTTTGTGGGAAGGATTCGAGTGAGTTAAACCCCCTAGTTTTATATTTTTAATGTTACAAAATAAATATATGTTATTGTCCTTTTTCTTTATTTTAGTCATTGAATTGTGCAAGTTATCATTCAAAACTAAGGTTATTGAGATCTCTCTTTGTCAATACAACCTCTAGCATGAACTCATTTCTCAGAGTTCATGAAAAGAAGCCATCCTCTTTTTGATTGATTGGTGTCAAACTGTCAATGCCCATTTAATCACAACATGGAATAGGAGAGATTTTAAAATCATATACAAGACTTAGAGAAATATGAGAGATGAATAAATATGAGTATTATTGTGTGCTGAAATATTCATAGTGATGAAGTGAGAATTTATGATCTTCACATTATATGAAAATTTACATGTGGATAGATAAGTTAAGAGTAGCTCGTGGGAGAAATGATACTTTTTACATGAAAATTTTGAGATGAGAAACAATACTTGCCTCACCCGACCAACTTCCTCACTTGATTGCTTGGTCAGGAAAAAATTAAAAGAGAGGATGTAAAAAAGTATTTGGATCATATTTGTCAGTCATTTCTATTACAGATTTTATTATATTTATTGTAAGTGACTAATCTCTTACTTTTGTGTTCAATTATTTTGATTTCTAATGATTTTTATTTCTCCTAAATTTGTCCAAAAAAAAAAAAAAACATTATCTCCTAATTTCATAATCTTTCACTTGGCTATATTATATATTTGATCATTCTGAACTATTTGATAAAATTTTATTGCATTTTAAATAAAGTACTGAATGATATCAGATATATGATACGAAAACTCCATGTGATGTCATACTGATCTACATGATTCATTAATTGGGAGTCATATAGAGCTGGAGATTGATTGGAAAATATAACGAGTCAGGGCGACTGATTCACATAATGCAAGGGAAGTTATAAGGAATATATTGTTTGGGAGTTATAAGGGGCAACTGATTAAGAGTTATAAGTGTATGAGCAATATATATTTAAGGTACACTCATTGAATATCTGAATACTGATATTGACACTGCTACGAACACTATACTGATATTGTAGAGATGTCAAAGCAGTTCTGTCGGTCGAGTTCTGGTCGAACCTAGATTGACTTAGGTTTAAACAGGATGACGCAAACTCGACCCATTTTTGCATATAGTTCATATCCAACCCAGACTTGACCCGCTCAAGTTACTAGTTGACCCGATCGACACCCGAACACAAATAACTGCACATGTGTAGGTGTTGAAAGCGGCCAGGGGTGAGCTTAGGAGTTGCAACCGCGATTTGTCGGTGGGTGATCAAGGCTGGTTGCTAGCCGTCCAGTCCGGATATGGGGTCAATTGGTCACGGGAGGGCACTGGTGAAGACCAGACTATCGAAGGCGGGACACGAAGTCGATAAGTCCGGCAAAGGCATTGGGCGTGCTTAACCTATGCTGGTTTGAACTTAAAACTTCAAAGGCTCGAGGCCAGCTGGCCAAGCATCATCGTTAGGTTTTGAAGGCATAACTGCTAAGGGATAATCAATTAGAATCCACGGGTCATCGAGGCTGAAGTCAAGTTTTCAGGTCAACCCGAACCCAACCTGATTTTTATAGGGGTCTTAAATCTTAAACCGGACCAGACCTGTTTTACAAACGAGTTGACCCCAACCCGAATTATTTTGGGTCAGATCTAGGTCGGGTTTCAAGTCATGTCAACTTTTGATATACCCTATGATATTGTAACTAGCATTAATATTGTTTAATATCATTAATATTATTTAATGTTATTGATCATGATACTAATATTATTACTAGCATTAGTATTGCTGACTGTTACTGTTAATGTGACTAATGATGTAATGGATTGAGATGTGATGAACTATATAAGAATATATTGATGCAGATAATCAGTATAAATATTGATACATATATATCATATTATTCTCTTTTATCTTGCATTGATTTTAGTTGTAAGAGTTTAGTTACTTACTGAGCTATGTGCTTACTACGTGATTTTACATGTTTTTAGGAAATAATAAAGATCTTATGATATAAGGCTCTGAACATGACAAAAATGAAATGTTGTTCATTGATAAACTATAGTTAAATAGTTAAAATGAAAGACCGATGTAATTCTTCCAATATAAATTCTGAAAAGGTTGATGTAATTCTTCAAATATAGATCCAAAAATGTAACAAGGTTGATGACCAGAAAGATGTGCATCCAGCATAGAGATAACATGCATTGTCGTTGTTAGCAATGTATACATTAGAATTGATGTCAACAGTGTGCATCAATCTTGTTGGTGGAGATAGGCGTAAGTGTTGGCGTCAAAGGTATCAGGTTTATTGGTGACGAAGAGCATTGAAGTTGATATGAATGGTAGATAGTGGTGGCAAGGGTTGAGTGCTTCTTGATTGAGCTCTAGAATCTCTCCTCCAGAATCTTACTTGTGGCCTCTTCCTAGGCTCCTTAAATGTGTAAAAGGTTGGGTCTATTTATAAAGTTTGAGAGGGATGTTCTTGTTATTTTGACTAGAAGTTAAAACTTCATTTGGCGAATCATATTGATCATCTCTATTATACAATATTATGTACATATGTTGATATTTAAATGATATCAAATTTAAATGATCTTAGGCTCGTCTGATTTTTTCTCATTGAGATACTTGTTTTGAGTATCAACATGCAAGATTTGAAGATTAATTGTTTGGTCTTTCAAATGAGTTGTGAATTTTTTAAAAAATATTTGAGTGCTTGATTTAGGTCCATTTGCACTCAGCTCAAGCCACTTTGGATATCAATAGTTTCATCTCATCGAAATATTTATTTTGACTAAAATTTGCTAAAATACAATTCTAAAAGTCCAAAAGTCAATTTTAAAAGTTTTTTTAACTTAATACTTGCATAAATATTTGTATTTGATTAGATAAATTTTTTTTTATCTTCTTTACTTAAATGCTAGCTAGGTGTTTTTTTTTTTTTTTTGAATTTTTTAATTAACATACACACATTCCAAAATAAATTGGGTCTTAAAAGCATCATTATATATATATATATATATATATAGTGTATGTCTTTTAAGTGGACGGCAATGTGGACTCCCATCTGGATAATTAATTAAGTATAATTTTCTTAATTGTAATTTCACATTTTTTCTGAAATTTGGCATATTATTTGGAGCAATAATTTTTTCAAAACTTCCCAAAATTGCTCGAAAGTGCAATTAAAGGCCTCATTGGATTTTGAAATGCAAAAAATAAGTCTGGAACATCAAAATATAATCATGATTCAAGCTCAAAAATCATCTCTGGAGGAAGTATTGGAACCCTAGTGGTCGACCAATGTCATCATCCTTCAACAGGGGGCGTGGACAACCTACTCCCACGGAATGACAAATTATTTTCTGCGGATACCGGACGACGTCCATAGATCAATCAGAATGTGTCGCGTTACTTTTTTTGCTCGGTACCGATGCTTGGTGTCGCTGTGTACCGGGTGGCCTTCGAACCGTCCGGTATTCGTAGAGAATAATTTCTCCCACGAACAGGAGCAACTATGTGTTATAGAAGATAGTGCTAAGGAGAGAAAGTGGGTGAGACTTGGACTTCGTTTGTGACAACTTTCTTATTGCTTTCTAAAATAATTTTTTAAATTCAAGAAATTTGTCTACAAAAAATTGTTTTTGAAAGCAGTAAGAAAGTTGTTCCAAACGAAGCCTAATGTGTGACTCAGATGGCTCACACTGGAGAGAAAATCTTCATTGCCATGTGCCAGGAATGATCGATCGATCATCGTCAGCTTTGAATTGATTGATTTAAAGACTTTCGAGCCAGCTTTTGCAAACGCATTCTTCATGACCGTACTGTAGGGTGAGTGAAATCAGGGCTGAGCTATTTTATGAATTCTCCTCAAAAGATTACCAGAGAAAGCTCTAACTGTTCTATGGAACAAGCAGTATATTCCTTTAATCATGTCAGAAAACTAAAAGCTCATTTTGTTGTTCTTGAAGGCTTTCATTCCACAGTAGAAGATCATCACAATCAACAGCATATCATATAAAAATCTGATCAGATGAGATAGATCCATCACTTGAGTATGTGGATACTGAATCAAGTAGTTTGAAGACCAACTCATTATGCCCTGTACTAAAAATTATTTCTAAATTCACAGTTCATGAACCAAACCAGTTAGAAAAGCCTCAAAACCTGCCTACAATCATTTCTAAGGGGCCAGATTCAGACCACTAAGGTACATCAACCCAATTTAACAATCACAAAGTGGTTAGCAGTCTTGTGATTTTTTTTTTTTTTTTGGTATCCACCTGTTGCCACCTCTGAAAGGACGCTTGGTGGCATGACTAATAATCAGCTGACCTAAAAAGGCACCCACCTCAGAAACCTCCTTACCCGCATTTGACTAGGCCACACTTAAGAGGCATTGCCGCTCTAGGGGAATCAAGCACGAGTGGGGGGGTGAGGGTGGGGGTTCCCATCCGTACTTGTCGACCAACCAAGCTAAACAATTGTGGGTGATTTTTATTTTTCATTTTGATAATTTGTACATAATCTAGTTTGATTCTCAAATTTCATATGAAATCATTTGGCTAATTTCTAATTGTCTTAATTAGTTCACTTTTTATAATTTATTTTATATAAATATACATATAAGATTTAAATTCGTGGTCTTAATAATTTAATTTTTCTTTTAAATTGCTGTGATACAAATCCTTCAGAATTTTTTTATTAGAAAACTTCTCTTTTAACCAAAAATTCTATTCTGACAATTATATGAAAAGTAGTAGAGATGAAATAATCTTTTGAAGTTCTGTCTCTCCAATGTCTGCTTTTTGGTCACCACACTTTCTGACATAACAATAATAAAATCTCATAGATGCAAAGAAAGTTTGATGAATTCTTATTATATGCAGAGAGAGCAGCAAGACTGGGTTTTTGTGGTATCTGACAACCTAGAAAAGGCAAAAGAAATTCCTCTTTTTTTATTAATTATTTTGTGCAGATGTAGAATATCGTCCGGTGATCATCACAATATGCCACGTTACCTCTTGCTTGGTACCACTGCTCGATACTACTGAGGTGATGCATTATGATTAATCTCCAGACGACGTTCTACATCCGATCTCCGCATAAAATAATCTCTCTTTCTGATCTTTACACACTGTCTCAATAAAATTTTGCAGGAAAAATGCTCTTTACTCTCTCTCTCTCTCTACTGGTGCATTGAATATCATTAAAACATGGTCTTTGTTAGATGAATGTCATGGGAATTTGCAGAGCACTGAATGTAGAATGAAGATAAAGAATTGGAAGGTCTCTCAGTCCTTGAGTGAAATATTTATTATATTGCTTAGGAAAGTGCCATGTGGTAAGCTTATAAGCCCGCACATGGCTTCCTCATTATCAAAGCAATATTGGGAGTTCAAACCATTTACAGTATGTTGTTTCTTCCCAGTGAATCAGAACCAGAGAAAAAATCACCTACAACAGTTAACCTTAATGGTAAAACATAAACAAAAATGAAAGGCTATTGCGTATTTTAAGGGGGCAATGGGAAGTGTGTGTATAGAAAGGAAGAACTTTTAAAGTTCATTAGAAAATTTATTTCGATATCCTTTAGTGTTTTTCTTTTTTTCATTTTAAATTTTGTCTGTTAAGGTTCAGATTATTTTAGCTTCTTAGGAACTTTTCTACTTAAATAAAACAACCTCTTAGATATAGCAAGCTTCCTCCTTTCCTTTGTGGATTGCAGGTAGAGATGAGGGAAAGAGAACAAGAAGAAGAAGAAGCAGTTTAGATTCTTATACTTCTTCCTTCCATTTAGCTTTTCTGCATGTTTCAGTCAATAAAGTAACCATCTTTCTTCACTACTTATTGCTTAATGGACTCCAATTCATTTCATTTCTTCAAACATCCATCAATGGTTGCTTCAATTTCTCTTCTCCTCCTGATTATTATTCTGCTAACCACTTGCAGTTGGTGCTTCTTCTCTTCAACACCCCACACTTTGTTATATTTACTTCTTTCCAGTTCTTTCCCCTTCATCTTTTCAAAACTCAAACAGAAAGTGAAGCCAAGCCAAGAATCTCCACAACAAGAGAAGAAGAGAACTGACATAAAGGTTGCAGCTTTTGAAGAAGTTGTATCAGATGAACTGATTGACAGTGATCAAAAGCTTATGCTGGGCTCAGATTGTTCAGTCTTCGAAGATTCGAACTTGTTCGGATCATCACAAAGTTCTGAAAATTCAATCTCAGACGATGAGAGTCTCATTGAGATTGCTCTACCAGATGGCCGCTACATTGATTTTGGAAAGATTAGTTCAGAGCCTGAACATGAACTCCTCCTTGACTACTTGCCCAAGTCATTGTTTCTGCAACATGGATTGATGGAACTCCTTTTAGAGATCAATGAGGAAGACAATATGATCGAAATTGACATCGCTATGGGCTCCATCAAATGCCCAAGGTTTCAGATCAAGGATTGAGCTTGCTGTGACGAGTTCTTTTGTACTTTTTAAGCAGTAAAGGTCAGTTCTTTGATTGCAAGCTTCTTTCTTCTAAGGATTTTTTAGCTCAAAATTGCTTTTTTGTGTGTGTGAATGCCATGGTTGGTTTGTAACTTTGTATCCTGACATTGCCTTCTTTGAAGAGATATGTTCATAAATCAATAAGAGTGATGCATTAGAGCTTCAAATCCTTATAATCTTTACGCTCTGGTGATAAACTGTAGAAGGTATAAGAAATCTGGGCCAGCATGATTTTGTACTCACCAGATTTATTGTGTAATGTAAATTTATCTGATCAATCATATATTATATTATTTTTTAAATAAATAAAATAATTATAAATTTATTTTGAATAAATTTAAGTGAGGATATATATCTTTATCCAATATTTCTAAGAGGAAATAAGTATGCAGAGACTAATTCTTTCTATTGTAGACCTGCTTCAGTTACTTTTCTCTCTCTTGGTAACCCATCATTTCTTTTTTTTTTTTGGAATATTATGGTCTTAGCCCTTTTCATTAATATAAGCTTGTTAAATTTAATGAATAAGAAAAAAAAAACAACAACATG
>NW_021318673.1:2369518-2380047 GCF_001605985.2 Dendrobium catenatum
AAAGCTGCAACCTGCACAACTTAAATACACTGTTAAAGCAGTGTCAAAGGCAGATGTGCAGCAACCAAATCCCTTACAGCAAATCAATTAAAGTTCCACCCTTTTTCCACTTCATGATTTTAGAGAATACTGCAATTTTTATTTTGATAGCTAAGGAGGTCGATGATATAGCTTTTCCACCAAATTTTCTATCATTCCTTTCAAGCCATATGTGATAAACCGCAGAACATACCAGGAGAAAATACAAATCCTTATCTTTAGAGTGAGTTTCATCAATGTATTCAAACAGCTGCAGTATATTGGGTCTAAGCAAAAGAAACCCAAGATTTCTCATCAGAGTAGAGATTATAGCAAATGAGTAATCACATTCGAAAAAGATATGGCTAATGTTTTCATCATAATAGTGGCAAAGAGCACAAGTATTGCTAACCGAAATACCCCTAGAGATAAGACAGTCCGCAGTTTTAAGGCCTCCCTTTAAAGTCATCCAGCAAAATGAAGAATATCTAATCACACACCTCTTATGCCACACAAATTTCCACCAGCTTACTTTGGGAAATTCTCTAAAATAAAATGCTTTATAGTGCTTGTGATTACAATTCTTACCATCACCCCAGTATAAGTTATCAGTGGAGCCATCATTAATATGAATTTCAGAGAAGGCACAGTGAACAGCAGCAGGCAAATCAGCAGGCAAGGCCCACTGAACACCATCAATAATAGCCCCTATATTTTCATTTACAGGAAATGAACCAAGCAAAGGGTGCAGCTCAGCAAATTCATTTAGTTTTTTTCCTTTAAACCAATGGTCCCATTAAAGAGAGTAACAAGAGGAAGAATTCACTCTGAAATGAAAATTCTGTTTTGCAATGAGAGCATCTTTACAAACATTTTTCCAAAATTTAGAGGCTTTAGAGATAGGCTCTTTCCAAGGGGAAATATAAGTTTTAAAAAGCCAAGCACTTAAAGGGCTGTGAGTATTATAAATCCTAGCAATGAGTGAACAATTGTAACAAAACTGGATGGATTGAATAGAAGGAAGACCAATCCCTCCCATCTCAATAGGCCTGCAGGTGTTCCTCCAAGCAATAAGGTGCAACTTTTTGGCACTAGCATCACCAAAGTATAAGAATTTGGCACATAGTTTGTCAATTTGCTTAATAATAGTTTTAGGTATAATGCCACCACGAATCCAGTATGCAATAGTATTCTATATGGTGTACCTTAAAAACTGCAGCCTACCCGCAAATGACAGTGCTTTGGCCTTCCATCTAGACAGCTTCCTAATGACATTCTCCAAGAGACAAGAAAAATTGGCAATCTTCGGGTTGTATGGAGAAAAAGGCACACCAAGATAGGACATAGTTGAAGAGGAATTGGCTATATTAAGGGCAGCACAAATGCTAGCAGCATTGTTACAGTTGGGGGGGTAAAATAACAGAGCTTTTCTCATAATTAACATAGAGCCCTGAAGCATCAGAGAACACCTTGAGAACTTGTGTAAGTTTTTCACAATTAATAATATCAGCTTTCCTGAAAATGATTAAGTCATCAGCATATAAAAGATGAGAAAGCCTATACTCCCCAATAGTGAGAGCCTCCAAACTGCTATCATGAATATTGTAATCGAGCAAACTAGAAAGGGCATCCATCACAATGCTAAAAAGATAAGGACTAAGGGGACATCCCTGCCTTAACCCATTTTTTGAAGGGAAGAAGCCTTCTAAAGCACCATCAATGCATAACGAGTACCAAACATCTTTGATACAAGCATCAATGCAACCCAAAAAAACGTCAGGAAAACCCTTTTGTTTCATCCTAGCCATAAGAAATTCACGAGAGACACTATCAAATGCTTTTTTGATATCTAGCTTTACACACATAAGCTTGAACTTGGAAGTTTTCCTAGAATGCTGAAGAATTTCATTAGCAAGGATAATATTGTCAGAAGAGATTCTATGTTAGTATGTTGAATAAACCCAGCTTGATTATCTTTAATAATGAGAGACAAAAGAGGTTTCATCCTATCAGCCAAAACCTTAGCAATGATTTTATAAGTGGTATTGCATAAATCAATAGGCCTAAAGTCAGAAAGAGTCTCAGCATTATTAGATTTCGGTATAAGTGTTATTGCAGTGGCCTTAGTAGTGTGAGGGATGTAGGCATTGCGGTGGAACCCCTTAATAGCTTTGCAAACCGTATTGCCAATTAATAACCAAGTGGCTTTAAAAAACTCAAAGTTAAAACCATCAGGTCCTGTAGAAGAGTTGGAAGATCCAGAGAAGACAGCTTTCTTAATAACAAGATCAGTGAAAAGGCAGTACAAGAGACTCGGCCATAACAGCAGAAATAACCTTATCAGTGGAGAAAGGCTCAGTGCCAAGGTCTGAATAATGAGAATCATTGAAAAGATTGTGGAAATAAGAGATTGATTCCTGAATAGCATATGACACAGTAGCCCCCGAGTTATTCATTGCTAAGGAAATGGCAGTATTTCTAAAACTTCTCCTTAACCGAATTTTAGAATAAAGGAATTTCAGATCCTCTTCTCCCTGCGATAGCCACTTAGTTTTAGCTCTCTGTTTAATCCAGGAATACCACATAGAAGAAGCCACCTCAAGCTGACTATTTATATTTTTAAGCTCCAAAGAGGCCTACTGTAAATTAATATCAGAATTCAACTTGTTAAGACAAACAAGTTGCTTTTCGTGCCTGGTGCCTGCCCACACTTTGCAGTGAACTCTCTTGAGCTCACGTTCAAACTCCACGCTAGGACCCGAGTGCCCGTGCCTACACCATGCGAAGGCCATGCTCGACACTCCCCACACCCCGCGCAGGTTGCGCCTCCACCCCGCGCAGGCTCGCACATGAATTCATCACGCTAGCTTATTCTGGGTTCATAGGTCCGGTCGGAAGGGGTCAATCCGGTAACCCGACGAGTCAAGTCTGGGTCTAAATTTCCAACCAGTTTATAAAATCAGGTCAGATTTGGGTCAATTCCGAGTTCAACCCGAACACAACCCAAAATCCATTTTAATACCCCTAATATGCATGCAATGAATTTTCAAGTTCGAGTTAAATTAAATATAAGTGATTTATTTATATAACAAGCGGCTAATTTAGGCAACATGCTTTCTGATTCATATAATGGAGAGCTTCTTTTACGAAATATTAACTAGCTCAGTTCAATGGTTGAGCTCTGAACATGTGCCTTCCTCTCCACCAACTCCTGTATCAAATTTCCAAGATCATTATAAGAAGACCCTCCTTTATCCACAGCCATCCTCGCCAACTCTTTAAGCTCCCTCGACCGCCTCCGCCTTTCCTCCGCCTCCTCCTCCTCCCCCATCAACCTTCTCACCGCCGTCTCTAAAGCTGCTGCTTCTACAACTGGTAGCTCCTCTGCCGTCCTTAGCCCATACACCTTCGACCCCACTGCTACCCCAATCTTAAGCACATCCACCAATAGCCTCTCATTAAAAAATTGCTCTGCATGAAGCGGCCATGTCGCCATTGGCAAACCAGCTGATATCCCTTCCAAGCTTGAATTCCATCCACAATGTGTCACAAAGCCGCCCACGGCCACATGGTTCAATATCAACAACTGTGGCGCCCATCCTTTGATTATAAGCCCCTTCCCTTCAATCCTCTGCTCATAACCTTCAGGAATCCATTCCTCACCTGCAATATTCCTCACCACCCAAACAAAAGGATAGCTTGAAGCCTCAAGCCCAATGGCCATCTCCCTCAACTGAGCTATCGTGAAATCACTTGTGCTACCGAAGCACAAATACACTACAGATCTTGGATTTTTGCTGTCGAGCCACTTCAAGCATTCTTCACCTCCTCTGCTTTCTCCTCCCCTTACTGACTTGTCGACCTCTTCTTGGTTGCAAAGCGAGACAGGGCCGACATGCCATGCTTTCTTCCCCAACACTTTCCTATAGTGCTCGACATAGTCTGGCTCCAACTCGTAGAAGCTGTTCACCACCATCCCGTAGTTCTTAGAATCAACCTCTTTCGCATGCTTGATGACCTCCACCAAGGGGTTCATGGAAGGGTTTAGTTTACTAGGGTCACGAACTTGGGATCGGAGCATCTCGATGTGATGCGGCAAGCCAGGGAGGACGATGGTCTCTGCTTCCGGTGGTAGGCTTTCAAGAGGTTGGTGGCGCTCCATGCTATCGATAGCGCACATTGCGAAGAAGTTGGAGCCGAGAAAAGAAATCCTCGGTATGCCATTCTCTGCAGCAACTTCGCAAGTCCATGGCAAGAAAATGTCGGAGACGACGCAGTCAGGGCGGAGGTCTTTGAGGACATGATCAAACGGTTCACTGAGCAAGGCAACGGTTTCTGCAAATTTGAAAATTTGTGCGTATGAGGAAAGCGAGTTTATGTTCTCAGTTTCCTCAGCGGCGGAGGGGAGATGGATGAGGTGGAGTTGGATGGGGGAGATCGCAGAGGAATTGAAGCGGTCGATGGTGGGGCGAATGAGGGCGTCGTTGCCTGAGATGGTTATGATGGCGACGGCAACTCCACGAGCTGCGAAGAGTTTGGCCATGTCAACCATGGGGAGCATGTGGCCTTGCGCCGTGATGGGGAAGAAGAGGACGTTGAGGCTTTGGTCTGTAAATCCCATTGTAATTTGCCTGCTGCAACTGGAAATCAGGACTGGACTTAATAGTCTTAAAAGTGAACCGTAGCAAATTTTTTTTCCAACGTAGCGTAATGGATGATGTAAGAAGGGATGTTTGAAGAAGGGAAGGGTTCTAGAAGCCGTTGAACAGTTAGCCACGAATCTTTTCATGGAAAATATATTATATTTAATATAAAAAAGAAACATATTATTTTATAAAACAAACGTAAATAATTATATTTATTAAATTGAAATATTAGTAAATTTGAATATATATATTAGTTAAAAAAGTATATAATAGCATTATAAAATAATAAAAAAGAAGTATAATAAAATATAAAAAACTAATACTTAAGACTTGAAGTTATTTGTTAGAAAATAAAAATAATTCTAATGTATGTATATCTAGATTTAAGAGAGTTTTAGAAAAAGTTAGATTTAATAATTCTAATCATAATTTTAAAAAGAATAAATGATAAAGTTTTTATTACATTTTAAGATAAATAAATATATAAAATGTGAGTTGAATTAAAATGTGAGTTGTTTCATCTTTAGTATGTAATGGATAATCCAACAATATTTGGAGAAATCATCAACTAGTAAAATGTAATATTTGATTCCTTAAAAAGAGGGGGTGGGAGAAGTGCCCCAATTGTCTGAGTGAATGACATCAAATAGCTTAGAAGAAGTAAAGATGTGAGAGCTAAAGGGAAATTTATGTCTGTGAATTACATCACTACCAATCTCCCACATGGATTGACAAAATTTTGTGAGGGGTTTTGCTTGAGAGGTTTAATGTGTGTGCAAGTTATTGAAGAACGAAGTGATGTGGGTGACCAAGCCTTGTATGCTATAAGTTATCTGATTTTAATGATG
Organism: Dendrobium catenatum; assembly: GCF_001605985.2. NCBI lineage: Eukaryota > Viridiplantae > Streptophyta > Magnoliopsida > Asparagales > Orchidaceae > Dendrobium > Dendrobium catenatum. The sequence goes on from NW_021318673.1 coordinate 2,375,031, forward strand.
TGTAGAGAGCTATAGCTAAGCTATTAGAGCGACGTGGAAGGATTGAGTAGAGATCATGATTATTGCGACCTTGACGAATAGTTTAATTTGTCAAGAAATCCTTGATGACAAAACCGTTTATCATCAAATGATACAAAATAATTATTGTCATTGGTTAGTTGATGGATGGAAAGAAGATTATGGGAAATGGAAGGAACAAGAAGAATATTTTGGAGATGGAGCTTACGGTTGGGGTGAGGCATCGAGAGGATTCCTTAACCGCTATTAGAGATAGGTAGTAATGGACCATTACCAACAGTTATGGTGTACGAACCTTCACATGTGGAGGGATTCTGCAATTGAGTTACATCTGCTGTGAGGTGAGAAGATGCCCTAAAATCTAGATACTAGTTTGGATCTGGTTGTGTCTGGTGAGTAGAGGAGAGACCGATTGGCATTGGTTCATATTTGTACTTCAAGTTGCACCAGTGCCATCATTTGAATGCAGCGTGTCACTCGATTCATATAACTGTCGCTGCCCCTGAAGGTAGATAGAGTGACTGCAAGGTTATCAATTGTGGAAATCTTCAAGTTTTTGCACTACAGAAAAATTAGGGATTACCGACGGTCCTATAGCTGCCGAAATTATCGGCGGTTAAACCAACAATCTAACCGCCGGTATTAACCGGTAGTTTATCCGGCGGGTTTTAATATAAATTTAATATAAAAAACTCATTCTAATATAAATTTATTTTATGGATTTATTCTCGTAGTGGGATAAAGGCTTGATGTTGTTGTTGTATTCTCGTAGGATGATTTTGTATGAATTTGGGAAAATTATCAGTCTACTGGTGATGGATCATCTTCATGATCGACCCAATATTCCGAGTATCATACGTGGTCAGATGTTGTTGGAGGAAGGCAGAAGGGGAGGGTATATGTCTTAGGTTCGCAAGGCTATGCTTATGAGGGAAATTCATATGCATCAGCATTTTATGATGCTAGTGGAGTTGAAGAAACTGTTAGTCAGAGGGTTGCTGCCATAACGAGAGAGAGAAGAGATGAGAAAGGTTCAAAATGAGATGCATGTAGAGATGCGATCCTACAAAGATGAAAATCAAAAGAAGAATGAATAAGAGCCGACACATGAATCACAAGGCAGCGAAGACACGGAGGATGATTAGTGCTCTTATTTGTTTGATAAACTTTTTGTTTAAAAATTTGATTTGATGAACTTGTTGTGTGAAAGCAGACACGGAGGACATGGACATCTTATTGTGGATTTATGTGTTATGTTTATTGTAGAATATATACATTTATATTTGTTTAAACATTTGGTTATGCTCATTGTGGATTTCATTTGAATGCTATATATGTTGATTTTCAACTATAGTTGTGAGTTGATTATAGTGGCGTGTTGCTCTTATTTGTGATATATGTTTTCAATTATGTGTAGGTATTGTGGAAAATTGAGTACATAGAGGGGGGCTGTCATTTTTTTTTTTTGAAAATGCTACAGGTTTTTGACGGCCAATTAGCTATTTGGCTGCCAGAAACATCGATACCGGACGGCTTATTATAGCCGTCGGTAAATACCGGCGGTCACCAGCAGTAAACTAGCGGTTAGGCCGCTGGGAAAACTGGATGGCCGGTAAGCCGCCGGTAATTAACTAGCAGTCAATAGCGCTATGACCGCCGAAATTTACCGGCCGTTTATGCCGCCAAAAAGCCATCGGTAAGGTTAACCGCCAGAAATTGACCGCTTCAAATCATTTCCTACGTGTTTTATACCGGCGGTTTACTAACCGGCGGTATTTTAGGAAACCGCCGGAAACATAATACGAACCGCCAGAAGAAACCGCAAGTAATTTCTGATTTTCTTGTAGTGTTGATGGAGAGGTTAATCTCTTTACTGCAAAGCCAATCGGTCTCTCTTGAAAACCCAAAGCCAAGTAGTGAGTATAGATCATCCATGTTGATGAGAGTTAGTTTTGTGCGGATAGCAATTTTGAATGCCTGATATGAATTTTGAAGCGCATTTAAGATATAATGTCCTCTGAGTCAAGGTGAGAACTGGCGACAGAGATGCTATCTATTAGGGACTTGATGTGGGATAGGTATTAAGTCATGGTAAGATCTTTCATGATGATGTTGTGGAGTTTATTCTTGAGTTGAATGACTCTTGAGCTGTTAGTGGGTTAAAGTCTTTTCTCAAGAGTTTGCCATATCTTAGTGCAAATGCTGAGATTTAGAATATAGGAAATAATGCTGGCTGAAATGGTGGAGAAAATAGCAGCTGAAAGATTTTGGTCTATGAGATTCTATGTTGTAGGATAGATTTGGGGTGATTTCATTGGTAGATGATAGAATGTATTTCGATCGACATATTGATGTACCTATTAGGAAGCCTTCAAAGGAATTGGCAGAGAAGATTTTGAGGAGTTGAAGCCACCATATGACATAGTTATCGGAGGAAAGTTGGATATGAACAATGTGTTTGATATTGGACATGAGAAATTTTAGGGAAGGGGGAATAACAAGCTTTGTAGAGTTGGGAGGGTTTTCTAGAGCTTTTAAATAGGCACAACATAAATAATTTCTAAAGCTGATAGTGACGATGTGGTGGTACTGTTGGTATATCCAATGGAGTTTGCTTGACGTTGTTGGGCTTAGCAAAGCTTTGATATCATGAAGAGAATGTCTCTGTAACCTACAGTAGCTTAGCAATGCAAAAGTATAACAGAAAGAGCTTGAAGACGAGCTAAAGAATTTCATATTATTTTCTGATTCAATCTACAGTGGTTGTAATGATGTATATATAGGAGAAGATACAACCATTTCCAGTAGTCATTATCTGAAGGTGGAGAGGCTTCGCTGATCATCCAAACATAGTAAAGACGAGTTGCTATTGACCAGTGCTAGAGAACAAGGAGTGTATGTGATCAGTTGGCTTACTTATTTCATAGCTTATCATGGAATAAATGCATTTTAGTCATATATGAGTTATGATAAATTGATTTTATATGTTTCTTAATATACTTAATTGGTCAAATATACAAAGTATTTATTTTCTTGGACAAATATACTCAAAATTTATTTTAGAAAAAAATACATTTATTATGTTTATATGCCAATTTCCTACTATTGCTCACTAAAAACACTCAGCGATGATATCACCCAATTAATTCTCAGTTTTTTGCATGTTCAAATGTTCAAACAAAGTTTGTGAAGTATTTGAACAAGTTTCAAATAAGATAGCGATCTTACTTATAGTTATATTATGAGCAATTTTTCTTAAAGGCCAAGTAAGAATCAATATTCTCATATTATATGAATAATGATAGACAAAAAAAATAGTCAAATTAGTTAGACATTCATTAAGAAATAGAGCAAATGGTTGATAGTATAAAGAAGTATTCCCCAAATAATGTAGAATATCTAATATTCAAAGTTGTAGAGATTGATAAGAATCAAATTTAGCTTGAAGCTAGAGGTCATGTACCACATTGGTTGAGCAAAGTCAAAGATATAAATTCCTCAAATAGAAGTTGTAATAAACTATAATATTATTGCTTTCTACTTTGAATAAGATATTCATATCTATTAAACATCGGTCTCCCATTTATGTTGATTTCTCCCAAAAATATTTCAACTATATATTATAGTGCTAATGAGGATGATACAAGGTCAACCAATCAATCATTTTTTTTCATTTAAGAGTTGATGAATGTTATGTTGTCAACATACATGATGTAGATGAAGATGATGAAGTGGACATACATGATGGAGACGAACTTAATGTTTTGGACATACAAGATGCAGATGTGGAAACTTTATGGATGTTTCAAAACTAAGCATCCGCTAGATACTCTGGCCACATTTTATGGTATGCAAGAAACTAGTAAATGAGTTAGATCTTATGATTCTTCATATAACTTATGACCGAATGCAATAATTTATGATATGTATAATATATAAATACCTCTAATTCAATAGTTGCATGCTTAAGTATGTCCTCAACTTATTTCAACAGTTGGATAATTTTTTTAGAGCAAAGATGAGTTTAAAAAAGGTTACATTTATAAATATTGAAGAACTTCAATTCAAGGTGAAAAAATTATGGACAACCCTTTGGTATATTTGTTGCACTTCTGAAAAATGTTTATGGAACTTGCGAGCTGTGTAGTTAGCAAAATTAGATATATAGGAGTTTAAGAGCTATGAATCTGTTGACCCCTATACCTCAAACCACGCGATAAAGAACCCCAATTGGTGAATAAAACATTACGCGCCTTAGCGCCACATGTCACTTGAAGGGTCAAATGACCTCCGAATGCCAAATGGATGGTATCGCTGCGATCAGGACACTGAACTCTGCTGGGTCGAGGTCCCTCGCAATTGAATCGGATGAGATCAGTCAAAAGGGATGACCAACACCCGAAATTCAAGCACGAGACTGATCAAACGATCCCGGATCGACGAATAGACTTCATCGTTGCGTCCGAAATATTGCCAACCTATGAAAACTGTATTTTGTATATTCAATTTGGATCATCCGGAGTGGTGACACGAATTTCAAGGCAAAACACGCATATCGAGGAGATTTGCTCCTATAGAGACGGTACGATGTCGGCTCAACAAACGGACAGCGCCATTGCATCCGGAACGTCATTGACAATCAAAATATATATTTCTTCGAAGGCACTCAGACAAAATCTGATCGCAAAACGGACAGCGCCATTGCGTCCGGAACGTCGTCGGCATTAAATGTCTACATTTTATTTTATCAAATCTGATTGTTTGATGTGGTATCACAAATTTTAAAGGGGATCCAAATATGATGCAAAAGCACGCGTTATGAGGGAAATTAGCCTCATCGGTGATGAAATGACGTCCGATTACAAAACGGACAGCGCCATTGCATCTAGAACGTCGTCGACATTCAGAATATATATTTTATTTAATAAATTTGGATCATCCAAGATGGTGGTAAATTTTTAGGCGATGCAAATATGATCTAAACGCCTGCGTTACGACG
>NW_021318673.1:2380316-2384348 GCF_001605985.2 Dendrobium catenatum
GAACGTCATTGAAATTAAGAATATACATTTTATTTGATTAAATTGGATCATTTGATGTGGTGTCGCAAATTTCAAAAGCGATTCAATTATGTTACGAAGACACGCATTGCGAGGGAAATTAGCCTCGTCGGTGGCGAAATGATCTCCGATCGATGAATGGACTTCGCCACTGTGTCCGGAATGCCGTCAGTGCTTTAAATTGATTGCCAATTTGTCCAAAATAGAATTATGCCGTGACCGATGAGGTTCCTAATACAACAATGCACATTTAAAGGGAATTAAACTCTGGCATCGCCCAAACGAAGTACGATCGCGAAACGGGCTGCGCCATTGCAACCGGGATATCGTCAATACCCTAAATGAACTACCCATTTATTTAATTTTCATGTTCGACGAATTCAACATGCATAACGAGGCAATTGGCACGCATTTCAAGAAAACTAGAAGCTGATGGAAGCAATTTTTGATTGATTAAGGCACGGCTTTTCTCTTAAATTAAAGTGAAGATGACAGATCCGTGAACATGATTTGTAGTCTAATAAAATTTAACACAAAATGGGAAAGTCAAGTGTGCAGAACTCAAATCATAATTAAATACCATTGCCTTTTAAAGTTAATTGGACAAGAGAAAATCAAAGGTAAAAAAAAATCAGGAGCCCATTTCATGCAAACCTCGTATTAGTTGCTCTGGATCCTGTGCAAAATCCCTGCTTTGAATCCCGGAAACCCCGTAATATCCTCGGACGTCTCCTCCTTGATATCTCGCTGAGTGAACAAGCCTTGGACGTGGCTTGACGTGGCTTGCCTCGTTAAATGCAATGCCTCGCTAAAATGAATGAGAGCTCATTCGTTCAAGTTCGGCCTCTCGAATCTTAATCCCCGGCCAAGCAACTCCTCCGATAAAACTGAATACCTCCTCCGTCCGTCCCTGGGAGCAGCTCGCGAGTCTTGCTCTTCACGTTAAGGCCAACCCAAAATCTTCCGTCTTCTGTAACCAAGTTACTCCTCCCAGCAATTTCAAAAGACCTCCAATCAAAGCTCTTGAGTAAGATCTGCTATGTCCATCCAGCATACCTCAAGGCTCCAACAACTTCCCTTTCCTTTCTCCCACGCGAAAAGTTGTCTTCTTAAAGGAAATTGTGGTAGCTTTCCTTTAGCATAACAATTTTGCTGGAGACCGAACTTCATATGCTGGAGAGAAAGAGAAAGAGAATAGTCCTGAAGTTCAGGGAAATCTTCTTTTGCTTCAACCAAGCAGTGATTTTTGGATGGAGATCATCATGCACTGATTTGCTGGTTCGACTTTCCTCGCTAGCAGAAATGTGACAAATAATGGAGAAGAAGATCGGAGCAGGGAAGTTAGAGTGGCGAAGGAAGCAGCTCCGCATGCGGAGATTCGGCCAGTCCTAATCTCAAATGGAGGTTCAACCAGATGCTTAGAAACGTGCAAGGGTTGCTCAAAGGTCGCAGCTTCAAGGTAAATTTCTGGTAACAAGCAAATCAGAAATCATGAATGAGAGCATATCACCAAGACCTCCACAGCACAAAAGAAATTACACCAAGAATTACTTTAAGAAAGCTGGATATGAGCCCCATTCTTTTGAGAAGGAATATCTGGGTTTTGGAAGCTCTGGAAGTGGTAGTAATCCTTCCATTGCAAGAGTATCATCAATGAATGATTAAGCTGCATCCTTGACTTCTATACCTGATATAACCTTCTTCCAAATGAACAAGTTTAGAAGTCATTGGAGCATATTCTTTATACATAGGCAATTTTTCATCCAGCAAGTGGATATGTCCCATAAGAATGAACAAGAGATTAAGATCAATACAGGAATCATGCTATCAATATGCCGTAGAAGTCCTGATTATGCTCCATTAAAGATATTTTTAATTGCAGATGGCACGGTTTTGAAATCTTTCATTCAATTCTTGTGTGTGTGTGAGTTTTTATTTGTTTAGATACACATGAATATGTATTTTCTAATAAAAAAAGGAGACAAAAAAAAAAGAGAGAGCAGAAAGCAAAAGAAAAAGAATGAAGAAAAAAAAAAGAGAAAAGAGGAAAAAAAAAAAGAGAAAAGAAAGGAAAAAAAATATATATGCTCTCTTGACTTTTTTTGAACCGTTTATCTCTCCCCTACCTCGGCATGCGTGTCGAGTCGGTGGTCTGCCTATACACGCTTTTCTCTAGCGTGGTGGGAGGGGCAACCGGCTCGACACCCACGACAAGGTAGGCGAGAGTCTCTCGGTTCCAAATCCTATTCTCGGCGTTCGTGGCGCATCGGAAAACCGCCTATACACGCTTTTCTCTAGCGTGGTGGGATGGGAACCAGGTGCGACGCCTACGATGAGACCGGGATATTCATAAGTACTCGCTCGCGGGGAAACAACTGTTTTTTTTTATAAGTACCCGCTCGCGGGGAAACAACTGCTTCTCTTTTGCAACAGGTACGAAAGACCCATACACGCCTTTCTCTGGCGTGGTGGGGAGGCGACGATTACACGGCCGCGGTGTCCTCATACGAGGGCACCTACCGTACACGCTTTTCTCTAGCGAGGCGGGAGGCCCAGTTTTCCGTAGTTTTCCCCTAAACGGGGGAGACGCCGGGAGGCTGCCGAAATTTCGGGTGAATATATGACGGCACTCGGACCTGTTTGGACTCGAAAGAACAAGAATTTGGACTCAAATGAATGGTATTCTTGAATCAAATGAACCTAAATGAATTGAATCTAATTTGAACAAAACACATTAAGAGTTTGGAATCAAAATGTTAACGAGGACCTGACTCAAACTCGAGTGAATTTGAAAAATATAAGATAACCTGTTTGAACTCAAAATTGAACACACATGGACAGCAGAGGACTTAGACTTGAATTTGCAACCAAGTTTATGGACATTTGAACCACAAAGAACTCAATTTGAAGTTGGACTTGGATCAAACTTGCACAATGAATTTGACATGAAATAAGCAACATTAAAATGAACTTGAACTTGCAAATGACTACAAGAGCTCAAACTTGAATCAATTTTTGGATAATAAGGGACTTGCAAACTCCACTTGCTTACAAATAGTGATGAATCATAAATAAGCAAATTTCATGTCATGGTATGTTATTCTCAAAAGAAAATACATGATTTGAGCACAAGCAAATTCTTGTAACTTAATTGCAAAGGATTTAGTTTCTAGCTTATATATGAACTACAAAAGCTTGAACTTGGATGTAGACATGAACTTGGGCTTTATTTGAATTTGAATCAATAATAACTCAAGTGCCATAAGAATGTGTAATCTAAAATTACACTTTAATGAAAGTTGTAATTCATGTGTGAGATATTTCTCTCACAAATGATTATGTGAGACTCATGAATCAATCATAAGATCTCATCCACTCATATGTGTAGAAGATCTGTGTTAAGCATAATGTCAAACGAGTGATGCAAAAGGTATGTTGAAATTGCCATCCACATGTAAGTCCCTTGTAGACTATAAGCTATGTTCAAAGATAATGAAGAGTGTGTGATTTTTAGCATCATTCACTTACAAATGATGGTGAAGGGTCATGCAAATTGTTTGACTGGAACAATCCACAAAGAGCATGAATGATTGTGACAATTCATACACAAGCATATGCTAAGGACTTGTGGGTTTCAATGTAATGTGCTTGAAGTGATTTCAATCAAATGAACTTCATGCAAATAATACAACTCAAGTGAAGGCGACGAATGTCACAACACCTTTACAATCAATCACTGTCCATTGTCGAGCAAATATGTTGATCCATTATGAACAAAGGCGGATGATACTAAAATAAGTGCTAGCACCAACAAACCATGTGGCAAGAGTGGATATTGCAATGCTTTTGTAGTCAACCATCATTTAGCATCAAGAAAAATATATTGAACATGCCAGCAAAGATAAAAGATCTGCAATACATACATTCTCTTTACAAATATGGATGTATGTATAATATGCCACTTATGGGTAGATGTAGAAGGACTTCAGTAAATGCAGTATCCTGAAGTCAATT
>NW_021318673.1:2385109-2401601 GCF_001605985.2 Dendrobium catenatum
TTAAATCTTTGAGATATGAATCAATAGGATATAATTGACGGGGTACAAAGCCCTCTGTTAGCTAAGGTGGATTTAAATTTGTCCCCTTAAGCAAACACCAACCCCGGTCTACAAGGTTTCCTTGGACGAAGCAACCCATGGCTGCCGACAAGGATCCTTCTGTCAGGTTGGGTCGACTACCTCCTCTGACTAAGTAGACCAGGGACCACGATGGCCCGGGACGACGGAACCATGGGATCTTGATCGGGTCCATCATCCATTCCCCCACCATCCGCTTTAAGCACACGATGGTGAAATTTCTATTTTAAATATTTAACTTTCCAAACTTTTCCAAAATTCCCAAATCCTATGCTGCTACTATATGCCAGATATCACGTATCTTTACGTATCTGATTGACGACTAGCCTTAATCGAAAGTTCTCTCTCGTGATCGGGAGGGGTAATTAACTATAGGGGCTTGCGCCTATAGGAAACCAGAACTCAGATCATAAAGTCCTCGCAAAATGAGGGCGAAATCTCTGGGTAGTGTCTTATCTACAAACCCATCTGCCTTCCAAAATTTACCTCGGAACTTAGTTCGTTAAAACTCCCTCGCCGAATAAGAAAAGCGAGCGGAGGCCGGGGACGAATTTTCGGAGCCCACAGAATCATAACACACATGCTTTAGATGTTAGATTAAAATACCATTGACAAGCTCGATTATGTGTATTATACATATCATCAAGAAGAAGCTCGTTGGATTTTACCATAGTTCAAAACTAATTATTATAATTATTGCGGGCAAGAATATTCACACGGGTAAAGTATGAAATCTTTCATTTTAGCGTTGCACGAGTATCCAACTCATAAAAAGAGAGAAAAGAAACACAAGAATTTTTTACATGGGAAACCCTGAAGGAAAAAATCATGGGGCCACGCTTAGTTGAAATAAATCCTCTAGTGTTTGAATATATTAAAAATGATTGATTCGTTCTTGAAATTGAGAAAGATCATATTATAATAGTTAGTTGTCGAGTTGAAATCTAGCGACGAACAAGAATCGGATGAAAGTATGACGACGGTCGGTGGCCGTGCATAAAGCAAGCGTTAGTTGGTGGCCGGACGGAAGTCTGGTTATAACTAGTGGTTGGGCAAAAGTCTGACCACAGTTGGTGACCAACTAGAAGTCTGGTGGTAGTCCGTCGACAGTCGGTGATCGGCTAGAAGTCTGGTGGTAGTCTGTGGACAGTCGGTGGCCGGGCGGTGGTCAAGGAGGTGTCTGGTGGCAAGAGAACTTTGACTTCTCTTCCATTCCTTTCTTCTTTATCTTCCTCCTCTCCCTTACTCAGTTCCCCTCTCAATGAAAAATGAGGGATCTTTTTATAATTTTTTGGGAGTGGCATTACCATTAAATAGGGAGAAGATCAAGGACATGTTGAGAGTTTTTTGAATGTATGGTCAATATGATGCCCTTGATTATAGATCATTTATTAAATATTTGAGTGTCTTAAAGATATCATAATTCAGCAATCCTAAACTCGTTAGATTCGTCTCGTCGAACCGCTTGATTCGATTATAAGCATGTCACATTTGGAAATCATTTGGTCATCAAATTTATGGTTTTAACCTTCTAAATGTGCTTCGGGTCTTCGATTTGTACACATTTTAGATCAGATTGTGTCGAATTTGGTGTCATTGGATTCATCTTTTCGAGATATTCAGTTCAACTATAAGTTTGTTGAAATCAGAGTTCATATAGTCCCGTTATTTAGCTTCAAAAGTTTTCACTCAATTTTGCCTCGAAATTCGTGTCCAATCATGATTTTTTTTAGATGATATATCAATAATATTAAAAGTAAAGAGATATAATGGCATTGATTTGTTATATAAAAAAGTTTGGCAGTGTGAACAAGCTACATATATGTAAGACAGTCCTCTGAAGCATCCTCTTAGAAAGTAAGTATATCCTCCTATCATGCTAAGTAAGAAGAATCCAGAGATAATTATTGATCTCAAGCTTGGAAAACGTTAAGTATATTTACTTTTCTTTGTTTGTTTGCACTGAAGGTCTATCATCCTATATGCTAAGGTTTCGTTTGAGACGGTTTTTTTCCTGCTTCTTAAAGTCACTTTCTAGTACATAGATTTTAATTTTTGTACTAGAAAGCCACTTTAAGAAGCAGGAATAAAGCTGCCCCAAACGAAGCCTAAGTGTGAATGAAAGATTTTTGTACACATGATGTGGATGTAATTTTCTACTGCCACTAGCTAAAGATTAAACATTTGGATTTATTCCAAGGAATTTACAAATTTTGACTAAAATTTAATGATTTAAATACGTTTATTTCTTTTTTTTTTCTAACTTGAATTTAAAAATAATAATAATAATAATAATTTTGACTATATAATATATTTTCATAATTTTATAAAAATATATGAGAATTAATGAAATAACTTATATTTATATGTGAAAGAATTGTTTTCTTAGCTGATAAAGCAAAATAAATATATGGCTTCATCATAATGGTTTCAAATGAATTCTTTGTTTTAATGAGTTTATCCTTCCATAAGTTTATCCCAATTAGCATGTATGATTAGTTTATTTAAATCCTAAGCACCTGATCAAATAACCTCTAATTGATCTTAATCCTGCTCTTTAGGCTTGAATTCAATTGACTACTAACTAAGATGTCTTAAGTTCGAATCTTGCGTATATAATGTGTGTGTGAGTTTATCTAAATATTAAAAAAAATATATATCGTAACTAAAACTTCCATTAATATCACCAAAGACATTAAAGTAGGTGGGAGATTAATTGTTGATATCCATCCAACTTGGCGGTAGAGTTGCGGGAGCATCAAGTCGCCAACAATGAGTTGTTTTGAATTAATTGTGGATGTACTCATCATTTAATTTCACTGATATTATGTCACACCCCACCACCTGGCCTGAAAGAAAATAACAAGAACCTAATGGTAGGATGCGAGCTAAACAAAATTTATAAAATGATTTCAAAGCAATGTAATTATAAGACTTCAATAATTTATATACATCAATAAATCATTAGAGCATCTAAACTCAAACATATACAAATATTGTCCACCAAACATAAATGAAATAGCTCTAATCTTAATTTCCTATCATAGATAAACCTGATGCAAGAACCTAGAAATTCCTCCAAAATAAGCCAAACCACCAGCCTAAAAATTATGAAGTAATAGGTGTGAGTTTGCAAGAACAAACTCAATAGATAAAGCCCTACCAAGTAAAACATAAAGGGCAAGGAATGGGGTATAAATATGAGCAAAGAAAGAAACATAAGTGAAAAAAAAACACTTAAATACAATAGCTGAAATTTATGTATAAGATAGGAGATTTTCAATTATACATTCTTCATTAATTAAAGTTTCTTATATAGCAGAACTCACAAAGAATTAATTGTGCAAACTAATAATCATTATATTAAAATGCAGACACATTCACTTACAAGCATTTGATATTTATACATTCACCAATGACTCTTTAGTCATTTATTTTCTTTATATAGCCATATATAAACATTATTTATAGCAGGAAAGGTAAACACCAATCCCAAGAAAATACAGTAATTTCTTATAGAGTCGTCACTCTTGGGGCCCGTCGGTCCTAACTAGCCAACAATAGATTCCTATACTGACATTTACAAGCATCAAATACATAAGCTTGTGTTATATACATATTGTATTATAATAATGATGCTTAACAATAGTTATAACAACAGTACACTTAGTAATATTTATTACATAATTCATGATTTAAATGGGCAGTAGTTATTCATAGCAGTCAAAATAAAGTATATGAACTATTGAGGAAATTATGCAACAATTAATATGATAATGCTAACTATCAGATCATATCAAAATGCTAACTTAAAATACTGTAAAAGAATTAGCACATTCTTTCATGCATTATTAACATACAATAAGTTATAAGGGATGGACCCCTAACAAGGAAATGTACGTTTATTTTTTACTCAGTAAAGAGTTACCTACCGAATGAAATCACAATGAGCCCAACTTTTTGACTGATCTTTTCAATCCAACATGTGGTGATCCAAAAGAAAACCTTAATTTATAGGAATTTAAATCAATCATAAATTCAAGGCATTGCACATCAAAATATTACATAATTATAATAATCAATAAAACATATTTTTGGAATGAATAATTCTACAATCTCTATTTCAATTGCCAATAAGTTATTTAATAACTTCTATATAGAATATCATTGACCAATACCTTGTGAAATCCTTAATGCCTTTTTTAAGATTCCTCTCACCAACACCTTAAATCAATTTAACTATAAAAAATTTATACCAACAAAATATTCGCATATAATCTCTTATAATCTCAAATATTCTTTAGAGACCAAATAATTAATAATTCAGGAGAGAAACATAATTAGAGTTGATCAAGTTGATTAAAATTTTTAAATAAAAAATTAATAAGACGTTAAATAAGATTTATTTCATTCTAAATGAAAAAAAAATCAAACAGATCATTTTGTTTTTTTTAACAATATAAAATAAAGTTGCCAAGGGGTACTAGAGAAGGGATTTGGAATTTGCAAAGCTCGTACCTTTCTCTCCATCAACTCATGTATCAAAATTTCAAGATCATTATAAGAACCTACCTTCTCTATTGCCCTCTTAGCCATCTCTTTGAGCTTGTCCTCTCCATCCCCCATCACACTCTTCACCGCTGCATTCACTACTGGCTGATCCTCTAATCTCAATTCAAACACCTTCGAACCTATTCCCACAACATTGGGCTTCATCGATTACTTTCAAATCTTCCCCTTCTCCTAAAACATCTTTAAATATAGATACAGAAAATAACAATTACAGTAAGAATCTACTTCTGCTAATCACTGCATGAATTTTCTTATAGATATAGTATGAAGGGAAGATTAAGTAATACTCTCAGTGGATGAACTTCAGACTATAATAAAAAGGAGGATCTGCATGTTTTTGAATGGGAAGTTATGGTATCTGTTTCTTCGTTCATTTTCTTTTCTATCTTTGAAGCTTAGAATCTCTGTTTTAGGAATTGGAAGAAGCTTGAAATATCATATAGTTCAGATTCAAGCCAAATAATTTTATTCTGAAGAATATGAAAATTGCAATTCCAGGTCTGTTATGATAGCCATAGCTGAAGAAAATTGCTAGTTGCTAGTAGAAAACAAACTTAAACGGCTTCTGCCTTCTTCTCCAGCAACCCCTGAATCAGATTTTCAAGATCATTATAAGAAGAGCCTCCCTCCTCCACCGCCTTCTTAGCCATCTTTTTAAGCTCCCTCGCCCTCCGCCTTCTTTCCTCCGCCTCCTCTCCCTCCCCCATCACAGTCCTCACTGCAGCCTCCAAAGCTGCCGCCTTTACTACTGGCCGATCCTCCGGCATAATCCCAAACACCTTCGAACCCACCGCCACCCCAATTTTGAGCACATCTACTAAGAGCCGCTCGTTGAAAAATTGCTCCGCATAGAGCGGCCATGTAGCCATTGGCAACCCAGAGGTTATTCCTTCTAAGCTCGAATTCCACCCGCAATGCGTGACGAAGCCGCCGACGGCCTCATGGTTAAGTATCAATAGCTGTGGCGCCCATTCTTTGATTACAAGACCCCTCCCTTCTATCCTCTCTTCATACCCTTCAGGAATCCACTCGTAGCCTTGGTTCCGAATCGCCCAAATAAATGGATGGCCTGAAGTCTCCAGCCCCAAAGCCATCTCCTGCAACTGCGCAACTGTGAAATTACATATGCTTCCAAAGCACATATACAGGACAGATCCTGGCTTTCTTCCATCGAGCCACTTCAAGCATTCATCTCCTTTGTTTCCTCCTCCCCTTCCTGATTTATCGACCTTCTCTTGGTTGCAGATTGCAACAGGGCCAACATGCCATGCCTTCTTCCCCAAAACTTTTCTGTAATGCTCGACATAGTCTGGCTCGAGCTCGTAGAAGCTATTCATGACCATCCCGTAGCTCTTTGAATCTACCTCTTTTGCGTGATTCATGACCTCGATCACAGAGGCCATGAAAGCGATTACTTTACTATGGTCGTTGAGTTGGGACCTGAGCATCTCAATGTGATGTGGGAGGCCGGGGAGGACAAAGGTCTCCGTCGCCGACGGCAGGCTCTCTAGAGGCTTGTGACGCTCTATGCTATCACTAGCACAGGCTGCAAAGAAGTTGGAGCCTTCAAAAACAATCCTTGGTATGCCATTCTCGGTAGCTACTTCATAGGTCCATGGCAAGAAGACGTCGGTGACAACACAATCAAAGCGAAATTCTTTAAGGATTTGATTGAATGGTTTCCGGAGCAAGGAAATGGCCTCCGCAAATTTGGTAATATCCACGTCATAGGGAAGTGAGAATAAATTCTCGCATCCCTCAGGGAGGCCAACTGCAGCGGCAGGGAAGGGGACGAGGTGGAGGCGGATGGGACAGCCAGCAGAAGAATTGAAGCGGTCGATGGTGGGGCGGATGAGGGCGGAGTTCCCGGAGGTGGTGAGGACAGTGACGGCGACACCATGGGCTGCGAAGAGCTTGGCCATATCGATCATGGGGAGCATGTGCCCCTGCGCCAAGTACGGGAAGAAGAGGATGTTGAGATTTCGGCCTATAGATCCCATAGTAATTTGAAGGAGCAGACTGGCCTTTCCTTTCTCAACGCTGAAGATCTATGAAAGACTGAAATCAATCTCTTATAAGTGATTTTTCAAACATAGCGTCATGGATGATGCTGGCGGAGTTGATTTGCTCAACTAATGTAATTATGCAGAGCAAAGGTTCTGAAAGACTTAAACGATCAATGTCAGGAATCTTTCCTGGTACAGATTATATCTATGGGCCAAATCTTTCAAAATTTCTTCGTCGTCACCCATAATAAGATTAAGAATCTTTGTTCATTGTTAAGTTCTTATGATTATTGTCATTAACAATTATTTAAACAATTAGTAATTAACAATTATGATTATTGTCATTAATAATTATTGATAGAGAAATGCAATTATTGTCATTAACAATTAGTTATGGGATCATTTAAACCTACTATGGAAGAAATTGCAATAATGGAGGTAGTATTATTATTATTATTATTATTTATAAATCAGATGCGACATGCGAGTAATGCTTTATAATATAAATGATAACAATAAATATTAAATAATCTAATTGTGTGATTAGTTTAACATTTTATAATATTTGGTAATATAAAATAATTGCTGTCATATTTTTGTTTTATTTCAGGACTAGATTAAAATTAATTTAAGCTGAAAAAAGTTTTTTTTTTTTCGATTTGATTTCTATTATTAGTTATGAAGAGAATAAAAAATAAAAATATATAGTATGAAAACTAAATTACATATATTAGACTTCGTTTTAGATAGTTTTCTTATTGCTTCTTAAAATAACTTCTTAAAATAGCTTTAGGATTATATAAAATTAATTTAGTACAAAAATTTCAAATTCAAAAATTTTTTTTACTAGAAAGTTATTTTAGAAAACAAGAAGAAAGTCACCCCAAATGAAGCCTAAGTATGATTGACATTCTATATGATAGTGATAGCCTGATAGGCTTCACCTTAAATCTTAACTTGTGATGAAATATGTTGAAAGAATTCCATCAAGGATGTTTGAGATTGTTTCTCAAAGTGTTATTCGAAAATATTAACTTATATGAAAAAGCTTGAGAGAACTTCACTAATGATGTTTGACTTATCTGAGATTGTTTATTAAAGTGTTACTCAATGATGTTAGCTTGTGTGAAAGATATTGAGTGAAATTCACTAAGGATGTTTGATTTATCCAATATTATTTTCATGGCATTGTTTGATAATATTAATTTGTGTGAAATATTTCAAGAGAAATATATCAATGATGTTTAACCTATATCAAAAGTTATTTATAAGAGCATTGTTTGATCATGTTAATATGTGTGGAAGAGTTTGAATCATATTCCTTTGGGATCAATTGTGCTTTGATTAGGAGGGGGTATATGTCATGTGTATTCCAAATCAAAGATGATAATTAGCATGGTTTTGAAAACCGGACCGGACCGCCCGATTCGACCGTGAACCGGTCTTATGGCCGGTTCGATCTTCCCTAAGAACCGGGCTGACAACGAACCGGTCAAAACCGGTTTGAACCGGCCGACCGTTGAACCGATCCGTTTCTTAAGAACCGACCGGTTCAACTAATAATATATTTAAATATTTTTTTATATAAAATATTAAATTAATTTAAAATATCATATATTTTATTTAATTAAAATGATTCCAAAAATTTTATTATATTATATACTAAATTAAATATAAATTATCTAGCTTACATGATAATATATAAAATAAATATAATATTTATTTATATTTAATTTTATAATTATGTAATATATTATATATGTATGAATTTTATTTATTTTTTGTCTAAAAATTCTTAGAATTATTAAATTTTTAAGAATAAATTGTCATTATTATTATGTTAATTTTATTACTTTTAATTATATTATTATTTATTACGTCATCCGGTTCGACCCCGGTTCGACCGGTCGAACCATGAACCTCTCATTCTTCCGGTTCGTTGTCCGGTCCGATTTTCACAACTTTGATAATTAGTCCATCTTTAAACTGAATGTTCTCTTTCAAAAGAGTAGAAGTCCAATTAGGGATCCTGTATAGAATTTGAGATTTTTTTGAAACTTTTCTCATATTTGCTAAATGTTTTAGGAAAAAATGGTTATTAGTAAGATTGCCTTAGATACATGTAAAAACAATTGATGATAGGATTTGCATGACTATAATTATGTATGAGATGCTAACATGAATATCCCTATGTTGTAGCCAAGGTTTACCCTCAAGCCTAATTTGCTTCTCATATAAATAATAAAAGAGATGACTTTTTATTATTATTATTATAATCATGCGTAGGGCATTATTAGTTCGAAGTTGTAATTGAACTTTCCTCCTAATCTTAGCATATTTCTTTTAACCCGGTAAAATAATAGATGGTAGACGGATTCCTTAACTATAAGTCTATAAGCATGCCCAATATGATAATGTTAACGACATTTTAACATTATAGCAAAGCTTACCTCAACCATTTCCCATAGATAACTTCAAGTTGTTGCGTGCTAAAATATTTGTGACAGTAGAAAAATAAAGTTTAATATCTAAATTTTATATGGAGATCCAACACATGAACTCATAAGAGAGAAGTTGCAAAAGGCACCAATGTTTTTACGCAAAAAGCTCAAAAAGAGGAAAACCATAAAGTTTAGCCCAGCTAAAATGATTCTATAAGTATTTTTCATTAGTTTCAAATTATGTCATTTTGTATATGACAAATTTCATAGTGAAAGTTGAAAAAGTCCTTTGGCATAAAAGTTATCTTTAAGAAATTATTTCTTGAATATTTAGTACTAATCTTTTAAGGAGGGGATAATAAAGACCAATAAATTCATCATAAATCATGGTGTTAATGCCAATAATAAGAGTTGGTGTTGATGACACACATTAATCTTCTAAATGATGGTGTGTGTGAATATTGTTAGTGATGGTAGGTGATTCGGTAAATGGGCGTTAGTATAATCAATTGACAATGAGCATAGAATTATAGATTAAAAGAGCATGGTTGGGTGTTGGCGGTTAAAAGGTCTTAGTTGGGCAATTATGGTCCGACGTGGCAGCTTGCTAGTGGTCTAATGTCAATGCTTGGGCAGTGATTTGATGGCAACAATTAGGTGATGTTGTGCTAGTGGTCAAATGGTGACCTAGTGGTTATGCTCAAGTGAAGCAAACCAATTTTTAGAGCCTCTGAGCTCTTTTGAATCTCAAGTCAAAATTCAAGCTCGTAAGTTCCTCTTTATGCAGAGGGTGGGGGCTTATTATAGATTTTTTAGAAAGACATGCCCAATAGATGTAGCCAAAATTTAAAACACTCCATCGGATAGCTCGTATTGATTCTGCAATCTTAGACTCGTTGTATTTGTCTCATCGAGACGCTCGATTCAATTATAAGCATAGGAGATTCAGAGATTTTGCTTCAAGCTAGTATTCCATCTGGACTCATTTAGACTCGAGTCATATCACTTTTGGTGTAGATTGGCTCGTCTCGTCGAAAGGGTCCGTTAGGCTATAAGTTTGTTAAAATTAAAGTTTGGATGATTCTTTAAGAAAATTTCCAATTTAAATATACAGCAAAACTTTATTTATGTTAATTAAAAATATTAATGATATTGAAAGGAGGTTATTAATGTCGCTAAACCTTAGCTAAATGGTTGTAGAAAGAGCAGCTAATTTGTTTTTTTTATTGGAAAATTGTAGCTAATTTGTTCAACTAATGAAAAAGACACGTTCTGGAAGAATTTGAACAATCAAAGCCAGGAATCTTTCCTATTCCATATATATATTATATCTATGGGACAAATTTCTTATAAAAAGTTTATTATATCTTTCAAATGTTTTTCTACGTCATCAATAATTATACTAAGATCTCTCTTCATTGCTAAGTTTCTATTATTATTTAGAGCTCCATTTTTTAATGAAGAAATGATTGTCATTTAGCAATTATTTATATGATCAATATTCTAACCTGTTGTAAAACAAATTAACCATATAAACACAAAGTATTATTATTATTATTATTATTTATAATATAAATGGTAATAATATATAATATAATTTTGTGATTAGTTTAGCATTTATAATATTCAATATTAGAACAAAAATTAAAGTCAATTTTATTTTATTTTAGGATTAGATTAAAATTCGATTAAAACATAACTTCCACTAGTTTGTTGGTTGGAAGTTTGACTTTCAATAAAGAGGTCTTGAGTTTGAGTCTCACGTATAAGTTAACCAAATTAAAATTCAAAGGGATAAGTTCATGGACTTAACTTCCATCTTTAGACCAATTATTTCAATTTAAACAGCTTCAGATCCAAGGTACCACAAAAGTGAAAAATATTGGGCTAGAAATTCATGGTGTTGGTATCAATTCAACAACCAAGATAGCTTTCGGAAAACTTGAGATGTTTTATATCAACAAATTAAATGAGTTAGAAGAGTGATCTTTTAATACGTAAGTATAGAAAAATTCTCTCTAAGGCTTCGATTGCTGCAAATCGGGTCGGGTTCGGGTCAGGAAACCTAACCCGTTTTTAAAAACGGGTCGGGTTCAGGTTGACCCGAACAGTGCCGGGTCAGTTTCGGGTTCGACCCGAACCCGATCCGCTGACCCGAATTGACACCCCTACCCATTATTGACATAACTTCCAAAATGTCTAAAATACTTGCTTATGAAGTAACCGGAAATAAGTTCAGAGAGCTTGATATCAATGAACTAACTCCTTACTGAATTTGGGGAACTGAGAATATCTATTTGTTGTAATTTGGTAAAGATTTGTTGTCCTCCTTCATTAAAGAAGCTTGTTATTGATTGTTGCAGAGCCTTGTTTTCTGTGAAGAACCTTGATTCAGTTCAGGAAATGTATTGCCTTAATTCTTATTCTGTTGTTCTAATTCTTCACCACTATAATAGTCATCATTCTCTTTCCTATTTTTCACCATTTTGCAAAATGTCACAACCTATTGTGAGCTTTCGTAGTCTGACTACCTCATTGTGTTAATCTTTCAATTGTTGAGTTGAACTTCTGTTGTTGGATCTACTATACCTTGACTTAATAACACGAAAGCTCCTGTAACACTGCCATCGGCTTTAAAAACAAGCCCTCATGGTTCAGCTGAGGAAAGGATAAATGGAACAAAGTTCAGGAATTTTTTCCAAGTTACATCCACAATGATGGAATTCAACCAATTGGCCAGGTTCTGCTTGTGCTTTGTTTGATGATGTTGGTATAGAATGTGTTGCCAATATGGCCTATGGAATCATAAGTAGTTTATTATTGAAGCTAAAATTAGGGTGAATGGCTACAGTTGCATGAAGTAGGGGTGTCAAAATCGGGTCATGTGTCGGGTTCGGGTTGCACTCGAAACTGACCCGTGTTCAAATGGATCGACCCTAACCCGACCCAGCAGGTTGCCGGGTTGACCCGACTCGACACGGGAAGCGGACGCGGGTGCGCGCGGGCTAGACGCAGGTGCGCTCAGGCTGGACTCAGGTACGCGCGGGCGACCTCAGCGGGCGCGCGGACAGGGCAAGGGCAGCCGGGGCAGGAGTGCGGGCAGCCGGGGCAGATGCGGGCAACACATGTTAAACAGTTTGGGGGGTTGACCCAGCAACCCGTCGGGTCAACTCGAACCCGACCCATTTTTCAAACTGGTCAGGTCAAACCTGAAATTTTGGGGTCAGGTTTTCGTGTCGTGTCAAATATTGACACCCCTAACATGAAGCCCTCCTTCAAAGGAAAAATTATTATGAGCGGAGTCCGGACGTAGAGATGCGTCCGAACATCCACTTAAAATTTGACACATGGAGTACACTTTGGTTGCACTTTTTTGTGTGCTTTACTTGCACTTTATATGTGCTTTAGTTGCAGTTTAGTTGCGCTTTGACAGATCTTTTGTTGCGGTTTTTTACAGTGCTTTGACTGCGCTCTACCTGCGCTTTGCTTAAAGTTTCACGTACACATTAATTATATAAAGTAAAAATAAACCCAATTGAATATCCACATGTTCACTCCACATATTAATATTTTATTGGAGTCCGAATATAAAGATAAATCGGAACTCCGCATGTAATAATTTCTCTCTTCAAAAGGTTTAAGCACCAAAATGTGGAACATTAGATGTCGTGCCATTGAGAGAAAAGAGATGTCATTAAAAAAATGCGCATAATGATGTTGTCCCTATCTGAAAAATTTGCATTATGGAACTCAAGGACATGGAGCCAAATTATCTTAACAGTAATAACTTTAGTGACTTTGATAGATGAATACTTTGTCAGTAATGGAATGAAATGAGCAGATTTGGACACTTATCAATGATAGCCAATATAATGGTACAATCACATGAGTTTAGTAACCCGATAATATAATTCATTGATATGTCTTCCCACACATTTGGAGAAACAGGGAGTGGGAAAAACAAGTATGTTGGTGGCTTTTAAGTGGTTTTATTTATTGAAAAGTTATGCCATTAATGACAGATTTCTTGACAAAAATATGTATTTTTATTGGTTTTGCGTACAATCTGATTGTGTTGGATTTTACAATCAGGGGCTAGTGTTCCTCCTAGTTAGGCATCAGGGGCCTTGTCCCGGAATCTTGCCCCCGAAATTTTTTTTTGTTTGTTTTGTTTGTTGATGTAGGCACCTGTGATCAGATTAGCAAAGACAGCAAGAAAATAATAGAACAGTACCTTGTTCTAAGAAGAAGATGAACTTAAGCTTTTCAAAGTAAAGAAAACTAAGACTAACTATCTCCGAGCCTTTGCAAAAGATAAGCAAAAGGCATCCCAGCTTCCTAACTGAAAAAGGACTAAAAGCAAAAAGGTTCTGACCCTCTACTCAGGTGCTAACTAACTAAAAGCAGTAAAAGGGAATAATGGGTTCGTTTCCACTAACAAACAACCCAGCCAGAACGTCCCAGGAGACTATTTGTTCCGCAGTCCAGCGTCCTTAAGATGCTCCGCATCATTCTCCTCTGGTGTGAAAATGTCTTTGCCTGTAACGGTGGTGTCTCCGTCTGCCCCCTCTGGTGGATAGTAAGGAAATATGTCTACTACATTGAACGTGTGAGAGGTGTTGAACTCAGCCGGTAAATCAATAACATAAGCGTTATTGTTGATCTTGTGGATTACAGCAAACGACCCGAACTTTTTGCGGCTGAGTTTAGAATATGATCCACTGGGTAGGCGCTCTCGTCGCAGACGCACAAGGACCAATTCATCTGGTTTGTAGATTTTCTCCCTACGGTGAGTATCAGCTTGCTCCTTATATTTGCTGTTGGATTGTTGTAGTTGTAGCCGCACCTTGGCTACATATCAGTGAATTGCTCCGCCAAATTGGAAGCAGCTTTGTTGTGGCATTTCGGAAGGACTGCAATATCAACAATGGTGTTTGGCAATTTAGTATAAACAATGCTAAATGGGCACCTACCCGTCGACCGGTTCGGCATTGAGTTGAAAGCGAATTCAGCTTGCCCCAAGACTTCATCCCATAGCTTAGGATTCTCCTGCACCAAGCAACGCAGCAGATTGCCCAACGTACGATTTACCACTTCGGTTTGCCCGTCCGTTTGAGGGTGATACGACAAACTGAGCTGAATTTGCGTGTTCAATCTCTTCAAAAGTTCCCGCCAAAAATGGCTTATGAACTTAACATCACGATCCGATGTTAATGATCGAGGTATGCCATGTAACCTTACGATCTCTCGGAAGAAGAGCTTTGCTACGTTCAACGCATCAAATGTTTTTTTACATGCTATGAAATGCGCCATTTTTGAAAATCTATCTACAACAACCATGATCGAATCATTACAGCGGCGGGTACGAGGCAAGCCGAGCACAAAGTCTAAGCTCAAATCTTCCCAAAATAAAGTCGGAACTCTCGCATATAATAATTTTTTAAGCACCAAAATGTGGAAAATTAGATGTCGTGCCATTGAGAGAAAAGAGATGTCATTAAAAAAATGCGCATAATGATGTTGTCCTTATCTGAAAAAATTGCATTAAGGAACTCAAGGACATGGAGCCAAATTACCTTAACAGTAATAACTTTAGTGACTTTGATAGATGAAACTTTGTCGGTAATGGAATGAAATGAGCAGATTTGGACACTTATCAATGATAGCCAATATAATGGTACAATCGCATGAGTTTAGTAACCCGATAATATAATTCATTGATATGTCTTCCCACACATTTGGAGAAAGGGAGTGGGAAAAATAAGTATGTTGGTGGATTTTAAGTTTGTTTTATTTATTGAAAAGTTATGCCATTAATGACAGATTTCTTGACAAAAATATGTATTACAATCAGGGGCTAGTGTTCCTCCTAGTTAGGCATCAGGGGCCTTGTCCCGGAATCTTGCCCCCGAATTTTTTTTTTTTGTTTGTGCAAGTGCCTCAATGCTTCAAGCTTAGGCTGGAGACTAAGGGAGGAGTGTTGCAGTGCTCTAAAACCCAACGTCACAGTGCTGCAGGCTGTAGTGTACCGCGACTCTCTAGAGCTCTTCACTACAGTGTAGCAAGCCAGGCTGAGTAATTTTTCTTCCATTTTTATCTTATTTCACTTGAAGAGTTGCATCCTTTGGTATATTGAAAAGCATTTATTTGTCTGTTCTAAGTGTAGAACGGAGATAAAAATAAAGAGAGATAGAGAGAGTGTGAGAAGACAAATTTCTACAAATTCTTCTAGGAGGAGGGGGTTGGGGGTTGCAGGAGGTTTGGGGTTCTTAATGTTTAGGCATCAGGGGCCTTGCCCCCATTTTTTTTTTTTTTTTTTTTTTCATACAAGTATTGTAGTGCTTCATCTTCTGCGGTGCTCTAAAATTCGGCGCCACAATGTTGTAGGTCGTAGTGTACTGTGGCGCTCCCTATTTCTTCCTTTTATTCTTGCTTCACTTGAATAGTTGTTTCCTTTGTTGTAATGAAAAATATTTGCTTGTGTGCTACAAATGTAGAACAAAGAGAGAAGTGAAGAGAGACAATGAGAGAGTGTGAGAAGAAATATTTGTATAGTTTTTCTATATTTTCATAGTGAGTTTCTTAGTGTGATGTGGGTCATAATTTTTCTTCCAAAGTTTCAAAAAATTTCACATCAAATGCTGGGGTTCTTTTCAGATATTTTTCTTTTCTTGGTTGTCTTGTTGCGTTGTTTTACTTCCCAATAATTTTAGACCATTGGAAATTGGAAGTCAATTGAGCTATCACCATGACTTCCCAATGAAGTTGCATGGAATTTACGCAACAGTGTAGCTTACAAACTGCACTATCACTGTTGAGGATGCAATTTTTTAAATAAAGGAGATTATTCCGTAGTTGATGAGTGTCGTATGGCAATTTCCCTGATTCTGACCTTTGTTGAGACTAAAGAAGCTGCGATTCTAAACAAGGAAGAAGCCTCAGCCCAGTGATATACTTAGCTTGGCATCCACAGCCTCAAAAACTCCAGATAGGAACTTTGCTACCAATTTTTTCTTGAGCTTAATGAATTTCACATTCAAATTCTAACAAACTAAAATTTTGATTCAAAATATGAAATTGGTGGTTCCATTGCTGGTGTAGAAGCAAAGGACGACTATCAACATAAAAATTCTAATAAAAAAGACATAATCATTGCAAAGTCACAACAAAATCTTAGTTTTAAGGGATCAAACTTTAAAAAGATTGTGCCTTTCTCTCCATCAACTCCTGCATCAAAATTCCAAGATCATTATAAGAAGACCCTCCCTCCTCCATTGCCTTCCTCGCCAACTCTTTAAGCTCCCTCGCTCTCCTCCTCCTCTCCACTGCATCCTCCCCCTCCCCCATCACACTTCTCACTGTTGCCTCCAAAGCTGATGCATTCACAACCGGTCG
>NW_021318673.1:2401701-2662659 GCF_001605985.2 Dendrobium catenatum
TTAAGAAGTACTCCAAAATTGGATGAAATTATGAAAAATATATAAAATATAAGATTTGCTTAGGACAATTTTTTTATTATTTTTTAAAATAAAATTTTAACATAAATTTTTAATTATTTTACTAAAAGATTGTTTTAAAAAATAGTAAAAAGCAATTTCAAATCAAGCCTTAAGTTTTATTTGGGATGACTTTCTTGCTGCTTTCTAAACTAATTTTTTCAAGTACATGAAATTTTCTTTAAAAAATAACGAAAAAACTATCTCAATGGGACGTCTTTCTTACTACTTCTTAAAATAGCTTTTAAGTACAAAATTTTTATTTTTGCATTAAAAAACTGCTTCGAGAAGCATCAAGAAAACAGTCCCAAACAAAACCTTAGTGTTTTCTCACTTATTTTTCCTTGTCTTTCATGACAACTTGTTCTTGAATGCCACCACCATCTTTATCAAACCAATTAACATCCTCTTTAATAACAACTTATTTTCTTAAGGAAATATCTTCTATTCACATAGGAAAAATATCTTTTTGAAATTAATTAAAAAAATATATTTTTGAAATTAATAAAAAAAATATCTTTTTGAAATTAATAAAAAAATATCTTTATGAAAAATAGTTTATTTTACATGTGAAAACTAATTGATATTAGAATATTGTTAAATTTTATAAGGTCTACAGCATATGACTAATAGGTTCATGCATGGAAGAATGCACAAATAATTTATCTTAGCCCATTGTCCACTAATGAAGAAGACAAATAAAGAAATTCATGGCTGTGGAAAATGCAGGCTAATGCTTTCATTAAAGAGGGGAGGTTGTCTGTTAGTGTTACTAAAAATTATATTTTTTTCAATTGATTGAGATTTGAAATATTCAAAGTTTTGTGTGTGAGTAAATTTATTTAAAATTCTAAAACAATATTATTTTTTATGATTGTTTGATTGTTTTAGTAAATTAAAAATTTTACTCTTTTGCAGCAGCAATAACAAATCTTTATCACATTATGTGAGGTCGGCTGCATGTATATTTTTTTTTCTTAATTGTATCCTGTTAATAATCAAATTTCACTTAAATTTAATAAAAAATACATATTTTTTAATATTTGCTAATCAAACCCTTTTTTGTGCGTATGCTCGATCCGACCCATACATCTTTTATAGATACTACTTTGATTTTTTCTTCAAAAAAAAAAAAAAAAAAAAAAAAAAAAAAAAAAGAAATTTTATGAGTTACACTATGCTCTATCATGAGTGGATTAAAAAAAATTAAAAAAAATTATAATAAGTGGATTCTTTAAGTGCCTTAATTTAAATCAAATTATAAAATGTAGGAAAGATAAAGAAGTTATCTACAGCTTGACGGACTCACCCGTGCTTACGAGGAGGAAACGCCTGGGATCAGCCGCCGACGGGAACACCTGCAGAAACAAGAAACCAAGCAATGGAACAGTAATTTGGGGAAGAAGAGCTTTAGTATATTTTTTGATACCTCCTAACAAGACCTTTTACAGCTATATATGCCAGGTCCCTGCACCCGTAACTAACAAAAAGAAATAAAGGATGCTAAACGTGTAAAAAGTAAGTATATGTAAGGTAGTGGCCACGGTGGCAGCCCAGTGGCAGCGTGGGCTTGCGGAGGGGTCAACGGTCCGCATCAGGTCTCCCCGCCTTCAGAAGAACTCGTCTCTGGCGAGGTTAAAGCGGTGTCGGCGTCGTCGGGAGGGTGGTACGAATGTATGTCCGACACATTAAAGGTAGAAGATGTCTGAATGTCCACCGACAGATCAATGACATAAGCATTGTCATTTATTTTCCGCAGAACAGGGAAGGGCCCGATCTTCCTGGGACTGAGCTTGGTGTAGGTACCGATAGGGTAGCACTCTCATATGAGTCGCAGCATCACCAGGTCGCCTGGGTTGAAGCTTTTGAAACGCCTGTGAGAGTCAACTTGCTGCTTGTACAGGCGGTTAGACTCAGTTAATTTGCTATGCACCCAATCCACGATGTCTTTGAACTGTTCGGCGGCTTGGGTAGCAGCAGTGCTAAGGCATTTTGGTAGTATAGCAACATCGACTACCTGATTTGGCATTTTGGTATACACAATGCTGAATGGGCAGTGGCCAGTGGATCGGTTTGGCATTGAGTTAAAAGCGAATTCAGCTTGGCTTAGCATCTCCTCCCACTTCTTTGGGTGGTCCTGAACTAGGCAACGTAGCATATTGCCGAGGGTTCGGTTCACCACTTCTATCTGGCCATCAGTTTGTGGGTGGTAGGCGGAGCTAAGATTGAGCTCCGTATGAAGACGCTTCCACAAGTCATGCCAAAAGTGGCTGACGAATTTAATGTCGCGATCAGACGTTAGACTCCGGGGTACCCCGTGGAGGTGGATGATCTCCTTGAAGAAGAGTTTGGCTACATGAACGGCGTCGAAGGTCTTCTTGCAGGGGATAAAATGCGCCATCTTAGAGAATATGTCCACCACTACCATGATTGAATCGGCGCCAGTCTTGGTTCGCGGGAGGCCTAGGACAAAATCAAGACTAAGATCCTCCCAGATTGAGTCCGGTGTTGGAAGGGGTAGGTATAGGCTGGTGTTCTGTGCGGTCCCCTTGTAGGTTTGGCAAACCGAGCATCGCTCCACAAATCGGGATACATCGCGAGATAGGTGCGGCCAAAAGAACCTCGCCTGAAGCTGGGCCAGAGTTCTATCCCTTTCGACATGGGCAGCCAAGTTGCCGCAGTGGACTTCCTTAATTAGGAAAGGGCGCCAGGATGACTGAGGTATACAGAGACAGTTGGCTTTAAACAGGAATCCGTGGCGGAGACTATAGTCACCTGGGGGCTGCCCGGACTGGCATTGCGCCCAGAATTGTGCAAAATCCTCATCCGCGGTGTATAGAGTCTTCAACTCCTCGAGTCCGGTGATCTCGGTTTGTAACCTGACCAACATAGCAGCCCTCCGGCTAAGTGCGTCAACCACTCGATTGAGCTTGCCCGCCTTGTGTTGTAGCACGAATGTAAACTTCTGGAGGAAGACAATCCAGCGGGCGTGCATACGGCTGATGTTCTTTTTATTATTAATATATTGAAGGGCTTGATTATTGCTGCACAAGACGAAATCTTGATGAAGAAGGTAGTGCTCCCATTGTTTCAAAGCTCTTACGACGGCGTACAGCTCCTGTTCGTAAGTTGACCACTTATGTCGCGCCGGACTGAGCTTCTCGCTAAAGAACTCAATCGATCGGGAGTCTTGCGACAGCACGACCCCAATTCCTATAAACGAGGCGTCTGTGTCCACATGAAGGGCTTCTCGAAGTTGGGTAAGGTCAGGACCGGGGCGGAACACAATGCTTCCTTGATGGGGTCGAAGCTGTGCTGCTGTGCGGAGGTCCACGTGAAGCTGCCAGCCTTCAAACAATCAGTGACGGGCGCCACGAGGATGCTGAATCCTCGGATGAATCGGCGATAGAAGTTTGCGAGATCGTGGAAGCTTCAGACATCAAACAGTGTTTGAGGAGTGGGCCATTCACGAATCGCCTGGACCTTCCGTGGATCGACTTCCACACCATTGGCAGACAGAATGAATCCTAGAAAATGGATGCTGGGGGAAGCGAACTCACACTTGTGCGGATTCAGGTAGAGCTGGTGGCGCTGTAACAGTTGCAAGATGTCCGACAGGTGCTTCACATGATCTGAAAGGTTAGTGCTATAGACGAGTATATCATCGAAATAAGCTACGCAAGTTCTTCCCAAGAACGGTTGCAGCACCTCTTGCATTAGGCGCATGAAAGTGGAAGGTGCGTTACAAAGCCGGAAGTGCATTACCTTCCATTCGTAGAGTCCGTCGCACGTTTTGAAGGCGGTCTTCCATTCGTCTCCGGGACGAATGCGGATCTGATGGTAGCCACTACGGAGGTCCAATTTGGAGAAGACTGCCGCGCCCGCCAGCCGGTCTAGCAAATCCGAGACCCTGGGAACCGGGAATCGGTACTTCACAGTGATTTTGTTAATGGCGCGGCTATCGACGCACATACGCCATTGACCATCCTTCTTCGGTATCATTAGCACTGGCACAGCACAGGGGCTCAGGCTGTGTTGGATCATCTGCTTGCTAAGAAGATCTTCGATGATATCCTGCAGGATGGAGTACTCTTTGGGAGTCATGCGGTAGTGTGGTAGATTGGGCAAGGTGGCGCCGGGAACAAACTCAATCTGATGCTGAATTGACCGCAGGGGCGAGAGATCTGGGGGCAGGTCGGGAGGCAGGACGTCAGCGAACTTGGACAGTAATTCTTGAATCTCAGCCGAGGCGGAGCAGGGGCAGAGCCACTATGGCTGTCGGAAACCACTAGAGCCATGATAGAGTCAAGATCTTGTCTGGATTGTAGTAACAGCTTACCATAGGCCACATTGACCGCATTGGGCGCAGAGGTTGCACCGGTTGTAGTTGAGTACTGTGGGCAGAGCCGAAGTTTCTTCCCCTTCCAGTCAAGTGTATAAACGTTCTGCCGGCAATTGTAGACAGCGTCCATTTCATACTGCCATGGCCTTCCCAAAATAAGGTGGCAGATATCCATGTCGATCACGTCACAGAGTACCTCACAGGTGTAGTGTTTTCCGATCGACAGGCTCACACGGCACATCTCGATCACGGTCACTTCCGTCCCCTTCCTGATCTAGCTTACCTTGTAGGGGTATGGGTTAGCAGTGGTCTTCAATTGGAGGGCTTAAACTACCGTGCGGGAGATCACATTCTCGGTACATCCACTGTCAACCAAGACTTCACAGACTTTTCCTTGAATGGTGCAGTGCATTTTGAACAGGGCATTCCTTTGGGAATGAGTAGGACCTCGTGGCGCTAATAGCAATTTTTGAATGACACAAACTGTCACAACCCAACCCGACCGGGACGGGTCCCGCTCGCATCGGGTCATGAGTGCCTGAACATTCAAACTGACTGAACTGATTCCAGGATCTGGCTTTGGAATTTGTTTCAGAATTTTCTTCCAAACATTACACACAGAAACAGACACACAGAGCTACTATAAACATCAAATGCAGCGGAACAGATCATCTATATTTTTCTTCCTCAAAAGAATCATATACAAATACAGGTCATGGCTTTCAGACAGAAAGAAAAGCAGAACAGAAAAGCCATGACTGTACAAAAATCAAAAGGACAAAATACCTATCACAGATCAGACTCTGAACTTCTACTCCTGGACTTCCTTCCCTTTCCCAGAACCTGAAAACCACGCAGAAAACAAGGATGAGCTACAACAGCTCAGCAAGACATCAAACCTCCAATCAAAATTCTCATAGTCCACATCAAACACATCAGACAGAAATCCGTACAGAAATCGGAACATAATCGTATATCAAATCAGAACAGAATCAGAATCGTACAAATCAGATCAAATCAGAATAGAGCAGAAATACATCACATCAGAGCTGACAGAACGTACAGAAATCAGATTAAAATCGTATCAGATCAGAAGTCATATCAGAACAGACAGAATCGTACGGAAATCAGAGTCAAATCATATCAGAACAGACAGAATCAGAATCAGAATCAGAATCAGAATACAAATCAGAAATCAGAAATCATATCAATTCAGAACATATCAGAAGGCAGAACAGATTCCCTGACACTGACAGAATCTCAACGGATTCTGGCCCCTTATGCCTCCCTTCCCATACACTGACAGAATCTCTCGGATTCTAGCCCATTATGCCTCCCTTTGTGCTCATGGCACCAGAACAGATGTGCTTATAGCACCAGAACAGAACTTATCATCGGATCCGGAACAGAAAATAATCAAAATGTGCACACTCGGCACCTCAGAAACATACCAAAAGTTACGCGGTAAAAATTGAACCAATCGAAAAATACGGACGAAATTCGCTAACAAAAATAAAATCCGGACAGAAAAGTCGTTCAAATTGCACCGTTCTGAAAATTGAGAAAGGCGGAATGTGCCTTACCTTGCGTACAACACTTTCTTGAACAGTCTTGTCGGACGAAAACGGCCCGGCGTCGCCCGAAAATCAGCTTTTCCAAATTTTCTCTCGACTTTCTCTCTCCTCAGCTGAATTTTGAGATATTTTATGATTTTCTCTCTCTTCAAAACGACTGATTTCAGCTTTAAAATACACAGATCGGCCCAGCCGATCGCACGATCGTCCTGGACGATCTGAACAAAATCCAATCGGCCTGGGATGATTTCTCAGGACGATAATTAATTTCCAGGACGATTTGCTCTCTGACTTTTGTCATACACTAATCGTCCCAGGACGATCCCAGATCGGCCTGGACGATCCATACAGTAAATTTTCCTGTAACTTCAGGACAGAAAACTGGAACAAAAATTGCACTGATCGTCCCGGGATGATCCAGATCGGCCCGGACGATCCTGGAGCAGATTTTGATGTTACACAAACTACTGGATCGTCGCTGTCACCATGAACATCCTCAAAGCCATCCTCGGAATCAGGTTCTCCCGCGGCAGAATCGCCTTCAGTCAGTGGATGCTCTCCGTCCATGAGTTGTATCTGTTGCCGGCTCGGACACTCGTTGGACTTGTGCTCCGGCTGAAAGCACCTGAAACACTTCAATGTGTTCGGCCTGCCATAAGGATTCTCTCGTGCGGGCAAAGGCGCTCTGGCTTGAGTTCGAGACTCGGCAGCAATTCCAGGCCTTGGAGGAGTGGATATGCTGGGCGAGGATTGTGACGCCTGAGGCGTTCGAGCACTTGAAGGGGGGCCCTTGGAAGCTTCAGCGTGAGACTCCCCGTAGTTCCTTCTGGTCAACTGATTGCGAGAATGCCATGACAATTGTGATTCATCCTTCAAGGCAAAATTCATGGCCTGGCTCAAGGTCCACACAGAATTAAGTTCTATCTTGTCCTGTATTGACTCACGGAGACCTCCAGTGTATCGAGCGACAAGCTGAGTTTCGGATTCTCGGAGGTTGTTGCGGGCGCTAAGACGATAGAATTCTTTAGTGTACTCGCTCACGGACCGGTGGCCTTGAGTATATTGTTGGTATTAAAGGTATAAGGTATGTTCATAGTCCGTGGGCAAGAAATGGTTTCGAAGAAGCTGCTTCATTCGTGACCAACTGCGAACTGGACCGCGACCTTCCCGCAGACGCGTCTGCAGCAGCTGTTGCCACCACGCACTAGCCCCGCCTTTCAGACGACAGGCTACACACTTGACTTGCTTGTCTTGGGCAATGTCCATATAGTCAAAAAAGGACTTGACTGCCCGCTCCCAATCCAAGTAATCCTCAATGTGTAACCTCCCCTCAAAGAAGGGAATGTCTAGCTTGATGCGGAATTCACCGGGGTTACTATGGTGTTGCCCACGGTAACGGGGACGGTCGTAGTATCTATGCGGTTCTTCGTCTCCTGATCCGACCGTGTCCTGTCGCAGGCGCGGGTCTATTTCCTCTTCAGAATCGGTGAATTCGGTAAATGTCGTTCTAGCTAATCGATGTGTCCCCATTGGGCCCATCGAAGCTCTCGCCTATTCCATTGGCGGCCGAGGTGCTTGAACGTTTGCTGGTACCGGTTGAGACATTCGAACTGCCGCCTTGAGATCCAAAATGTCGTTGCGCAGCTCCATAGAGAGACGGACGAAGTCTGCCCGTAGCTCCGTAAGTTGCTGCGTGAAGCCGGCTTGCGCCGCCCACACAGCTTCCAAGCTCCGATAGTCATCAGAAGCTTTTCGGGACGTCTTTGCAGCCATCACTCCGATGCTAGCTCTGATACTAAATGATGGACTCACCCGTGCGTACGAGGAGGAAACGCCTGGGATCAGCCGCCGACGGGAACACCTGCAGAAACAAGAAACCAAGCAATGGAACAGTAGTTTGGGGAAGAAGAACTTTAGTATATTTTTGGATACCTCCTAACAAGACCTTTTACAGCTATATATGCCAGGTCCCTGCACCCGTAACTAACAAAAAGATAAAAAGGTGCTAAACGTGTAAAAAGTAAGTAAAGGTAAGGTAGTGGCCACGGTTGTAGCCCAGTGGCAGCGTGGGCAACGGTCCGCATCACAACTAATATGGTATTCACATTTGCTAATTTTGATATATTAAGATTTCGTTTGGGACAATTTTTTTACTATTTTTTAAATCAATTTTATGGTGCAAAATTCATTAGTTTAGGAAACATTTTATTACAAAACTGCTTTAAAAATAGTAAGAAACTTTTTTAGGGCATCTCCAACAGAAACTCTCATTTTTCACTGCAAAATGCAGTAAAACCAAAAAGTGTCGTGATTCATCTCCAATGGAACGCTATTTTGCCCCCTAACCATCGCTCGTTTCTTTCGCGTCATTCTTATGCAAGTTCGGTAGAGAGAAAATAATTGCGCAAGTGAACAGTCGCACTGTTCAACTGCGATCAAATGGCGGAATAAATGGCGTTCGATTGCTACGTTTGAGGGCCTCCATTTGGTTGTTTGCCGAACGGTTGGAGATGGTCTAATGGAAACCTAAACTGCAATTTTCGGTTGATGAGAAGGAAAATTTTGATTTCAGAAATTCTGAATTTATTTCAATACTTTGAGTAGAGCATTTCCATTCTTTTTCGTAATGCATGACTTTGGCATCATTGAAATGCTAAAAAAGTTCTTGAATTTTTTGTGTTGATTCCGAAGTTGTTATGAAAATAAGGGGTAGTTTAAAATCGAATATAAATTGATAATTTGAGCCAACGCAATCAAAGTTACATAAATTCAATAAAAAATCTAATCCAAACAGTTGATTAATGTTGACCCGTACACCAAAAAGTGTGCAAAAAGATGGAAATCCGACGATTCTAGTGACACGCATCGGCGCGACACGTTATTTGAAAGGTCAAATGATCTTCGATTGCCAAACGGATTATGTCGTTGCGATCAGAGCACTGAATTTGCCTAAGAGGGAGCCCCTCACATTCAAATCGGACAAAAACGGTCGAAATTGGTGATCGTCATCCAAAATTAACATGTGATGGCGCCAAAATTACGTTTGATCTCAAAACGGGATTCGACGTTGCGTTCGGAACATCAACAATAATAAAAAAAAAAACTATAGATCAACTCAACGAAAGATCGTGCGAGAAAATTTGCTGGCGTCCTAAGGCAAAAGTGTAAATTTCTAGAAAATGCATGAAAATCAAGGTCCCTTTGCACAAATCAAGATAGTGGGTATTTTAATTCCACTCAGCTCATATTGGCCTGTTGGCTGAGAGCTTATGCTTCCAATTAAGAAGTTTTGAGTTCGAGTATTTATGTATGTGTTGTGTGTATGAATTTATCTTAAATCACCTAAATGTCCAATTTTTTTTTTTAATTCCTGTTATATAATAATAATAACGATATTATTACTATTATCTGAAATAAAAAATTAAAATTAATTAAAAAAAATCAAAATCTAGTCAATCAATGACATCCAGCGCAGGCCCTAACCTAATCCCCGAAATCCTGGCCGCGTCTCCTCTCAGAAATCCTGGCCGCGTTTGAACATTCACAGTCGCCGGTCTCCCGCGGCGAAGCCTTAGCCGCACATGCAATCTCACTACCGGCCGCTACCTCTGCCGAAACATCTCCTCCGTCTGCAATCACTCCGAGTCGCCACTCAATCCCCGCCGACGCCCGTTCTGTACCGATCCACCCCACTTCAACCTGCCACCCAATTTCCCGGCGACTGAAGCCGACGTCCAGATCCGGCGGCCCTCCTCCTCCACCGGATCCAAACTCTTCAGGCCGCGAACCAACCTATCTTCCTCCAATCCAACCAAGCTCCGATCGACAACTGAATCCGACTTCTACTCCTCAGTCCAACCTCCCGAACTCCACAGGCTATCTATTCGACGCCGCCAGCCCGTCAATCGACAGATCCCGCCGAACGGTCTTCCTTACACCTTACCGTCGCAATTCAATGAAGCCTCCACCTCTCCAAGTCCTGCTCCATGCCCTGCCTCGCGCCTAAGATTGGTGGAGTTCCTCAAACCAAATCAGTCCCCTTATCTTTATTATTGCTACTATCATCATTGTTATTTTAATACTAATATTATTTATTAAAAATAAAAGAGAAACAAAAAAAGAGAGAGATTCAAAACAAAAAAAATTTCATGTGTACTTTTTGTCCCCACCATCAAATCAACATCATTGTCGTCGTCCTCATGCTAAGGTATAAATGTCACTAAACTCAAAAACTCTAGAATCCTGTTTTCAGCGCTCCTGGTGCACTGGAAAGCCAACCTGCACATTTTTCTCTAGCGTGCGTGGTGAAAGGAAACCTTGTGTGGCTCTTGTAAATAAAAAACTTTCAAAACCATGCTCTTCATCTATCTAAAAGCTTTCTTGTTATTTTCTTAAAATTAAAACAATAAAAATAACTTTTTACAACCCGAAAGAAAAAAATTCAATAATATCCGCAACAACTTTCAAAAACGAACTCCTAATTTCCCACAAAAACTTCACAACAACTAATTTTTCAGACAGTTAAAAAGAAACTCTTAAGAATCATCATTGGAAAGATCACCCCACCTGACATTATACTTAGCTGCAAGATAATGTGCTCCAACTGGGCCTCTGCTTCCAAAGGGATAGAGCTCAGGAAAAACATGTTTTTCTTCTAATTCCTTAAGTACTGGAGTGAAGAGAGCCCAGGCTGCATCAAGTTCATCACTCCTAATGAAAAGCCTACGCTCACCTTCAATGGCATCTAAGAGCAGTCTCTCATATGCATCTGGTATTTCTCTACTGTACCTGCAAATCATTCCCAGCAATTTCGATTGCAGTTTGTTTATAAAAATTAGTTGCGAAAATAAGTAGGAGAACAATCTGCACCATAAAATATTCAAGCAAATTTGGTTGTGAAAAGTTCATTCTTACCATAAAGATTTTCAAGAAATAGTAAGAAAGTTATAGCCAAATCTTTGATAATATTCAGTAGTGAAATAATAATATGAAAAGTAGTATGTTACAAAGCAGCTCTTAATTAAAATTTCCTTACCTTTTCTCTAAGATTTAGGCTTAATATGTGACAACCTTCTTACTGCTTTCTGAAGTAACTTTCGAGTTCAAAAATTTATTGAAAGCGGGAAAAAAATAATGGGCTAAAGCTGCCCCAAACGAAGTCTTAACTATCAACTGTATGTTAAGAACATGAAGACTTCGTTTGGGATGGTTTTCTTACTGCTTCTTAAAGCTGCTTTTTAGTACAACAAATAAATTTTTATATTAGAAAGATGCTTTCAGAAGCAGTAAGAAAGCCGTCCAAAATGAAGCCTTATTCTATAATACTGACTTCAGGCTCAAAATCAGCTTATTATAAGAAATTTTACATGAGTTCACGTAGGCTTCGTTTGAGAAGGCTTTCTTATTGCTTATTAAAGCAGCTTTTTAGTAAAAAATGATTTTTTTTTCTAAAAAAGCTACTTTAAGAAGCAGTAAAAAAGCTGTCGCAAACGAACCCTTAATTTAATGAATGTTTTAGGCATACAACATGTAGAGAGGAATGTAACACAATCAGTGTAAAATTCTAGCAAAGTACAATAATAAAGCTAATGCATTTCAGAGAAATAAGCTTTTGAGAGATGGGTCACTTTACTTTGCAGAATATAACAGATTCAGATTACTTCTGTCCAGCCTCATGCCTAGACCTGGAACCTTATTGTTTATCTTCAGATATATAGCTTCGTTTGGTTGCACACGGATCACAAGCTCATTAGTATTCTTATCTAGATAAGTTCCAAAGTTTCTTCTGTAAAGATTACCAGGCACATGCCTGAACTGTACTCTAATCTCCGCTCTGAAATAGTCCAATAAAAAATTCGTGATCATTTAATATTTAATCTTATTGTAACAAATAAAAATAATAATAATAAAGGCATGTTTCTCTCACTGCTCACTCAATAAAGAAAAATCAGTGTCACTTGTTAAAGATATTGTTAGCTCGTTAGTAAAGAAAACAATGAAGCACCAACAACAACATCAAGTCTTTATCCCATTATGTGGGGTCACTCCAATCTATTCACGTATATGTTTGTTTCGTATTCAATCTCTAAGAGTAAAGTGATAGGAAATACTTGAGTTTGCAAGTAATCATATCAGATGTACTTGAGTTCGCAAGCAACCCTAACAAGAAATTGGTAAAAACAGCAAAAAGACACAAGAACGATAATGAAACAACCCAAAATAACTGTAGATTTTTATTAAATACTCAAAGGAAAGAAAACATAATAAAAGATACAATTGATCCTCTATTCGAGAGGAGGATCGTTCTCGCCCAATCTCTAGACACCAAGTCTAGAGCCCAAGTCACCCAAGAGACTCCAAGAGAATACAATATTCAAGCATGTCCTATCCTTCCCTCTCAAGCCTATTTATAGCCTTAGTCACCCACTCCCTACCAAAAATAGATTAATTCAAATAGCGGCAATTAAATAGGTCGTGGGATCCTATTGCTTGGGCGGCAACATGGGAGGCGGTTTAACCAGCCTCCTATAGAGTAAGGCCGGCCCATGTGAGGCCGACTGGGTCGGT
The DNA here is from genome assembly GCF_001605985.2 of Dendrobium catenatum. Lineage (NCBI taxonomy): Eukaryota > Viridiplantae > Streptophyta > Magnoliopsida > Asparagales > Orchidaceae > Dendrobium > Dendrobium catenatum. The sequence goes on from NW_021318673.1 coordinate 2,414,242, forward strand.
TCAGAAACTGACCTAACATAAAGCCACTCATCCACCTAAGCATCCTCATCTCAGCAACACTTAGCTTAATATTATGCTTCTCTTTTAAGGATAGGAATCCATCATGATCATATTGTGTCATGATATCTTAAACAAACTATTCTTTTCAAAATGATATGTTAGATTTGGTCATTTTGAAAACAATTGACAGGAATGATAAATTTGGTTTATAATGACCTTAAAATGATAATCTTTTAAAGGTCAAATGCTCACCAACTCCAGCTGCATACAGTATCGATGTTGTTGAAACAACATATTAGTATGAACAAACATGATATAAGCAATCTTACCCATTGGAATGCAATGCCTTCCCAGCTTTCATCAGAAATGGCACACCATCCCATCTAGCATTATCAATAAACAATGCTGCTGCAGCAAAAGTTGGAGTGAGGCTATTATTTGGCACTTTTGGATCATCAGTGTAAGAAGGATAAGATTTTCCTCCCTTTGAGTGACCCTTATATTGCCCAACTATAACATCTTCTATTTCCAACGGCCTCATTGATTTCAACACTTTCACCTGAAGATTGGAAAATAATTCAATTATAAAAGAAGGGAATCAGGCCTCGAAGGTCTCGTTTTGAATCGATGTAAGAAATTATTGAAATCTTAGAACCTTCTCATTACGAATATCTTCTGCATCTAAGCTGACTGGTGTTTCCATGGCAAACAATGCCAGTATCTGAAGAAGATGGTTCTGCATTATGTCCCGGATTATTCCATAGCTATCAAAGTAACTGTAAGTTGACAAAATAATCACATGTGAAGTTTGGATTTTGATTGATGAAGGTTTCGTTTGGGACAGCTCTTGTAATGCTTTTTAAAACTATTTTCTAGTACCAAAATTTAAATGAATTTAAAATTTTTGTACTAAAAAAGTGTTTTAGAAAGTTAGAAGAAAACCGTCCCAAACTAAGCCTAAATCAGTATGTGCACATAATAGTTATAGGATATGCATACCCGCCTCTACCCTCTGTTCCAAAATCCTCAGAGAATATGAGCTGCACATTTCTGATGTATTGTCGTGACCAAAGTGGTTCAAACACGAGATTTGAGAAACGAAGGACTGATAGATTCTCTACAAGTTCTTTTCCCAAGTAATGATCAATCCTGCATAAACCAGCTGACACAAGACAATCAAAATACAAAGATGAAACCTGACTGCTGGTTTCTGATAAAAGAGTAAGATTTAGGCTTCGTTTGGGACGGTTTTTTTACTGTTTCTTAAAGCAGCTTTTTGATAAAAGAGTCTGATGGAAGCTACTTTAAGAAGCATTAAGAAAGTCAACGAAGCCTTATATCTAGGAAGTTTCATACATAGCATTAAAAACTTATCTATTTACATATCCAATATCTAATTTCTTTTATTTACATGCACAGCATCCTAATCTTTAAATAGCAATACAGAAACCATCTCTCACTTCTCTGTAAAATTAACTGCTGCTCCTTAACAGAAGAGCCCATAGTCATATCACTCTACTCTGAAAGAAATAAGGCCTGACTGATGAGGATGAGGAGGTTAACGTTAGGTAAGCCATGAAACAGCTTGGAGACTTTCTTGAGAGAGATGGTAATGGAGGCTTCTTCAACAGACGAAGGGGACAGGCGAAGGCGATCTTTTTCCATATAGACAAGAATGATATGGTGATGGGTAGGTATGACAGAGGGTTCTTCCATTCAGGAGTAGCAGGTAAGCTAACATATGAGTGAAAGATGATATTTTTGTTGCTATTTAAATATTAGGATGCTGTGCAAGTAAATAGAAGGAATTGAGTGTCAAAGAGGTAAATTTTTAGTGTGATGTATGTAAATCCCTCTTAAATCTAATGGAAAACCTGAAAATTTGATCTTCCGTTAAATATTGCTTCAAAGATGCTGTAAGCTCTCTGGAAGATTCAGAGTCACGTCCAAAGGGCTTCTCAACTATTACTCTAGTCCATCCAGTAGGAGAAGAAGCACCATAGGTAGCGCATCTGACGACATCAACGAATATATTTGGAGGGATTGATAAGTAAAATAATCTATTTGGCACTCTTCCAGCCTGAAACAAATTTAAACTGACTGAAAAAACAATATTTTCATTTTTCCCTTTATACTTAACAACCAAAATAGTAACAGAAATAGAAGGGGAAAAAAACTAAGAGATTAGCAGATAAGCTCTTCATGATTGTATAATGGACTAAATACTTAATAAGTAGAAAATATATTAGTTGAAGATCATCAGACATCAATAGATGAAACACAGAGTACACAGTAGATTGATCCAAATGAAGTTGAAATAAGTTGAAGAAAATGTATAAAGGTAAAAGCTAAGATCTAAATGAGATATTAATTCATGATTGGAGAGTTATGGAAAAAATTAAAATAAATTGATTTAAATAATGAAAACATTTTAGAATACAAGGAACTCAAGATTAGTAGAAAAAAAAAGCATGTGATATTCAATGTTAGTAGATGCGAAATTGGTAAGTATATTCTCATGTTACTAGAAGATCAAATACTACCTAGACGGTCTTCACAAAAAAAAAAAAAAAATACGGGGGGGGGCGGGGGTTTTGTCATGGCGCTTGGATTGGCAGCACTTTGATGCGAGTACTCTCTAAGTTTTGGCAAAATAATTCAACGCGGCGGCACTGGGGGTGGCATGGTGGTGCTGTGGGCTCTCTAAGGGAGCGTGGGGCTGCAGCGCTAGGCTAAATTTAATATTTAAAACATCCAAATTCACTATTTCATTCGATCTATTTCTCCTAGAACTGTCGGTTAGTGAGATAAAAGGAGAGAATCCTAGAGAGAGAAAGTCCATTTTGAGCCACTTCGAGTCATTTTCAGCTGACGACCTAATTTTGAAAGTTACTCGAATCAAGTTATGTTGCATTTTGCCTATCTCAAGTTTTAATAATTCGGCGGTTTTGGAATTTTCCTGATTAAAAATATAAATTTCCAGTGTTTGAACAAAGAAAAATTTTAAACGAGAAAACTTTCACCACATTAACTTTTTTAGCTACACTGTATTGGATTTGACAGTTAAAATACTGCTCATATGACAAATATCTGAAATTCTATAAATAGTCCAATTTATGTTTAATTTCTTAAATGTTTTGTTATATGGCATAATTAATATATATGGTGCTTCTCTGAATGATAATCTATCAATATATGAGGAGTTTGATGGGAGTTTTGTTATATATCGGCGAAGTTTTGTTGCGGATATTCTGAAAGTGCTGAGAGCACTGAAAGCCGTAAGGGCCAGGAGTTCCGAATGATAAGCATATTGGTTTTGGAGTTCTAAATGAAAGACATAAGGGTTGGAGTTCTGTTACTTTGTACTCTGCACTATGTGTTTATTTACATTCTAGCTTAAATTTGATAACATGTTTAGTTATCTACAAAATCCTACGCTATTCTAACACGGCTTTACATTATTAAGAATGGAATAACTGCTTTATTTTTAAATTATTGGTTTGGAAATTATTAAGTGATTTTGGTAATGTAATTTGCTAAGTTGTGTTAGCTCATTCTATATTTTGCATTTCATTTTCAGGTCATGGTAGGGGTGAAGGGCCGATTGAGTGTATAAAGCTAATTTTTTAGTCTATTTTTTGTTTTAGATTTTTGAACTGTCCTGACATTTCTGTATTTCCTGCCCTGTGTTTTTCTGCTGTCTAGAACTATGATAGCAATAACCTGTAATATATACTTTTGTAGATAAATAGAAAGAATTTTTTTTTGGAACACTAAATTTATGTATAGTAGAAAAATTAGTACTTCTGGTGTCTATATCTGAAAAGAAATATGATATTTCTCCAAATAAAAGAACTTGGTATGTTCGATTTTAGCTCTGTTATGCCACCATCCAACACGGTGTGACATGTATCTATGGATCATATCGAGTTGGGTTGTGATATGGATTGAGTAGTGAATTCCTTAAGTTCATTGGATTTAGGTTAGTTGACTAATTTCGGTTGACCAAAATGAGGAGAGAAGATAATTCTGGTGGAAAGTCTAGTTATGCTCGAGCAAATTGCATTGGCTGGCCAGATTGCCAAGTGCACCTCAATCAGCAAAAAAATGTGTCTACCACTTCCTCTTCTTCCACAATTGATTTAAACCCTAACCCTAAGTTTGTTTCCATTATTTAGTTATGGGTAGGACCATAGCCGTCGGATAATATAGGTCAGAAAAACTGTTGTTTGGCGACGGAGGTCGGAAGGACCGTAGTCGGAGAAGTGGATAGGAAGGACCATATTCGATGGACGACGGAGGTTGGAAAGACCGTTGTTTGGCGACAAAGGTCGGAACGACTGTAGTCTGCGAAGGAGGTCGGAAGGACCATAGTCGACGAGTGACATAGGTTGGAAAGACCATTATCGATGAGCGACAGAGGTCGGAAAGACTGTTGTCTGATGACTGAGGTCGGAAGGACCGTAGTTAGTGAAGGAGGTCGGAAGGAACATGGTCGGTAGGCGATGGAGGTTGGAAAGACCGTTGTTTGGCGACGGATGTCAGAAGAACCGTTGTCTGGCGACGGAGGTCGAAGGACCGTAGACCGTAGTCGGCGAAGGAGATCGGAAGGACCGTAATTGGTGGGTGACGGATTGAGGTTGGAAAGACCGTTGTTGGCAGGCGACGGGAGTCTTAAAGACCGTTGTCTAGCGACGAAGGTCGGAAGGACTGTAGTCGGTGAAGGAGGTCGGAAGAACCGTAGTCGGCGGATGACGGAGGTCTGAAAAATCTTTGACAACGAGCGACGGAGGTCAGAAGGACCTTAATCAGCAGGCGACAGAGGTTATAAATGTAAAACTCCTTAAGTAAAAGAAGTTAAACTCTTAAACATTGAGGCGTCATTTGGTGTAATGGTTGAAATTTCATTAAAAAACTTCACAATTAAGTGTGCTAATCCCAGAGTAATTTTGGGAAGGGTGACCTACTGCGAAGCTACACCAAAAGGACAAAACCGTGAGACACTTAGGCCAAAGTGGATAATATCTCGATAGTTAAGAGTTTGAGATGTTATAGAAAAAAATCGTAGTCTGGCGACAGAGGCCGGAAGGACATTGTCGGGTGGAAGTCCAACAATAATTGGAAGTTGCATAGAAGTCTAGCGTTAATGGCCTGTCAGAAGTCCAGCGTCAGTTGGTGGTTGAGCGTAGTTCTGGCAATTATTGTGATCTGGGCAGAGATCCGAAAAAGGTCCTACCACAGTCGATAGCCGGGAAAAAGTTCGACGATAGTTAGTGGCAAAGCAGAAGTTTGACATCCTTCGGTGGTCGGGTGAAAGTCCGACGGCAGGCGAAAGTCTAGCTTCGGGCAAATGTCTGGCGTCAAGCAAAAGTCCGGCGTCCGTCAGTGGCCGGGTGGAAGTCCGACAATGGGCGGAAGTCCGACGTCGAGCAGAAATCTGACGGAAGTACGGCGATTAGCGGTGATTCGAAAAATGTCCGGGTGGTGGTGGAGGAGGAGCTTGGTGGCAAGAGAGATCTCAGATTTCTCTTCTTCCTCTCCTATTCTTCCTTGCTTGGGTCCCCTCTCTTCCTCCTCTGGTCCCCCCTCAATGAAGAATGAAGGGTCTATTTATAGCTTTCTAAGAGTGCCATGGCCAGTAAATATGAGTGAGATCAAGAGTAAATTGGGAGTGATTTGAATGGACGGTCGATGTTAATTCCCTTGATTGTAGACCATTTGATGGCATTTGAATATCTTAATGATATCATAATTTGAAGATCTTGGGCTCGTTGGATTCGTCAGATCGAACCGCTAGATTCGACTATAAGCATGTCATGTTTGGAAACCGTTTAGTAATCCAAATTATGGTTTAAACCTTCCAAATATGCTTCTAAGTCTTCGATTTGGACCAATTTGGGCTCAGATTGAGTCGAATTTGGTGTCGTTGTATTTTTCTTTTCGAGACGTTCAGTTCGACTATAAGTTTGTGAAATTGGAGTTCATATGGGAATTTAATTTCGGATGTTTCCAACTTGATTTTGCCTCGAGATTCGTGCCCAATCAAGATAATTTTTTGATGATATATCAAGTATGTTTGACTAAATGATGGATCCTAAATGTCTTTCCCCTCATGAATGATATATGGCATGTATGACTAGCATAAGATCCTTCATATTATTCTAGTTATTTGAAGAACTATTTGTATGAGAATGGTGTAAGTAAATTGTGTGAACATAAGGGTTGTGTGACTACCATGTAAATGAACCTCGCTATAGTTACAAAAGAAACTGCAAACTAAGTTCTCTATACACGGCTAGATACATCACAAGGGAGTAGAGTGGGGGACTGAAGCCTGCCCTCCATTTTTATTTCTCTCATTTTATTGACCTCAACTTCTGTTGGTTTGTTTCCTAGCTTCTTTGGTAATTGAGGCTTTTTTCTCATCCCAACATCAATAGCATTGACATTAATTGCTACTTTAGTGGGTTTGATTACAGGACTTTCTCATAAAACTGCAACTGTTATTTAATCAAAGATGAGAATGAGTGATAAAGAACTATAAATAAAAAAGAAGACATTCTAGATTTCGAATGATAGATGGAGATTATAATAACCAACATTCCGGATTGTTCACAAACATAGTAAAGGATTATTTTTACCTCTCTCTCTTTTAGTTTCTTATCTAACTCCTTGAAGTTCTCTTCAGAATCATACTGTCCTGACTGGTAGAAACACCTCTGGAGAAACTTTTCCATCTTGTCACCACAATTTTCCCTGCAAAGTAAATTAGGGAAACAATTGATTGAGCCGTTTCCATTGCAAACTTTGAATTGTTATGAAATAACACAATGCTTCTTCAATAATAAAAAAAGAAGTGATCTAACAGTTCAAGTCGGGCAAGAGAAACCTTTTATCTATTCTGCATGTAAGTGTTTTGCTAATCATGTTTCTCAGCTCTTCATCAGACATCTTACTACGGGCATAACCAAATATAGTAAAATGCTGCATAAGCAAATTATTCAATGTCACAAGAACTGATAGATCAGAAACAAAATCATTCACATTCAGCAAGAAGATACCTCAGGAAGAAAATTCTCATAATAGAGTGCAAAAAGTGCAGGAAAGATTTTCTTCTTGGCAAGATCACCAGAGGCTCCAACAACAGTGACACTCACTGTAGTTTTATTTTGCTCTGAACTTGAAAAATGATCCGAGCTAACTTCAAAATTTGTAACAGACCTATCCACTATTGAACTGTCGGCAAAGCCTACACTAAAAATTTTCAGTAAAAAAATACGCAGAAAAGAAACATAGGATGCGCTAGTTCTAAACAATGAGCCAACTAATTTAGAAGCTGATCTCTGGCAGTTTATAAAAATAAGTAAATCCTATAAAAGCACATCAACAATCAAAAACCAATAAATAGCATATTTTCCTTCATAGACCTTTAAACCTCTAAGGGCATCTCCAACCGAAAAACCCATTTTCCACTCTAAAATACAGAAAAATTTTAAAATGGTGTAATCCATCTCCAATTGCACTCCATTTCTCTCCTCTTTTGCGCGCTTCCTACGAAGGTAACTATCTCTCTCCTCTTTTGCGCTTCTTCGGCAAATTCGCAAAGCAAAATTTTGGCATAGGCGAACAATATTGGCATTGCATTGTTCACCTACCGAATTTTGAAGTGAGATTTAAAGTTTGAATGCAGCAAATAGCGGACTACATACAGTGGTATGCAGCGCGGTTGGAGATGGCCTAATTTCCATTTTTCCCCTAATTTTACATCATCGTTATCCATATCTGAACTTTCTGAGCTTTGCTTTATGAATTCTTTTCCTGCATTCATTTGTGTTTAGTTTTGCACTAGATAGTAAACATTTTCTGTGAAAATTTTCAATACACCTTATATCCAAGGTACCTTAGGTCTATTCATATTCTTTCTAATGCTTCAACATTAATATTATCAGCAATTCTAATGGATGAATTTTCTACCATTTGATGTACATATCCAGCTACATAATTTTATTTTCCACCACTTCATCTTCAATAGCTATCACTGAACAATTTTCCTAATTCTTCATGTACAACGATTCAATTTTTAAATATTCTAATGTAATCACACACCATCTCAAAACAAGCTAGATTCAAGTTCGACATAACAAAATGAGCGCTGCAAAACCTAAAACCCGATGAATCCAACTTAACAAGGAATTATTTTCTGAAAAAAAAAAACTCACTATTTTCCACAGGGATCAGATGGCCGTTGGAGCATTTCATCTGAAGAAGCCTAGAGCCTGCGAAGATATGGGAACAGAAGTTGAAGTCGATTTGGCTGGCTGTGAAGAGGCATCTCTCTTGGTTCTTGATGGAGGAAGTCGAGAAGGCAGAAGAAAAGCGACAGTATGTGGAAGACAACGCCATTAGAAGCTCTAAGAAGAGAGATAAAATTAAGGAGGGCTTTTTATTTGTATAAGCAATTGGATTCCAGTTTCTTCCAATTCGCAAGTAAGTGAATTAGCGGATTGCCCGAGAAACAATAAATCATTGCAAGAACGAGGAGGAAACGAAGGAAAGAATAAAGCGGGAGTTTTGATGATATCCATTAGAGATTAAGGATGTGAGGCTCTTGTAGAATTTAGGAAGTGGATAACGGCTATATTTTATTCGGGAAATAATTATTATAATTAAATAATAATTTAAACTTGTAATCAAGATTATTGGTTAATTTTATTAATTATTTTGATTTAATTTATAATAAAAATTTTCATTTGTTAAAATGAAATAATAAAGATAAATTTCAATGAGAATCATTATTATTTTTTATGACAACCATGACCTTCAAAATTTTATTATTTTTTTTAACCTTCAAATTTTGCTACTATGTATGATTGCATTTTTTAAATCCTTTTTGAAGTTCAAGATTTATCGGTTAATTTTTTCTTAAGTTTCATTTAGGACAGTTTTTTTAATGTTTTTTAAAACTAGTTCTTATTTAAAAAAATTTATAATTCAAAAAAAAAAAAGTATACTAAAAAATTGTTTTAAAAAATAAGTAAGAAAAGAATTTTGAATGAAACCTAATAGAAAAGTTTAATCTCATTTTTTAACCAAAAAATACTGTATTATATAATTATCAATAATATATATATATATCAATGTATTACATACATTTTTATTTATTAACAAAAAAAGTAGTTCATTTTGCCATGACCCAAGAAGTAAGAAAAGTTATTATATCCGGACAAAAAATCGGAAATTCGGGCATATACCGAGCAATACCGAGTGCTCGGTATCGAGCTCCAGGTGACGTGGCGCGTTGTTATCGGTCTCTGGACGCATTCGGTTTCCGGACACAATAATTACTCATGAAGTAAAGCCCAGTTAAGATAATAAAGAGCTGAGCCTGTATAAAGGTCTTAGTGTACTCAATCACGATTTTACATATGTTAGATAACTACAAAGTTGAACTGGCACTCTTTCTGATATAGCGATTCATAAATAAAGCTATCCAAACCTAAAAGAAAAAAAATAATTTGCGAGCTACAAAAAGCTTAAAATACTAAATGAGATCCTAGTGTTGATAAATATGTTCATGCGGTAATAATCCACTAAGCACTCTGGTAGAACATACTATGAAAAATATTAACAACGAGCGAGTGAGATTTAAACACATCAATCAGCTACTATATTTCAAAATATAAATAGTGAGATGATGGAGTATACAATATGAATAATAAGATGAGCACTATTGACTTTTTGCTATCATTGAAATCATGTTATCATATCAAAAAATATTGTAAGACTGCAATATATAAATGAACATATCACATGTCATACAACATTCTAATATGGTGATGTTTATAGTTAGTGCATATAATAAATGCAAATGTATGCTACCATATGTTATGCAAGCATCCTATGTATCATCATACCTCTCAATATATGGCTTATGAGTTATTCATCATTCTCTTACATATTCATAATTAGTTTTATTAAAAACACATTGAAACAAGGAAGATAAAATCAACCTAATAAATAAAATTCAATGATTTTCTATAAAGTTACTTATCTCTATGCAAGCTTTATGAAAACTATGAGTTTGATTTAGATCTGACAAACTCAAGCAGGATGACAATTAATTCAAAGTTCTTACATGAATGACTTTTAATTAATTACAAGCACCAAAAGATGAAAATAGAACTTATTAGTTATCAAATGGATGCAACCTAATTAACATAGGTTATCTCACATCATAGTAAGATTAGCTATTTGAAAAATTAAATTTTGCCTTAAAATTCTTAAGCTACAACTCCTCCAACATCATTATCAAATCAAAGATACACTATCAAGCTTTTACCAAAAACCTAATTCTAAATTTATCTAATCAAAATAGTAAAAAAATGATTTAAAAATGTAAGAAAAAAGATTAACTAAAATATTTTTATTGAATAAACTAGTGGGCTCTAAATATAGGGTTTTGAATTTCTTTAGAGGAGAAAGGTACAAGAAGAAGGAGAGGATGAAGACTATTCATTACTCATGTTTACTACATAAAGGTGGGAAAATGCAAGGAAAAAAAACCAATGTCGTTTACTTTCGATTCAAGGAAGAATAAGATGGAGGAAAAAAGCTTATCTATTAATGACTATGAGGAAGAAACCCTGTGGGTGAGAGTACGAGAGAGATTTTGCAGCTACTTATTTGAGGTTGAAAGGAACTGTGATGCTCTTACATTGTTCAACTTTAAATTGATGGAGAAGAGGGAGCAGACAATGAGATGATGTGTGAAAAAATTTGGCTAGTGGTGGCGTAGTTAGTGCAAATCATGCAAAGGAGGGAGTTCGAGATCAAGGCATTCACAAGAGAGTTAGGACTGGGATAGCTTGATTCAGGCTGAGCTAAATAAGGGGTGGTTGATCCGACTCGAGGTTAGCCAAATATTACAATCATTTAGGACTTTCCAATTAAAAATTAATAGCTCATTGGCATAGATCCAATCAAAATTAGTGTAATGCCTTATATTTTTAATCAAATTATGAATATTAAATATGATACATTATTGCCCACTTTTATCAAAGCATAATCTATCTAGAACTTATTAAGACATGATATTGTCTCATATGTTTTAAAACTTACCACTAATAGATCAAAAGCACCTCTACATATATCTCTTTCAAATGGTTACATTGGCTTTTTTGTTGAATTAATATAATTATTATATTCCACTTATAAATGTGTATATCATATGACTTGACAAGGGATCATGCTTAGATGAGTTGAACCTTCCATGTACAATATACATTATCCCCTTTTATAGTTTGTCCCCTCCCTTATTGTATTATAATTTTAGGCTATAAAATCGAACCATATAGAATCAGACGTATATACCTTCATTCATCTCAAGAGTCATGGTGTCACACCCCAGAATCTAATTTGAAATAATTATTCTTTTATCTTTTAATGTACACAATCAAAGCTATCTAATTTATTTTATCAATTAAATACCAATGAAAATAAAACTATTAATCAAAATTTTAATATACATACATATATATTCATTTTCCAAAAAAATCATGTACACTGCTCATGATCTATACAATAATAACATATCAATCATGACATGAGTATAAAAAAATAGTTACTGACAAAAAGAAACAAGATAATAATAAACTTGAAAAATTCTAACCAGTCTCACATTCCTGAACCTCTTCATTGACCTGAAATCATTTAATCACGTAAAATGAGCTAAACAGTTAAGCAGGTCTCTAAAATCATATAACTGAATTCAAAACACTGTAAAAAATAATATGCATGTCGTTAGTCAATTCATAATAGTAATAGTCAAATGATCAAGAATCAATACATAAATAGTAAAACTTGCATGCAACAGTAGTAGAATCTACTAATATTAAAATATTATGATATGAAAGCCAGTAGAATAGTACAACAGGGAAACTAGTAAACCAATGCGGGTGTCAAATTGATAAAATAGTTATTGTATCAGTACAATCAATTAGTAAATAAATCATTAAAGCGATAGAATCAAAGCATCACTTAAAGCTATTAAAATCATCTAAATATAGTAAAATCCTATAATAATGTACATATATTATCCAATTATTTTATATAAAAATCAAATTTGTATCTTAATCACTCATCAATATATCATGTACTTATTAGTACAGTGAATAAAAAACAATAATAGTAATAGTGAATCAGTAGTGGTAACAGTAACAGTTCAATACTAATATCGGTGTTTTTATCAGTACTAGTAAATTCAGTGGCCATAGTAGTAAAATAATACAACAGTGAATTCGTATAGTGACAGTAAATCAATATAGTATATGTAAAGCCGTATAGTGATAATGAATATGTAAAATGCATTTTAGTAGTCATACTAAACAAACAAAAAGTTTTGGCTATCATGATGTTTTCAGTGATCAATAATTGGTAGTTGATAATTGTTAATTGGCTTAGTAAATAGAGTCGTCACTCTTTATCTATCAACATAGTAATAAATCCTTATAGCTCCCAATTGTTGTATTGTTGTATTATTAGAGGATAACGCCAATTATAATATTTAAAGAAAGCTTCTCAACCCACTTTCCTATATAGACGATTAATCAATCTTCAACCAACGGGTCAATCAGTCTTTACTTATCTTTTATACACACATATTATTATCACAATACTATAATAATAATAGCAATCAATTATTATTCAATCACATATTCATATTCAATTTCAAATGTATTGCAGTAAATAAAATATAATTTAGCTTAATTCAAAAAGTGTTAAAATATCCTAACGGTAGTCAACTGAAAATCCTACTGAGCATAAATTCATATTTTTAGAAATTAACCAAATTATTAGATATCATATATAAAACTATGTTGAAGTATTAATTGAACTAAATTAATAAAAATCACTATTTTTCAAAGTCAATAGGTGAAAAATCTCAAATAAATACTTAAAACTTTCATAATGTAAAATTCTATAACATATAAAAAGCTAGCTTCGCTGTAAAAGTTTTACCAATACAAAATTATAATTATTTTTTGTAACGAAAATATAAAATTGATCAGAAAAATCTCAAAAAAATCAAATTATTGAAATAATAAATGGGATAATGGTTCCCTATAATGAGATGGATGAGCAAAATTTTCAACAAGATTGATTGATAAAAATTACTCTACATCCTTCAAATCTTATGTTCTCTTTTCTCTCTCGTATATTTTCTCTCTTTTTTTTTTCTATTTCATCTCTGTTAGACGACTTAGGAAGAAAGGAATTTAAAAAGAGTTTAGAAAAGTAGTGGTTTAGGATATTAATATAATTAAATAGTTTATTCAATTTTCAGAATAAATTTCATATAAATTCTTTTAGGGCTTCAAAATTTATAGAAAAATATTCATGAAATAACTCATTTTATTTATTTATAAAATTTTGATGAAATCGGTTTGAAAAATGGGCACTTGACTGCCGTCCCAAAACTCTCATTTATATAAACAGATGTTAATTTCTTAAGGATTTGTATTAATTAATACCTAAAAATTATGAAAAAATTAATGTAATTAAATCAGTATAATATCTATGTTATGACGAAGACGGTTTATGATTGAGTCTTATAATAACTCCTAAAAAAAAATTATTTGGCTGAGTTAAAATAGATGCTATTACATACGGTGTCTCAATTCACTCTCATAATTTCTTCTCACTGTCATCTCCTCTCAATAATTAAACATAATTCTCTTGTTAACAAAATCTTTTATTTAGAAATAAAATTGGACTAGAGCAATTTCAAATACCGATCTCTTTTCTCATGGCTACGATGATGCACACCTCTCAAGCCGATGCCATAAGAGTGTCATTCTCTGTCTTCTTCCACATAGAAATATCTTGATTTGTCATCCACATGTTACTATTCTAATTATATATAAAATATCGTACAAAAATAATAATATCAATTATTTTTTATTGACTTGATTTATAGCACCCAACAAAATCAAATATATTACATGCAAATGAGAAGTCTAGCTACTAACTAGTAAGGTTTCATTTGGGACGACTTTTTTGTTGCTTCTCAAAGCAGCTTTCTAGCATGAAAAATTTATTTTTTACTAAAAAATTGCCTAAGAAGCAACAAAAAAACCGTCCCAAACAATGCCTAAGACTTCGTTTCAGATGACTTTCTTATTGCTTCTTAAAGTAATTTTTTAGTACAAAAATTATACGAAGAAGTTGCTTTAAGAAGCAGTAAAAAAGCCGTCTCAAACGAAACATAAGCTTAATGAGTCTTCATCATATGTTTCCTTACTTATATCTTCATGTTTATCTTTTTCCATTTGATAATTATAAATATAAGCTTGAATTTCAAACCAGTCAAATAATTTAATTTGAGACGACTTGTTTATTGCTTTTTAAAACAGAGTTTTAGTAAAAAATGCTAAGCATTTTTTAGGAGAACATAGGAAATAAAATGTCAACAGAAGTAAATTTCAATTAGTTTTAAAGTCTTTTCTAATTACTGTAATGTTTCTAATACTTGCTAACATTCAAAGATATTTGCTTCCACTAATTGAAGATCTTGTCTCCACCACTGGCTGTAAGTCTACTAACTACTAAGATTTCGTTTGAAATGACTTTCTTATTGCTTCTTAAAGTAACTTTTAGTATAAAAATTATACGAAAAGCTACTTTAATAAGCAGTAAAAAAGCCGTCTCAAACGAAACATAAGCTTAATAAGTCTTCATCCTATGTTTCCTTACTTAATAAGCTGCTTTAATGTTAGCAAGTACTTATATCTTCATGTTTATCTTTTTCCATTTGATAATTATAAATATAAGCTTGAATTTCAAACCAGTCAAATAATTTAATTTGAGACGACTTGTTTATTGCTTTTTAAAACAGAGTTTTAGTAAAAAATGCTAAGCATTTTTTAGGAGAACATAGGAAATAAAATGTCAACAGAAGTAAATTTCAATTAGTTTTAAAGTCTTTTCTAATTACTGTAATGTTTCTAATACTTGCTAACATTCAAAGATATTTGCTTCCACTAATTGAAGATCTTGTCTCCACCACTGGCTGTGGAACACACATGATTTTCTATGATATATATAGGATGTGCATAAATAATTATGATTACATCATGTGCTTTATTTGTATAATATCAGTTTGTTATAATGTCAAATATATTCAGAAATTTGACTTTTATCTCTTTTTATTTACTGATTTGGTCTAATATACCCCTTGAATTTTATTTGGTCAAATATCATTGAAATTGATTTTTGGATAAAAATAGTACTCTTATATTGAAATATGAAGGATAATGCCTCATATTCGCATCTATATTAAACACTCTGTGTATTGCCTCGCTATTTATTTTGAGTCATTTATGTTGTTGCAATGGCTGGAGGCATGGACTGTATATTTCTTCTTTTTGAATAAATGGATCTTTTTTAGTAAAAAAAAAGAAGTATTGTGAACCTATTGATCTTGCATGAACCTATCTACATTTTATTTGCCTTGCTATGAATTTAAAATGTCCAAACTTATCATTTTTGCGAAGATCTAAGTATTATTTTGCTTGAGCCACATACAAAATAGGAGCTAGGTTTGATGGAGAAATTTGTCTTAAGAGAATATAATTGCTTGTTGTTATGCATTCGATGGGTATTTATGTAAATATCTTATATTTTGATGAGATATTTATATAAATATTAATTAAGTGTTACCCTCATCTGATTTTTTTCCCTCAAAATTGATTGCAAGGGACCACTCTAATGAATGAATAATAACTATCATACTATCTCACCATCCTAACCGGCAAGTGTATTGATAGAAGTCAGACTAAGTTGTCTCTAAATTAATGAGCCCAACATATATAGCCATCAAACATAATACATGAATGGCATCAAGAGCTAATGGACCTCAATAATTTCAACTACTTGATTGATACATAGGCATTTCAATTCATTTTCTTCCTATGATTTCACCAATAAAATTTTGATTTACTAAATATTATTCAAATGCTATAAAATGTTATTTGGGGAGTAATTGAGTTAAAAAGATTCGAGCTTGGCTCGATAAATGACTCATGGGTTGTAATGATGGACTGATAGGTTAAGCTTAAGATAACTCCAACTCAACTCATCATTTGGAAGTGTTGAATTCGGATCTCCCTATGGGTCATGCCCGAATCTTACTAGCAAGATTATTTCTAGCTAGTGTATAGTTTTGACTTTTGATTTTGGAGAATTAATAGTTTGAGCTTTGTGTTTAGTGAGTTATTTTGAGCTCAAAATTATTGTTTGTATTGTTCATGTGATGTGATTAACGTAGCCCTTTTCTATAGCACCAAGTGAAAATCTTATAATTAACTATAACCTTACTCTATTGAGAATAGTAGGCTGAGTGCATATGATGGACCTTAGAGTGGAGAGTTGATGTTTGTAACTTCATTTGGTATAAGATGTAAGGGAACCCAATGGAAGTGATTTGGGGTTTGAAAAACTTCGCGAAGATAGAGATCTAATTATGGTCAAAATCTACCAAGGAGTAATGAATTTGGGTTTATTTTATGTGGAGCTTAAAAGTTGGTTAGATAAGGAGATTGATATAACGGGCATATGTATTTTATGAACAACTTAAGATACTAGAAAAATAATACAGAAATTGTTAGGGGTTATTATAACAACTCAAACTCTCAACCATCGAGATATTATCCGCTTTAATCTAATGGCCTCATGAATTTTGTCCACTTTGTGCAACTTCCCAAGAGGTTACTTGTCCTAGGATTGCACCATTATCAGTACGCTTAATTGTAGAGTTTCAAATGAAATTCTAACTGTTTAATTGTAGAGTTTCAAATGAAATTCTAACTGTTATATCAAAAGTCACCCTGTTGTTTAAGAGTTTAACAAAATTTTCATAAGGGATTTCATGGTTGTGGTGTGAAGAGATCAAGAAAGACAGTGTGACTAGAATGAGCTAGATTTTGACTATCTTGTTTAACTTGGAGATTATAATGAAAGAAAATGTTAAAATTAAGAGAGAAGCTCCAAAACACTTGAGAGATATAAGAAAACAACTAACATGAAAGGACTATTTAAAATAAAAATAAAATAGTAATGATAAATCCTTTATTAAAGTGGGCCTATTCCTAACCTCTTAACCACACATAGCAAATAAATAGCCACCAAGCATTTCCAAGAGGGAATAGTGAATTATTCAATATGATATATATTTAATTAGAAGCTTATTTTCTTATAAATATCATAATATTTAAAAGCATCATATAAGTAGAATACAAAATAACACATGGGAATGATGGTTAAATTATAATAAATACATTGGATCTAGCTAAATATAGCTTTCATAACTTCATCTTAGAAATTCAAGGATATATATATATATATATATAACTAAATTAGTTTATTGGGTCATCTATGGGTTATTCGTATTGCCAACGGGTCGGATTCAAGTCATTAGAATTTTCAGTGAAATGAGTATGGATATACCTTTTTTGACATGTTAAATAAATGAGTCGGATTTGAATTTAGTGAATTCGGGTCAGGTCAATTACATGCAAACCCAATCCTAATTAAAATCTTATATTAATAAAATTAAACATCATGCACTAAATATACAAAAAAAAAAATTAATTCACTCAAATTAACAAAATTAAAGTCCATCTTCATAATTGAACACTGCAAGATGAATAATAATTTCTTATACATAAATTATCAAAACTATACATAATTGATTCATTCAAACATAACAAATATATATTATTCCAAAGAAATGTAGATGTATATAGAAATCTACAATGCTAGCTAGCCATTATTTGAAAAGAAAAAAATCATCAAATGGCAGCTATCCATCACATCATCATTCATTCTCTTGCCTTACATGCACGCAGTAGAATTATAGCCTTCAAAATGTTTCATGGAACTTCTGCAATAAATTCTTTACAAGTGGCTGATAGCCAAAGCCTGTAGATAACACTATCAGCAAAACATTCACCACAAATTAACTGACAGATAGAACATCAAATTGATTTTATATGCATTGTAAGTCAACTTGCATGTTATCTACTCTCACTTCTGAATTCATCTTATCCTTGAAGGGATAAGGCTAGTGAGATAGGTGGAGGGGAGAGAAGAGAGATGTTAGAATAATTATATCGATAGTATTGGGATGATTTCTTTCGATAAAGAGCCTGATGATCGTTGGGAAGCATTATTAAGATGATGATAATGATCGAGAAAAATGAAATGCTTAAGGAGAAAATGTTTGGGTGCGAGGATTGGGGTGCCATTATCCAAAGTACAAGAAATAAGATTACGAGAAAGAATGGAGAAGTGAAAGTTGGATATGTTTCTAGCTAAGGGGGAATGATTTGGAAATTGAGAGGATTATGTATGCCATCATCAATAAGAATGATATACATCATCATCACTAGCTTTGAATCATGTTATCAAAACCAACATTTATATTAGACTTATTCATCTATGGTCTTCTCTATACAGGAGAATGACCGAGATTTATTGAAGAAAACTCAAATGCATCAAGGCTATTTTAGTTTTCATCATAGATTTCGCTTTCCACACTTTATGTCTACTATATTGTATTAATCCACTCTCAAATTATGGGAATGAGTATCATTTGTAACCGACGACATATACTAGTTGAATCATTTCAATGGATCAGACCTCATATTTTTCTCGCTTATTGGATTTTCTGCATAAAAACTCAAATGTCATTTGCAACTTTTTTTATTTATGAGTGATGAACCTTTATAAAAGCTAATATGTTAAATAATTTCTCTCTCCACAATGAATATTCTAACACGCAACATTATTATATGAAATAGATTATTTAAACTTCTTTTTTATTAAACTTAGATAGTTATTGTGACATACATTTTTCTTAAGACTTGTCCAAATCATATCAAGCTATCAAATTTTCAATAAACGACCATTCTCTTGTGCTCATCTTATAATATCTGTACTTTATTGTTTTTGTATCAATGTGTTCATATGTATGCACCATTACGTGGATAAAAATATCTGCATAAATTAACATCCTATATTAATAAAACTAAAGCTTCATTTGGGACGACTTTCTTATTTCTTTGTAAAGCTATTATTTAGTACAAAAATCTCTTGAAAGTAGAAAAAAATAGTGGTCTAAAATTGTCCCAAATGAAGCCTAAATTTCATAGAATCAAGCATTGCGTGATGAATACATTCTCATTAATAATATATATGATATAATCATATATATTGCTATAATAAAACTTGTATATAGTTCCCAAATGAAGCTATAATAAAATCAAGATTTATATAGAAACCTCACATCGAGCCGCCTTTGTTTTAAGAAAATAAATAAAATATCATTGAATCCCTATCACATCATCATTCCTTCCCTTCCTTACACGCAAAAGAATCATAGCCTTCAAAATAATTCATGAAACTTCTACAATAAATTCATTACAAGTGACTAATAACCTAATCCCTTAAATAACATTATCAACAAAAACATCCACCACAAATTCAATGCCACATACATGAACAAAATTGATGAGCAAATGGTATGTGGCCCCTAATAATTGATTTTACACAATCAATCAACTTGCATGTGACCTTATCTCACCTATAAATACATCTCACCCTCTTAGCATTACAAAGAAGAAAAAGGTTAAAGAGAGTGATCATCATCATTTCAATGGCGCTGAGATGGTTCCTTCAAGCAACAAGCATGATGATCGTCGGAAAATCAACTGATCACGATGTTGAAGTGGAACCAGCGATACAGAAAAAGAAGTTATTTAAGGTGAGGAATTTCGGGTGCGAGGGATTTAAGATGCCGCTTCACTATCCAAGATACAAAAAGGTAGATTATGAGAGGATGGATGAGTGGAAGTTGGATATGTTGTTGAAGGAATATGGTTTGGAAGTTGAGGGATCTTTGGATGAGAAGAAATCATTTGTCATGGGGACTTTTTTGTGGCCTGATCAGTTCTAAGATATTATTACGCATTATTGATATATCTTAGTCAATGATATATGCATGTTCATAATATAGGATGAGTTAATCTTAATCGTAGATTTTATAAGAAATATTTTCCTTTCGTTTGTATCTCCTATGGCTTCATTTGGGATGGCTTTTTTATTGTTTCTTAAAATAACTTTTTAGTATAAAAATAAATTTTTGTGTACTAAAAAGCTGCTTTAAGGAGCAATAAAAAAGTCTTCCCAAACAAAGCCTATATGAGTAAGTTTATTAAGATTTTCTAATTTTTATTTGCTAGTGTGGAAGTAGTAATTAAAATAATATATGTTGATAATTATGAGAGTACTGTTATCATTCTATTTTTTGTTGCTTGTTTTTTTGTAAAATATTTATTTTTACTATTTTCAAAATATTTTTCATTTATATTATTATTTTATGTATTTTTTTTCCAGTTCAAATATTTTTTTTGCACTTCTGGTCTCAAGATCACCACATAATTGTTATTAATGCCCTTAGCCTTTAGGGTATTAAGATTTTCTACTTTTTATTTGCCAGTGTGGAAGTAGTAATTAATTAAAATAATATATGTTGCTAATTATGAGAGTACTGTTATCATTCTATTTTTTGTTGCTTTTTTTTTTAAATATTTATTTTTACTATTTTCAAAATATTTTTCATTTATATTATTATTTTATGTATTTTTTTTCCAGTTCAAATATTTTTTTTGCACTTCTGGTCTCAAGATCACCACATAATTGTTATTAATGCCCTTAGCCTTTAGGGATTTAATTTCACTTTTTGAAAAGAATCATGATTATCCTCAAATTTTAAAATATAAGACTTGATATATAATAAAAATTATTCCATCATTTTCTATATTATTAGAAAAAAAAAACATGCTCGACTCAGATGCACTTTTTTTTTTTTAATTCGCTCCATAGGATTTTTCCATATTAAAAAGAAAAGTAGAGAAATTGGTTTATTATTTTTCTTTTATATTTTTTTA
This sequence comes from Dendrobium catenatum, assembly GCF_001605985.2. Taxonomy (NCBI): domain Eukaryota; kingdom Viridiplantae; phylum Streptophyta; class Magnoliopsida; order Asparagales; family Orchidaceae; genus Dendrobium; species Dendrobium catenatum. Next base: position 2,435,247 of record NW_021318673.1, read on the forward strand.
CTTTCTCTTTATTGAGAAAATTGGGAGAATTTGAGCTCAGATGAGTATGTTTTTGTGTTAAAAAATTAAGTGTCAAAATATAAGTACAATATAAATGAGATTTAATTTTGAAAATTTGTATCAATTAAATTAAAAAATATAATATTTTGATAATAATATTGTGTGCTTAGAGTCAAAATGAGTGACTTGATGAGAGAAATCTAATGAGTTTTTCTTTTATGGGAAATCCCATGGAAGGGGCCTTCGCGTTAATACCAAAATAGAATTACAAGACCTTATAAAGGTTATCAAGCCCTCTAGAAATACAACAATTGAATCAAAACCTATAGGCCTCGAGAACCAACTAATTACATAAAACAAACAACAGAATCTAAAAAAAACAAGCAACAAGAGCCCCCAAAGCCACAGGCAATCGATCGTGTAGCCATGAAAGCAATTCCAAAACCATCCAAACAGCCACCCAAAGAAACCCGCAGCTAGCACAAGCCGGAGGAGTACAAAGAATAACCAAGTGCAAAACAACAACAAAACCAACACCAAAACCAACACCAAAACCAAACAAAAACAAACCCAAGCACATCGCCAAACCAACAAACCAACCACCAAAATAAAAAATCCAACACTTAACAGCCACCCAGAACCTAAAGGAATTACAAAGAGAACTTTTTCAATTTCCGTCTACACCTTTTCTCACCTCCCTGAGACATAGTTTTCTCATTGATACCACCAACACTTAAATTATACAAAGCAAGTTCCCCCTCAGTCCCTTTCAAATCCTCCCCAACACCACAAGGGGAGGAAAAAGCGTCATCAAGCCAGTCAATTTGGTCTGAACAATTACCCAACAATTGAGCACGCAAAGCTTCATTCGTTATAAGAGAAACCGACACATCAATGAAAGGCACATTCACTAGCACAAGTTCCAATGGAACTAAAAGAGATTCAGTCGAAATCTCAACAACACCATTAGCATTCTCAATAGCCCCACCCGCAACCTACCCATCAACACCCACAGTATCTGCCCCATCCTCCAAAAGAACAAAATTAATAGCTTGATCCGCCACCATATCATTAGAAACCTCAACATCCTCACCTACAGCCTGCCCATCAACAACCAAAGCACAAACTCTGTCCTCCAAAAAAACAAAATTACCAGTAAGATCTGAATAGCCCCAACCTCATTACCAACAGTGAGGGAATCATCAGGAGAAGAAGTTAAGTTAACAAAGCAATTATTGGCACCCAACAAAACATTATTGCCTTCTTTGAAATTAGAACCAATAATCACAGGCACATCAGCACTTGAATATAATTAACTAAATATCGCTCTGTTGTAATAGAATTAAAATATTAATATGTAAAGAATATTACACAATCAAGGGGATAATTAATAAGAAACATGTAATTAAATGTTTTAATTTTTAGTTTAAATAATTAGAATATTTTCTTCATAAATTTACAAATATATCAAGCTTTTTATATAATTGAGGAGATTATGATGATATCAAAATAATAATTCTAGAGGAGAAAATTCAAAACCCTAACATATTTATCATTCACATTAGTGTAATCATTCTAACTATACTATGTTGAATAGTGTTTTCCCTTTAAAAAAATTCATCACATAAGAAGCAACATGCCTCATTAGAGGTGCTTTCAACTTATTTTGTATGTGTAAATGGATGATTTGCCAAACAACAAAAATGACAACTTTAAATCCTACATAATCTTAAATCTCTTTCCTTCTCTCTTTTACCTTAATTATAAGATTTACTAAATCCGAGAGTTTAGCAGACTTACAGAATTTAGCGAACATGAAGCACTAGAGAAAGGTGTGGCAACAACCTATTCTTCTGCCAGCTTAAGGTCGCAAGAGTAACCGACCAAAGGTGAAGCAAGAATGAGAAGTACAACCTATGGAAAGATGGTACCTAACAAGAAATAGTGAAATACAGCTACAATTCTACTTCACATGAAGCCGAAGCAACAACGAAGAAATGGTGATGATGAAAATCAAAGAAAATAAAAATTATAGAAATACAAAGATAATGTCAGAGAAGAAGACTGCCTACTTTTGGTGTAAGTGATTCAAGTTGACTCGTGGGATGACTCAAGTTTGGCTCGATAAATGACTAATGAACTAACAAGTCAAGCTTGAGGTAGTCTTGACAACTTGTTTGCTCGCAAGCTAGCTCGTTTAAAAAATATGAATATAAAATGCATTAAAGATATATTATAGTTGTAAAAAAATATTTATAAATTATATCCAAGTTTCTGATTTTAAGTTATTCTTCATTATTTTTCTTCTAATTTTTAATTATGTTAATGATGAATTTATTATAATAATTACTTGAATCATATGCAGTTTTTTTTCTTTCAAAATAAACGAGTTAGCTCAAACTCATAAAATAAAGCTCAAGTTTGAGCGCTTGAACTCAATCAATTACTCAAGCTCAAGCCTCTAGTGCCTCTCAAGCTTGACTTAACTCTTTTACTCCCCTAACATGACATCCTAAAATGTTATATATATTTATATATATTGTTAGGTTGATAATTAATTATAATATTTATATGTAATAAGTACAATTTAATTAACCTAATTAAAAATTATAAAAAAAATATAAAGATTATTTGGTCTTTCCTTTTTTGGGTGCTATTGCTGAATAGCCCGTTTACTTTAAGTTCTTTTTGTAATGGTAGTTCAAGGATCTGCCGGCTCGTAGGAGTTCTTTTTTCTTTTTGGAATGTAGCTCGTTTGAGCATTAGGGAGCTGGCGGAGCCTTTTAAGGATTTTGTAACCGTTGTTTTACATGAACACGTAGGCCCCTATCGCCGGGTTTAACCTTAAAAAAATAAATAAATAAACAAATAAATAAATAAATGGATTCAAATCATTTTTGTTTCATTGTCCTCAAATTTGGTGGACATTGGAGTGAGGTGCAAGGTCAGGCTCGAATGAAGTAAGTGGGTGGAAGTTAGAAAACCTTAAAGCTTTGGACATATGAAATCAGTTTGTTGTTGCTAAAAGAACGAGTTGAAGCACTTTGTCATTGGCTAACGGGTCAACCATTCGATTTACACTATCATGTTAATGGAACCTCACCTAAGAATTACATGTGGGTTTCAAGCGATTTGGATGTAGTTGACATGCTTGACAGTTTTTATGAAAGGAATAGAATTGAGGTGGCGATTGCAATGAAATGTCACAAGAAGATATGTCCCAATCACAGAACATTCAAATTAAAATGACAACCAATTAACTGAAATGCATGAGTTCAGGTCAAGAATCAGAGAAAATAATGATATTGTAGTAGATGATCTGTGCGATGAGTTTTTTATACCTCAAACTAATGAGGCAATAGTCTATGTGTTAGTTTATGGTTTAAGGATTCCCAAAGTTTCAAACAAACAGTTAGGTCTAATGTAATTTACAGAATTATGCTTGTTGCGGACGAGAATATACGCAGCGATAGAGTAAAAAAGTTTCTGTCTCAGCGTGTACAGATATCCAGCACACAAACATGAGAGAAATAAAAACATTAGGTTTTTTACGTGGAAAATCCTGAAAAGGGAAAATCACGGGATCACGCCCAGTTGAAATAATTTCACTTGTATTTGCTTGAGATACAAGAAGCTGGCTAGTTCTTAAAATTTAGGACAAACATATTACAATGATTCACTTCTGGATTGAAATCCAGTTACAAACAAGTTGTGTATTCGAGCTGAATTCAGAGTCACATAGAATTCCGGCGTCACTTGGGCAGAATTCCGACGTCACTTGGGCGTCGGGCAGAATCCCGGCGTCACTTGTGCGTCGGGCAGAATTTCGGCGTCACTTGGGTAGAATTTCAACTTTACTAGGGCGTCAGGAAGAATTTCGGTGTCACTTGGGCATCAGGAAGAATTTCGGTAATGATCGAGGAGGAGCTTCTTCCCTCATTCTCTTCTCTTCTTCTTCTTCCTTGGGTCCACTCTCAAGAGAAATGAGGGGCTATTTATAGTTTAGGGTTTAGGATGGCATGACCCGTAAATAGGAGGAGGATTAAGGACAAAGGTGGAGTGGTTCGGATGGACAACCGATATTCAATCCATTGATCGTGGACCATTTGTCAAACCTTTGAAGATCTTAATGATATCAGAATTCGTCGATTTTGGGCTCGTTGGATTTGTCTCATTGAGCCGCTCGATTCGACTATAAGCAAGTCATGTTTGGAAACTGTTTGGTAATTCAAATTGTGGTTTGAACCTTCCAACATCGCTTCGGGTCTTCGATTCGGACTCATTTGGGTTCAGATCGAGTTAAATTTGGTGTCGTTGAGTTTGTATTTCTGAGACTCTCAGTTTGACTATAAGTTTGATGAAATCAGAGTTCAGGTGATCCCAAATATAATTTTTGAAGTTTCCTGCTTGATTTTGCCTCGAGATTTGTGCCCCCATCAAGATAATTTTTTGATGATAAATCAATGCTAAAAAAATAAAAGGCTAGTGACAAATCCAAAAGAGCAGTTACGTTTATTGACTTTGAATTTTATTCCGCGGCTTGCATTCCACAGAATTCTGCGGCTATTCATTCAAATTAATATGACAGTAATCACAATTTTACAACATTCTGTAGCATTTTAATTGTCATAGTAGAAATTGCATTACACAAAGGTATTCTCTGCTATTCATTCAAAATTTCTCATTGAAAAAAACAATATATTAATAAGACAAACGGTCAAATGAAAAAGTGAATCAACAAGTACAATTATAGCTTGTGAGCAGAGATTTCACAGCGACCATTACAATCAAAGTTAGAATAACCACGATCACCAACAAGATTTTTATTTGTAAAAGCTCGGCTTTAATTGAAACAACTTGAGTTGGGCTGGAATCAGCAACTTGTACACTACCACGCGAATTCATATAATACGGCAAATCATTTAGTTAATCACACCATCGAAAAAACGACAATCGTCTTTTGATCTATTCCGGGCGCATATATATAATTTTCTTCCATAACAACACGAATTGTATGACGTATATATTGTGCATTGCAAATTGCAATGACAATATATTTGATTACTTGGGTTTCTGATTGGCGTCACCGAGGAGCTCGAACTCATTGTAGAATGATTTTACAGCTTGAGAATCAATAAAAATACACATTCAAAATAAAAAATAAAGAATTTCAGTAATGCATAGCACTAAAGCTGATAATTCAGTCATCAAATATTTGTAATAATGAATAAAATCCATTTTTTTATATATGGATCAATGAAATTCAGATTCATATAGTTTCAGTTAAACATTTGCACTACTCCTTTCTATTCCTGAAGGGCGGCTATATTCAACTTTCATAAGTTCTCCCTCATCTACAGTGAACATAGCACTTCATATCTAAATTCCTAACGGGCTTCCTACTTCCTAAAGGCTCCCTTATTTACGAGTAATTATTGTGTACGGATACAAAATGTGTTCAGAGACCAATAAAAATGTGCCACATCACTAGGTGCTCGGTACCGCGTTCGGTACTGACAGCGGTACCGCTCGGTACCCTGTACGGACATAATAATTTTTCCTCATTTACAGATGATTTTGGTTGGCTCCCGTAGGTGAGCCGTGGAGAAGGCAAAGAGTACATGATTTGAGAAAAAAAGAGCAAATTACAACTAAGACATTCATATGGTGAAAAAAAATCAGAACCATCCATCATTCATGAAATGAAAAACACGAAAAGCAAACCTTGCTGATCTTTGAATGCGAAGGAGAAGATGCAAGGCCAAGGGAGATACGATGCGTGCGAAACCTTCAAATGCGACAGAGAAAGCGAGGGTTTGGACGGCGAAAATACTCTCTCGCATTCAAAAGGAAGATGAAGCGCATATAATGCTTTTTTTTGCACAGAGCTTAAAAGGTGTGAGAGAATAGATGAAAATGAGAATTTAAGTGGTATATAAATAAATATGATAATTTGAATGTGAATATGTATTTTTAATATTTTGAAAGGTTATGTATATAAAAATCCCTTTACTAAATTCAGATTTACAAATATATTAAATCCTACTTTGCAACCAAACAATTTGTAATTTTCAAATTTTAAATCCAGTGTTGTAGTAATCACCATTTATGGACAATTAAAAAACGTGTGTATAAAAGATCCGAGTTTCCCGAGTCACACTCCGAGTTACACACGATTCTCACGATCGCACCCAGTCGTCTCGAAAGAAAAGGGCAGAGATCTGAACTCAGCGTCCTCTCCGTTCGTCCAGATCGTGAAGCCCATCTCCGCTGTTTCGGCAACGATTTTGTCATCCACCGTCAAATATTTTGAGAAGAGAGATCTGGTTCTCTGCTGCGTCGTCTTCTTCATCTCTTATATCTGATACGCCTTTGCTGCTATTCTAGGGTTTTCTTTCATCCTGATTTTTATGTTTCGATCTCTTTTTTTTGGATGTATTATTGTTGATCTGTTTATTTTACTTTTTTTATTTAATTCAATTTTGGTAGATTCGTTGAATCGGATTATCGGTTTACATTGATCTGTGAAGAAAATGGCGGGAGGGTTTAGGGTGCTGCATCTGGTGAGGCCTTTTCTGGCGATCTTGCCGGAGGTGGAGACTGCGGATCGGAAGATACCATTCAGGGAGAAGGTCATCTACACGGTGATATCGCTTTTTATTTTTCTGGTCTGTAGTCAGCTTCCTCTCTATGGCATCCACTCTACCACCGGCGCGGATCCGTTTTACTGGATGCGTGTCATCCTTGCGTCCAACCGAGGAACTGTTATGGAGTTGGGTATTACTCCTATTGTGACATCTGGACTGGTTATGCAGCTGTTGGCTGGATCCAAGATCATCGAAGTCGATAATAGCGTGAGAGAGGATCGCGCTCTGTTGTAAGTGGTTGCTTTGCTTGAGAATCTAATTTCTGATTTATCCTTAAGTATCTAAAAATCGTTAAAATTTATGCGTTATTGACTTGCTATGACTGCTGGATGATCCTTTTTCCTCATTTTTCGCTTATAAGGGATCGCCACTTTGTTTAGAAATTTTTTCTTATAAGAATTAATATTTGTTTATCTTCTTCTATGGCTAATCTTTCGCTGCATTGCTAGCCTATCCACACCACACTGCCATTACCATGTATATATATCATCTTCGTCGATGTTGGAGACTCTGTTCTCCATTGCCAGTGTATTTCAAGGGAGAAGGGAAGGGGGATAGGAAAGCAAAAAGATAATGCCAAAAAGATTGTGAGAGACCATATGCAAGCATGTATCTAGATCTTCAAGGGGAAGTGGGGTTGCTAGAACCCATTGGGATTGGATGTCACACGGCCCTAACAAGATTCCATACGTAAGTATTGGATATGGTATAGGATCCTGCAACCTAGTAAGATCTTGGTTTGATTGTTGGATTCTTGCATGGTCTTGTGCAATCTTGCAGGATCCTTGCAAGTTCATTGAGCTTTAATTTTTCTCATCGAGCTGCTGGGAGCATTGAGAATAGTTGTGGTATAGTTGTTGGCATGAGCTCGGTAGCTGTAATGGATGGCTGGCAAGGGATTTGATCTCACACAAAATTATATATTTGCGTATTCTTCATCATTGCTAGGTTATTCTGGCCATATCATTGTGATGGGTATGCAAGTGAACTCCACTGTTGGTAGTAACTGGTTCGTAGTTACAAATTAAGAGCATCCATTCCCAGTTTTTCAAGTCCTAAATTAATGACTAGATTTGTGGAAATCTAGGTATATCAATACCTGGGTTACATCTTGCAACCTAGTTTTGGTTGTTACACCCCCCAATATAGTCTTTATATTATCATGTTACGACAACAACTACTACAACATCAAGCCTTTTTCCCACTAGGTGGGGTTTGTAATAATATTATCATATTAGAATAGAAAAAAATATTATAATAAAAGACAGACTGTTGGAAATTGAACCATTAACATTACCTTATATGCTTTATTCATGCAACTTTGGTATTATCATTCAGTTTCACTTTGATTCAATAATATTTTTATCATCATCTATAAGTTAGTTATAAGTGGACGTGCAAATCATAATTGTATAGGAGGTATCCCAACTCTAACCAATAAGGCCATGAACCATGGTCCAAGGTCACATATATGCATCGTTGTGCTCTATATTCATTATTAATTTACATAAATGAATCATACAAGGTATTCTTATTCAATATCAAGCTTGAATAATTTGCCATCAACGAGATACCATGGTAATAAATTCTTCTCCTCATTGATGTTAAAGATACAGAATCTCTAGGATACACCCGTTGATACCCTATAACATAAGGTTCCTCACTTCCTCTATACAGTAACAAAAGTAATTATTATTTTTGGATTTATCAATCAATGGCCAACCTTTTGACATTAGATGGAACCTCATCGCCATACACATGCACAAACCCCTGTTAGATTGGTGCTCTTTCACCCACAATAAGGGAAACTAGTCTCTATCGCCAAGCTTTGACACTATACCATAGGAAGTCTTGAGAACTGCCTAGTAAAATTGCTGGTCCCGACATCTGTGTTAACCAATCACAAACCAAGCATAAATCATTTACCACAAATGCATGAGCTCAACCTCACAGCAAGATGCATGTTCTATTATTTTGAAAGATAATAAGATGACAGGCTCACAAGCTGCAATAAGATCATAGTGTGCATGCTTTTATTTATCTAGTAACCAATTATATAATTACCATCAATCAAAATAATCATCACCAAATATTATTCTTAGAAGAAATCCCCTTATCATCTAAATCTAAGATCTATACACAAAGTTATTGTCTATTAATGTTACTATTTACAGATTAAAAAAAAAAAGCCCAGCAAATTACATGGATAGAAAACCATAAATCAAGAAGGTTAAATCCAGGAAAGATTATGAATTCTTAGAAAAATATTCCATAAGTCAAAATTTGTGCAAATTTGACACCAATCTTAATGTTTCCTAGCTCTTTGTTCTACACCTTCCTTCTACGCAGTCTGATGAGGTCATCGATCAACGGTTCAGACACGTGTATCGCCGGAAGCATCGCCGATCGATGGCCACGATTCAGAGCTTATATTTTTAGTTATTCATGCATTTTCAGTTTTCAGTATTCCTGTTTTACCCTTGTGTGTGAGTGAGTCATGTTGGGGCCCCGAGGGCGATTTAGTCATTATTTATGCTTTTATTTTCTTGTATCTCATGACCTATATATAGGGGTCATGTATCATTGTATGAGACTAATGAATTATTGAATGAAAATTTGGTTTCGTTTCTTCTTACTCTTCTTGCGTGAGAGCTAGAGAGAAGTGAGAGAGAGAGCCCAAGGTGAGGGCCAAAAGCAACACCCATCAGTCATTGGAAGAGTCCGTGACTCGTGGCTTATCCTCGTCATTCCGCTCTTCTTCGTTTTCCCCAAACCCGCCGGCCAAAATTTCAGTTTTGAAATTCTAAAACTCCCTCCCCCTCTATTAGCCGCCGGCCTCCTCATTAATGGGCCCCATGAATGCCCATTAATTACCCCTTAATTCTCTTGCTAATTTGGAACCAATTTCAAATGTCTTTCCCTCCAATTCACACAAATTCTGAAAATTAATTTCAGATTTGTGTAACTCCCTCTCTCCCTTGCTTAACCTAATTCCCCTTCACCCCATCCACCCGCCCACTCCTCCCCTGTCTTGGCCGACCGCCCCTCTCACTCCCTCTCGTGGGAAATTTCAGCAAGAGGAAGAGACGACGGCACCTCTCTCCCTAATTCTCTTCAATGTTGAATGGCGGATCCCGAGCTTGAGTGGGGTCTAGTGTTCAACGCCGACGGGAGCATCAATATCCTACGGTCACCTTGCTTCGACGTAGGATTTGAAGACGAAACCACCGTAGAAGAGTACTTGGAAAGAGTCGTACCAATCCTTGCGAGCATCTACGACCGGAAATTTGCAAAGCACACTTGGAGTCTCGAAAGTCCAGCATTCACGCCCTCCGCGTCATCGTCGGCCTCTCCGTGGCTCAAGACCCTTGGCATCGCAACCTTCCTCGTGGCATCGTATGGTGTGCTGAAATTCTTCTCCCGCAAAGCCTAGTATAGTTGAGTGAGTATTTCCCCAAGGTGAACTTCTCGTTATTAAATGGCGGATTGTTGTAATAGCTTTTAGTGTTGCTACTATTTTTTATTATCTGAAAGTTTTGGCTAATCTACATACTTCTTCGCCTAAGCTAGTTGATAACTACGAAATTTTAATGATTTTCTTGCTATCGCCATAAGTTATTAGTTGTAATTTCTTTGCCAACTCAATTTTAATTTCTTACAAAGCTCCTTGCATTTGGTATCACATCACAGTCACCATAGAAAATCTTAATAAGGTTTCTACAACTAGCTAAACCTATTTAAATAAAGTACTACCAAAAAATTACCTCAAAATATCTGACAATCCTTAATAAAGATATAACAATCAATGCATATGTTCACAGTGATAAAATTTCTTCACGCAAGCATATAAATGCTTGGATCACAACTTAGACGTATGAATGCCTATGTTTTTTGGAAACTTAGGAAGTATTGAACATGCTTCCTTATGTTTTCTGCATGTTTATTTGATCTTGGGATTCCTTTTCTGTAATGAAATATACATAAGACTGTATAGAAGTAAACATATTTCAAATTCTACCAATGCAATTTATTATTTTGCTTGTATAATCGTTACATGATCCAATGATGGCATTCCTACAATTTGTGTTTGTTTTGATGTGGGTAGGTGTCATGTTTTCCCTCTATTCATTTGGGATCTTATATATAAATAGTTCCCTTAAATAGTGGTAAAGGTAGATTTTCCTCATGGTGTCTTAGAATCTGCAAAACCTTCTTCTCTATCATTAAATCCTGAAAACTTCCCTTCAACAAAGTTCACAATTCGACAATAAAAGGTAGGATAATTCTCAAAAGAAAAGTAGGATAATTGGCTTGTGTTGTATGGTATTGGAGAATGAGGAATAGGTGGAAAGAACCAGAAGCACGGCTTCCAAATAGGGCCTATGTGGAAGAAACTCGCTGGTATGAGGGTGGGCTGGATAGAAAGGGAGGAGTTCATGAATAAGAGAGTAAGAGGGAGATGGCTGCTAACTTTTGGTAATTCTACTTGTGTTTTAATCAGGAAGGATGGCTTATGGATCTTTGATTAAGATCCACAAGGAGAATGTGACTCTTGAAGATGGCGTAATAACCGGTCCTGGGTAAAAGTTTGCTTGGACTCTGGCCGAAACAAGGATATTGGCTGTGTTAACTGGTGTTTAGCATTTGTTTTACAATTTTTAAGATCCACCATTTTGTTTTAAAATTTTTAATTTGGGCATGTTTTATGCATACTTTACATTCTCCCTAGTATATTTTGACATATACAAGATCTTAAAGTTTAGCATCAGAACACTGGGGAATGGAGTGGAGGCATGCATGTCTTTGTGCCTTATATCATTTACAATATGATTTGTATTACAGCTGTCTCTAAATAGCAGTTTTATGACCTTATGTTCATTAATGAATTTCATTTTGTGGAATTCATAATCCATTTTTTTCATGTTCAGCTTTAGTTTAAACTTTTTAATTGCATGAATATGCTTGTAAAACCTTCTTTCGTTTAGGTCTTTAGATTATGAACTTATAGCTAGTTTTTGTCAGGAATGGTGCCCAGAAGTTACTTGGCATTCTAATTGCCATCGGAGAGGCAGTGGCCTATGTCCTATCTGGGATGTATGGTAGTGTCAGCCAGCTTGGTGCTGGAAATGCTATATTGATAATCCTTCAGCTTTGCTTTGCCGGTATCATTGTCATTTGCTTAGACGAACTACTCCAAAAGGGTTATGGTCTTGGATCCGGTATTTCACTTTTCATAGCCACCAACATATGGTAATTTTTTGTTTGTCTTATTTCTTTTCATCTTAGGGGGTGTTTGGTATCGGATTTGTCCGTCGTTTTTAATAGGATTTAGCGTAAATCAGCTAAACGCAATCCACGCCGCTGTAAATCCGGTAAATTCGTAAATTCCGTAAATTCAGGATTTACGGATTTACGCATAAATCCGGTAATCCTAATCTCATTCCTATTTGGATTTAACGCGACTTACAGTTGCGGAACTTCTTCTCGCGGCGCCTGTGTCGATATGTGTTGCCAAACAACTTCTCTAGATTTAACAGGATTTAAAATTTGTCATGCCAAACACTTTTCAGGATTTATGAGCGTAGGATTTGCTAAATCCGGATTTACATGATTTAGTAAATCCTACTAAAATTGAATCCAATCATATACCAAACAACTTCTTAGTGTAATTTGAATGACAGCAAAGTCTAGTGTATTAAACATGAAATTTCAAATATTCTTGCAGCGAAAATATCATCTGGAAGGCATTTAGTCCTACCACCATTAACACTGGGAGGGGTGCGGAATTTGAGGGTGCAGTTATTGCATTGTTCCATTTACTTATTACTCGATCGGACAAGGTCCGGGCCCTGCGAGAAGCTTTTTATCGGCAAAATCTCCCAAATGTGACCAATCTGCTTGCTACTGTTTTGGTGTTCCTCATTGTCATATATTTCCAAGGATTTCGAGTGGTTCTACCAGTTAGGTCCAAGAATGCTCGTGGCCAGCAGGGTTCTTATCCGATCAAGTTATTTTACACTTCTAACATGCCTATTATCTTGCAGTCTGCGCTTGTTTCCAACTTGTATTTCATTTCTCAGGTATTTGGTCTTAATCTTTTTTAGGTTGTACTGTTAATCCTAAGTTTAAAAATATCCTTTTCTTTCTGTACTTCTTGCAGTTGCTTTATAGGAGATACAGTGGAAATTTCCTCGTAAATCTACTGGGTACATGGAAGGAATCCGAGTATTCTGGCCAATCTGTACCTGTTGGTGGTATAGCTTATTACATTACAGCTCCGTCGAGGTGATTGGATTTTCTTCTTTTATTTTCTTAATTTTTTTAGGTGTTTTGGGCCTTAATATTCTCTTGCACTTCTTTGTAGTCATGTATTATAGCCTAGTCCTCTTTTTCTGTACTTTTAAGTGTCTTTCCCTGTAATTTTCAAGACAATTACATAGCTTTTATGTTGGAATTCTGTATTGCAGTCTGGCGGATATGGCTGCAAATCCATTCCATGCTCTTTTTTACATAGTTTTTATGCTATCTGCATGCGCACTTTTCTCAAAAACTTGGATCGAGGTATCTGGATCATCAGCAAGAGACGTGGCTAAGCAGCTCAAGGTATTTTTCAGTATTCTTCATTTATAAAACAGTTGTAACTTGCCACGCATAGATTTTTTTTTTAAAGCAATTTTCATAAAATAAACGGGTCTTGTTTGATCGTCTAAAACATCAACCTTTTGATGACCCTGTTAGGAGAGTAGATACATTAGATTCGCTTGTGTTAAGAAAAATAGAGGTAGACCTAAAAAGATTTTGTTAGAAAATATTAGAAATGATATTTTATTTATTAGATTTAAATGTGAATTTGACTCTTAGTATGACACAATGAATGAAAGACTTACTCAAAAAATATTAAAAATGATCTTTTTATTATTAGATTTATCAAGCAAAGTCCCAGTGGCATCCATTTTTTAAGTTTTATACATGTTATTATCCCTCAGGATGAATGTGATATGACCGGAAAAGTGGTAATCGTGAGTTGCCTGTTTTGTGCTTAATGGCTCGTCACAAATTCAAGGCTAGTCTAATTTTTTATTCAAATTTGGAGATTTATATTTTTTTTCTTCCCGTCTAATTTTTTTCATAATCATTATTTTCAGAAAATGAAATTTATTAATCGGTAATGAATTTTATGGACTATGCTAGGATTCTACAAAGGAATGTTTGATGTGTACCACAAAATCACAAGTGGGACAGTGTCTACCCTTTTATGAGTAGAATTTTTATTGGGTTTGGAGTGCGGACGTAGCTCTATGTCCACAACCCTGTAACATCACGTCACGTGGAGCCCACCATTACCCCACAATTCTAATAACCACGTGTTTTTTTTTACAGCACGGCCCGACGACCTACCCTCCTCGCCCTATTCATGAAAATTAAAAAACAAAAAACTTTAATATTTCAAATATGTCACTCATATATTCATTCTTATCATTCATACCATCATATAAACTTTAATATTTCATTCCATGCACACATATTTATTCTATGATTGGTAGATATGTAATATTAAAATTGTAGATGTTAGATATGTAAATAGCATGAAATAAAGTGGGTATGTATGTAAATCCGCCTATTTTTTTAACAAAAGTTTGTTAATGGAACATACAGTTGTAGTAAGAAATAATTGCCCTTGCCCTTGCCCTTGCCCTTGCCCTTGCTATATATATATTTTTTTTTTGGGGAAAAAATGTTGCAGGAACAACAAATGGTAATGCCAGGCCATCGGGAATCCAATCTACAGAAGGAGCTGAACCGTTACATTCCAACCGCTGCTGCTTTTGGAGGCATGTGCATTGGAGCTCTAACAGTTGTGGCAGATTTCATGGGAGCAATTGGTTCAGGGACTGGCATTCTTCTTGCCGTGACTATCATATATCAATATTTTGAGACTTTTGAAAAGGAGAGAGCAACCGAACTTGGCTTCTTTGGCCTATAGCCTCCAATTGAAGAGAGATTATTCTATGCGAAATCTGAATGTATTCGGAGATGAATCCGGACGCGCCAAATCACCGGATGCACTGGGCCCCAGTGATTCGCCTCCGAACATGTTCGGATTCCGCACAGAATAATTTTTCCCCAATTGAAAGTCTCTCCTTTCACCATTGCTAGTCAAACTTGGCTTCTTTGGCCTTCTCAATACCAATTATAGAGTTTAAACTGTAGTGCAGCTTATTTCATCATATTTTTTCAAGCAGCAGAAGCTACTTTTAAAGTCTTTAGATTTACCGTTCTGTAAGCAAATTGAGATTATATGGACTTGGAGAGAGAGGTCGGCGTGCTCATGTTGTTCACAGAGCTGTTGTTGATTTACTCTCCATCGATCTTGTTTTGTTGTGTTATTATTTTGGAAGTATTCATTTCTATTGAATTGATATGAAGTACAGTGTTTGATAGGATGGAAAATATTTTATTTAATTTGTTTATTTGTAATTAATTTTGAATATAAGAAAAATATCACCTTTTAATTTTGAATTAATCACAGTGCGGCCCGACGACCTGACCCGTCATATTCATGATTTTTTTAAAAAAAAAAACTTTAATATTTCAAATATGTCACTCATATATACATTCTTACCATCCATACCACCCTATAAACTTTAATATTTCATTCCATGCACACATATTTATTCTATGAGTGGTAGGTAAGTAATATTAAAATTTTAGATATTAGATATGTAAATAGCATGAAATAAAGTGGGTATGTATGTAAATCCCCCTATTATTTTTAACAAAAGTTTGTTAATGGAACATACAGTTGTAGTAAGAAATAATTTCCCTTCGCCCTTCTGTTTTTTGGGAAAAAATGTTGCAGGAACAACAAATGGTAATGCCAGGCCATCGGGAATCCAATCTACAGAAGGAGCTGAACCGTTACATCCCAACTGCTGCTGCTTTTGGAGGCATGTGCATTGGAGCTCTAACAGTTGTGGCAGATTTCATGGGAGCAATTGGTTCAGGAACAGGCATTCTTCTTGCCGTGACTATCATATATCAATATTTTGAGACTTTTGAAAAGGAGAGAGCAACCGAACTTGGCTTCTTTGGCTTATAGGAATCTGAATGTAATCGGAGATGAATCCGGACGCCCACATCACCGGATGCATTGGGCCCCAGTGATTCACCTCCGAACACGTTCGGATTCCGCACAGAATAATTTTTCCCCAATTGAAAGTCTCTCCTTTCACCATTGCTAGTCAAACTTGGCTTCTTTGGCCTTCTCAATACCAATTATAGAGTTTAAACAGTAGTGCAGCTTTATTTCATCATATTTTTCAAGCAGCAGAAGCTACTTTTAAAGTCTTTAGATTTACCGTTCTGTAAGCAAATTGAGATTATATGGACTTGGAGAGAGAGGTCCGGCGTGCTCATGTTGTTCACAGAGATTTTGTTGATTTACTCTCCATCGATCTTGTTTTGTTGTGTTATTATTTTGGAAGTATTCATTTCTATTGAATTGATATGAAGTACAGTGTTTGATAGGATGGAAAATATTTTATTTAATTTGTTTATTTGTAATTAATTTTGAATATAAGAAAAATATCACCTTTTAATTTTGAATTAATCTAATAAGATTTGCTTACTTTTTAAGTGAGGGGTTGATTTTATTAATACTACAGATTAGAAATGAATTTCCTATAATAATTAGAAATGAAAAAGAGTCAGAGGATAAATTTAATATTTTTATAAAATATATAAAAAACTGATCAAATCAAATACATTTTGTAATATTAGTAGTTCTTTAAAAAGTAAAATGGAATATATCTACATGCCTAATTATCAGAGTTATACCTGAATTAGAGGTAATGGTAAAATTGGTCTCTTGATTTTTTTATAAAGAGCCAAAAGTGGTTCTCCATTATTTAAAAATTTCATTTTAATTTTTAAATAGGGATTTAAATGATCTAGTAAAATGATTATTTGATCAATATTTAAAAAGTGGATTAATAAAATTAATATTTTTATATAATTAGATATTATTTTACTCCTATAGAAAAAATTAGAGGGCAAATTCGACCCTTTTTTAGGTGATTTAACTAAAATAAATGAAGTTTTATAAATTATTATTTATATATGCATTGCACATAAAAGGGTAGACACTCTCCCACTTTCCATTTGCTAGAGCTATATTATTTGATTTATGAGCTTCAAACCTCTTCATTTTCTTGGTCTGTTGGTGCCTTCAAAATACAGTATAGCCAACCACCATAGGTAAGTTGTCTGAATGCTCTTTCCTTATTAATCTGAAACCAAAATCTTCTAATTCAAAATTGTTCAAATAGGGTGATATCACATCCAATCAATACAATTATTATTCAATCACTTAAAGAAGAAGGATTAGGATCCCTCTCATATATAGGATTTGTTAACTCCTAATCCTTTAAGCTTCACCTACCATTGAAATCATATCAACATCAACATCACCATGTTTGCTAAAAGGAAGAAAAAAAAACCTAACTATTATCTTAGCACAGTGGTTTGCTGTTTCAGCCTCAACCACGAAATCTTTGCTCGAGGCCTATCGTATATTGATGTAAGCAGATTTTTGACTAAGGCTTCGTTTGAGACGGCTTTCTTGCTTCTTCTTAAAACAACTTTTTGGTACAAAAATTTTAATTTTTGTAATAGAAAGTTACTTTAAGAAGCACTAAGAAAGTCATCACAAATAAAGCATAAGACAATCATATTAAGTTACAAATTTTGTTATATTTCACTGTTGACATATCTATTTCGGATTGAGTTGACATAAGCCGGACAGAACATGAACATTATTTGATGTTATGTCGGACTTAATTCAAATTTTATCAAGTCAAGTACAAAATGAATATATTCAGGCTGAACCCTAATCCGGCCCATCAACCTAAATTAACATCTCTATCACAGCTCAACAAATGTCATAACCATTACGGTAATATATGATTAGATAGATACCAAATAGATTTGGGCATCAAAGTGGTATTCATTTGTAACACCATGGAGACATTTAAATGGTATTTTTATTGTTATATTCACTATAACATGGTGATGATGATGAGTAGAATGGAAACAAAATAAAGCTATAGCTGCCATATGACAATGCTTGGTGATGAGAGTTCTAACTGTTGTTGTGCGAGTATTCTTCCAAGCAAAGATGAAGAGTTTTTATAAATCTTTTATTCTTTCTTTAATTTCAAGCTACTTCAACCATTCTGATCTATTCCACATACATATTAATAATCTTAAAAATGTATTGATTTGATAACAAATAGTTTTTTTTTTTAAATAAGAAATAGATAGATAAATGAAGGAGAGAGTGTATGATAGAGACATTCATTCATTTTATGTGTGAGATTATCATTATCAATCTTGCTTTATGTTGATAATTAAGATATGATTACATCATTTGGTTTTTTATAATGATTTTAGGTCCAAATCATTAGGAATTCTCACTAATTTGATGTCCATTTGTCCAAACAAAAGCTATATGCACCAAAAAATATATAATTCTTTATTACATCCACATTATTTTACCTAAAAAAAATCTTCAAATTACAATATGAGACATTTACTTACTAAACAATAGCAATTGTTACAAGTCATTGACGATAATCCGAATAAGTTGAATGTATTGATTTCTTTATCACACATAGCCGGCTTCAGCCGGCAACAGATTTGGGTTCTTATAATCATCTCGTCTCTTAAAATTTTTTCTTTACTTCTCCAGAAAAATTTCTCTCTCTTTCTCTCTCTATCTCTCACTCTCTCTCTCTTTCCAGAATCGATTATCTTCTAATGAGTTTGGTGAAGAGCTTCCTCTGTTTTGTGTTGGGAAGCAGGGGAATCTGAAACAGGGCAAAACAGAGGAGATGGGAAGCTTAGGAGATTCTGGTGGGAAGGAGCTGATTCTAAATACTTCAAGCCCAATTCTCATAGAACTCACAAGATTGGAAAATTTACTTAGAGGTTTGTTTTGTTACTGTTTTCTTCTTTGCTTTTATTTATTTCTACTTTTTTGATAGAATTTTAGGGTTTTTTAACACCTCTAGCTTTTGTTTGCCGATTTTCTGATGAGACTATTTTTTTTTTTCTTTCTTTTTGTTTGTATCATATGTTCTTCTATGCAAAGAATAGTTTTGGTAAGTTTTATATGCACAATTATATCTGTTTCTGAACAGTATCAGAATGTTGATGATTAAGCATACAGGATTGATGAAAGTAATATTTACAAGTAAAATTCTTTTTTTACAATTCTGTGAAAGAGCTTGAAAGCACAAGGTCCCATTTCTAAAAAGAAAATGAATTTTCTCACTAATTTTTGTCTGGGCATTTTATATTTATTGCTGATCCTAGATTTGATCTTGACATTCAGACAAGGAGAGAGAGCTAGCAGCTGCCCAAAATGAAAATAAAGCCTTAAAGGGATCAGAATTTCTCAAGGACAAAGCTGTGCTGGAGGTAATTATGGTTAACAAATAAACTTAAAGCAAAAATCTTGAATATCTTTTATCCCCACAAATAAATTTCATCATTTAGAGATTTACTATGTGCTAAAAAATTTCAGCTAAGCAGTGGGTTGAGGAAGTTTGAACAGAAGCTTGAAAGTGCAGAAAAACAGATAGAGGACAAGGTTTTCTTCTACTTCCTGATTTTAAGGGTTTTTTGATTTGTTGATATGAGCTATGTAATGTCATGCTATTAGCAGATATAGCTATTTAGTCTGCTAAACATCTTAAAATGATAATTTCATAGATAACATTATGTCCTATGTTGATGACATTTTGATGTCAATCGAAACTGTTAACATTTAAGGCTTCATTTGGGACAGTTTTTTTACTGCTTTCTAAAACAGCTTTTTTAGCACAAATATTTCTTGTACTATAAGTTTTTGTATTAAAAAGTTGCTATATAAAGCAGTGAGAAAGCTGTCTCAAATGAAGCCGAAATGTGTCAAGCTATTTAACTGATAAACAAAATGATGATAAGAAGAAACATATCATCGCCAATCTTTCTAGATAATATTACATTTTTAATTAACATAATATTGTATCAAGCACCTCACAATTTAAGTGCTGGAACTATGAAAGAGCTTGTGATGATTTGAGAAAAATCCTATAATTTCTTATACAACTATACATATTATAGAAGCAAAGCTTCCCTCCCCTCCTTGGGGCGGAACTAGCCT
The DNA here is from genome assembly GCF_001605985.2 of Dendrobium catenatum. Classification (NCBI taxonomy): domain Eukaryota; kingdom Viridiplantae; phylum Streptophyta; class Magnoliopsida; order Asparagales; family Orchidaceae; genus Dendrobium; species Dendrobium catenatum. The sequence continues at coordinate 2,455,101 of NW_021318673.1, forward strand.
TAGTTCTCAGGGAGGGCAAGTATCAAACTTACTAAAAAAACTAAAATTATATATAATAGTGCAAAAAAATAATTTATTTTGCACATAATAGTTTTTCACAGACTTGTTTGTTAGTATTAGAAAAGTTAAACATAATCGGATGAATATAGCGGGAAACCAAGAGGTTTTCCGATTTTTGGAGGGACAAATTGCGTGAAAAAAGGTCGGATGGGGGCAAAAAATAAAATTCAGAGGGGCAGATTACAAATAACCCTTACTATACGAAGAATTTTTAATTTTTTGAGGGGAACAATTGCCCCTCCCCCCAGCGCTACATAGTTCCACCCTTGTCCGCTCCCCTCCTCTCCTCTCCTCTCTCACTCTCTCTCTAAGTTTTGAGCAAGCCTTTTGTCCCTTCTCACTTAATGTCTTAGTTGTCATTTTGATAGTACTGGAATGATATTATTAACTAAGTAATATTGAATCAAACAACCTCTCAGATGGCCAACTTAAATGACTTGTACTGATGATGTGAGTATGATGAGTTTCAGAACCTTGAAATCAAGAAGCTAATTGGGGAGAAGAAGGCTGCATTATCAGCTCAGTTTGCTGCTGAAGCAACTCTGAGAAGAATCCATGCAAATCCAAAGGAGGAGGATGATGCAGTTTCTGTTGGGACTCTTACTGCACCACTTGAAGCTGAAATTAAAATGTATAAAAATGAGGTATAGTATTTTAAGAATTGGATGCTAAAGTTATCAAACTAACCATAACATTGCTTTCAGAACTCAAATTTGTTAAACTGCAGATTTCAGCTCTTCAAGAAGACAGAAAGGCTTCCAGTCGTCTTTTGAAATCCAAAGAGTTAGCTTTAGTGGAAGCAGAAAAAAATTTGAATGCTGCTCTTGAAAGGGCTCTAATGGTGGAGAATTTACAAAATCAGAATCTTGAGTTGAAAAAACGAGTAGAAATATGCCTGGTATGGTTGGTTGGACTTTATTTCATTTGGAAAACTTGTAAAATATTATCTTCAGACTTCAAAATGTTTGTATGGATTGCTTTACAACAGTAACATCAAGCTTTTATTTCTCTATTTGGGGTCGGCTATATGAATCTTTTTTTTCTTCATTGTGTTCTCTTAAGAGTCAAGTTCTCATTTAAATTTAATAAACAAAAAATTATTTTTAATACTTTCTAATCAAACTTTTATGGATTACTTTGTAGGAGGAAAATAAATTTCAAGAAAAAATAAATCATCAAAAGGTCATCGAGGTCGAAAAGCTTTCTCAAACTATTCAGGAACTTGAGGAGTGCATTTTAGTTGGTGGCAAGGCCGCTAATGCTGTCCGCGATTATCAGCGCCAAGTTGCTGAATTAAACGTAAAATTTCATTCTGAACATTAATCATCATCATCATCATCATCTGCCAACCCCACATAGTGGTATAAAGGCTTGATATTATTATAGTTCTATCATCATCATCATCATCATACTTGGATTTCCTTGGGGATAGCTTTTTTATTGCTTTTTAAAGCGGTTTTTTAGTACAAATATTTCTAGAAATTGTTGTACTGGAAAGCTATTTTAGTAAGCATTAAGAAAACTGCCCAAATGAAACTTAGTCGAATAATTTGAGACATTTCATTTTGCACAAATCATTTCTTAAGAACTTATAGGCATGTTACGTTTGATCTGCTCTTAACCAGCTAAAAATCGTACCTTGATATGAATAAAATGGTTTTTAGGAAGTGAGAAAGACTCTTGAGAGAGAGCTTGCAAAAACGAAGATCTCTGCAAATCGTGTTGCGACAGTTGTGGCGAATGAGTGGAAAGACGAAGGTGACAAAGTCATGCCTGTTAAACAATGGCTTGAAGAGAGGAAGTTTTTGCAGGTATTAGATGAACTGCTTCACTCATTGGTTTCAGTTTCAAGGATATAATGTTTAGGCATGTTTAACAAATGCCACAATTCATATTTCTGAGATTTGCAGCATCTAATAACATTAAGAACATAATAGAATTTATTGTTGCAGGTTTATATAGTCTAATTTCTACTGTTCAATAGTTCTCTATTTTTTTTCTGTTAAATATTATAAGGGTATACTTTGTGTAAAGTATAAATCTTTTGAGCCATGTAATATTTCAATTTGTTGTGATCTTATCATGACTTGTATTTAGTTCTTATTGTTGGGAAGTAAATCATGCAACGAAACAAAAAAGTAAATAAAATAGTGAAAAATAGACACTAGGATTTAACTTGAAAAAAACCCAAAACTAAGAAAAAAATCATAGTCACACAACACCAAGAAATTCACTATTAAAATTTGAGAAAGTATCTGTCACTCTCCTTGTCTCACTTCACATTCCATTCTCTATACAAAATAGACAAAGAGATGAACTTAAATTAAACCAAGGGATGCACCACTTCAAGTTAAGCATGAAAATGAAAAAGAAAAATGTACAACCTGACTCGCAGCATCGCATCGTGGTGCTACGGTTTAGAGCGCCGCAATCCTCCACTCTCTATCTCCAACCTAATTGGCAAAGCTAGGGTTTGCAGCACCGTTAAGCTTCACTCTCTATTTCCAACCTGATACAACACTACAATGCTTGAGTATACAACGCTGCAGTGCTGCATGGTTGTACAAAAACATTTTGGGGGCAAGACCCCTAAACCCAAGCAGGGGGAACCCCTCTGGTAAATCCTCAGCGAGCTAGACTAATAGAATTGAAGTTTGAGTCAAAAGTACAACATGATTGACACAAGCAGACTCCACACAGAACTATCTTTCATTTTAACTCTTAACAAATATCCGGTTTGAATGATTACATATCTATATAATTTCACGTGCGAACTTACAATGATGTGATTGTAGGGTGAAATACAACGGTTAAAGGACAAGTTAGTTATATCAGAAAGAAGTGCAAAGGCAGAATCTCAACTCAAAGTAAGAGGCAACAATTTTTTTTTTAATATGTTAACATCATAGTATTACATTGTAAATTAGACGATGCATGATTTTCTTCTATATTTGGCTATTTTCAGGATAAATTCAAGCTTCGTCTGAGAACATTGGAAGATTGTTTCAAGCAAGTAACAGCTTCATCAACCATTAAAACTACAAATTCTGATCAGAACATCATATTTTCTTCCTCAAATAATGCGCAACAAAAACGTTCTATGTCTCAACCAAGAGCTACTTTTGCTTCTGCAAGTAAATTGTCAGTAAAGCAGCAGTCTAATTCTGCAACTAGAAGCGCTGATTCTGCCAAAACTCTACTGAGATCAAATAGCCTGAAAGGAAACTTCATTTCAAGTGAAAATGTTATAAGAAAGAACTTACGGACTTCTCGAAGTAAATTTTATGATGAAAGTGGAAAGGAGAATGTTGCAAAGAGGAATAATGTTGATGATCATGAACATGTTGGTGATTCTATTCCTCAAGAAAATGATGATTCAGAAGTTACTACAAATGAACATCATAACATTGAATCAAATACTGAGAATCAACAAGATTTATGCGAAGATTTTGTTTCAGGTTTTCTGTATGATAGATTGCAGAAGGAAGTTATCATTTTAAGAAAATTGCAAGAGGAGAAAGATGAGATGTTGAATGTTAAAGACGATGACATCAAGGTAAAATATGATATGATATTGATGTTTCATACTTAACAAAGAATTTTTTTGGTATTTTTTTCTTCAGATTTCAATTCTCTTCTGTACATACAGTTACTTAAAAGAAAAGTAGATGCACTTACAAAGGCTATGGAGGTGGAGACAAAGATTATGAGAAGAGCAGTTGCAGCAAGAGAAAAGGAAGCTCTTCAGAAATCAGAGGATAATAAACAAAAGATCAGAACTGCTAATATGATTAGAAGGTAAAAGATCAGAACTTGATATTCTGATAATTTGATGTGATGATGTAAATCTTTTTTAATTCAAGATTCTGTCTCATACATTGCAGGACATTGAAGCTTTAAGTCTGCAGAAACTCAAAACATAATTATCTGAAGAGCTATGGTGTACAGAATGAAAAAAAAAAAAACATCTTAAAGTATTACTATGCTACAAAAATCTATATGAAATTTAGTGTTGTGAGCTGATAGTTCGGTGACTTTGTATATTCTCAGAAATACACACTGTTGATGAACACTGTAAGATTGCAGATGCCTGAGAGAGGTTAATGAGTCTAATTGTGTGTTTCTCTGTTCTTTTTATTAACTAGAAAGGCCAACAAACATATAAAGATGGAGATAGTAAAGTATGATCCTTCTTCTAAGGTTTAAACCTTAAATCTAAAAGTAAATAGTAGGGAATATTTTGATTTTGTGAAAGTAAAATTAATTTCAACATTAAATATTAGCAAATTTAATCGTTTTTGTTGATTTAACATTTAAAATTAAAATTAAAATTTTTATAATATAGAAAATATAAATAAGATTAGAGTTGGTATTAGATGAATATAATTTGCTTATATTTTTATTGATTTGTATTTTAAAGTAAAATGTCTTATCCATCTCTTAAGAGAATAAAATTTTTTGGAAAAAAATAATAATATCAGGGTGTTGCTTGATGATGTTAACCTGTGCTAAAGATGTCGAGAAAATCCACCAATGATGTTTGACATATCCGAGATTATTTGTCAAAGTGTTGTTCGATGATGTTAACCTGTGTAGAAGATATCGAGAGAAATCTACAAAAGATGTTAGACCTATCCAAGGTTGTTTGTCAGAGTATCACTCGATGGTGTTAACCTGTGTTGAAGAGGTTGGGAGAATCTACCAATGATATTTGACATAACCGAGGTTGTTTGCCAAAGCATTGCTTGATGGTATTAATCTGCAAAATAGGCCAGGAGAATCTACTAAGGATGTTTGATCTATCCGATGTTCTTATAGAATTGATGCAATAATAGCTGATAATTGAGGAGTGATAAAATAATATCAACTTGTTATTACAATGAAGTTTTCCTCAATATTGAAGAACTTCTTTCAAACCTAATAATAGGTTATGATAAATGGACTATCTCGCTTCAATCATTCCCAATATATTGAGGTAAATGACCTCTCAATATTGAAGCAACAATTGCCCCCCATCCATTAATCACTTTCCTACAAAATTTATGCAGTTATAGTGATAGACACGTTTTCTTCTCTTTGAAGTTACCCTTAAAAGTGTAAGATTTCTTTAGAACATGATATAGGGACCGCATTGATTCAACTATGCCAACGATCTTTCGAGGTTGAAGTAACAATTGCCCCCCCCCCCCCACACACACACACAATCAAGAACTAATTTGCCATAAATAGTGTCAAACTATTACATCTTGAAATATTCACGGTGATAGAGAGATAAAATTTAGCATCATAACCTTATATGAAGATCAAGCACATAGATAGATAAAAGAGTAGGGTGCAACATTCATAGGAGATACTATAGTTTTTATGTGGAAATCCTAGAAAATGGAAAAAAAAAAACTACGGGACCTGACCCATTTTTAATAAATCTACTAGTATTAATGGTTGATCATAAATAATATCCATCCTCGAATGAGGATGCTAGCTCAATACAACCAATACACATTTCATATATCTCATTACATGATAATTATTCTTAAAAGAGTGTTGACATGTATGTTTGGTCAGTAAGACTATAGTGGACATGCACAGGTGATTGTAGTGACCGTAGTTGACTGGCGACGGTGGTCAGAGGGACCATAATCGATGGGCAACAGCGGTCGAAGAATCCATAATAGAGGGGTGATGGTTGTCGGAGGGACTACAGTTGGCAGACGAAGGTGGTCAAAAGGATCGTAGTCGATGGGAAACAGTGATTGGAAGAATCATAGGTGATGAGTGACAGTGGTTGAAAGGATCGTAGTGGGAGGGCGATAGTGGTCGGAAGGACCGTAGTCAACAGGCGACGATAGTCAGTAGAGATCCGCCTTGTGGTGCAAGCTTGAGAAAGCAAGAGGGATCTTAGTTTTTCTTCTCTTCCCTCTTTTTTGTGAAGAATGAGAGGTATATTTATAGTTTTTAAAAGTGACATGGCTAGTAATTAGAGAAAAGATCAAGGACATATTGGGAGTATTTCAATGGATAATTGATATCATCTTCCTCTATCTTGGATCATTTATCGAGCTTTTGAGTGTTAGTGATGTTATAATTCAGCAATCTTGGGGTCGTTGGATTCTTCTTGTCAAGCTGCTCGGTTCGACTATAAGCATGTCACATTTGGTCATCCAATTAATGTTCTGGAGCTTCAAGTAGGCTTCGAGCCCTCGACTTATACCCATATGGGTTCGAATTTGACCGATTATGATGTCGTTGACTTCATCTCTTCGAGACATTCAATTTGATTAGAAGTTTATTGAAATCGAAGTTCGGATGGTCATTGATTTAATTTTAAAATTTTTGTATTCACATTTGCATCGAGATTCATACCCGATCAAGGTAATTTTTTGATGGAGTATCAATAATATATTTTTAAGACATTAAATTTATTTGATTACATATTAAAACATAAATTAAATTAAATTTTAAAAATAAATAAAAATCATCTCAAACGGTCTTTATGCTTTTTAAGAAAATCTAACGGCCATATCTTGACGGCGCAGTTATAATCATAATTACGTTGATACTTACATATAAGTAAATAACCTAAGATATTTGCGTTCATTAATTACAGCCATCCTCCATTTTAGACGGCTGTGATTATTTCAATCCCAGCCAGAAATAAGAATTTTAGGGTGAAAAATTGGAAGATTTCTGTTAAATATGATTGATTACAAAAAATTAAGAATGATTGTGATCGCCCTTCGAATCTCTATTGATTATATAATGATTAAGAGAAAATACAATAATTATATAGTTTGATTGAAAGGTTTGACTTGATGTAGTCATCTTTCACGAGCTCCTAAGTAATCACGAGCATGATATATTTTACCAGTCGAATGGCCGGATTGTCAATCAGCAGCTTGTCTTGATGAGTCATTACTCTTATAATAGTTTGTACGGCCACCTTCACAAATAGTAATTATCACGGCTGGCTGATTGATAAGTTATTCTCGCCAACTGTGATGAGTTCTTAGATCATGATCGTCTACTTTCGACAAAATTTCTAATAAACCGACGAGTTTGAGATGAATCGATTGGATTACTTGGATTAAATCGACTAGATTTAGCTTGAATCGGGTTTTTGGATATTTAGGTGTACATCATATGCAGATAATCTCATCAAACAATAAAAAAATAATTTAAATTATTTTGGTCGAATTGGAATATCATTACACATTAAAAAATCTTTTATAAATCACCATAAGCCACAGTAATTACTAATTAGTCAAAACAACCAAACAAATTACAAATTCTTACAACATAAAAATAGGGCGAAAAAATGCTCTTTTTTTATTTTTTTTTCAAACTGCACCTTTAAAAACAACTTATTACATAACACTACACTGCGGAGGAGCAGGAGCCCCTTCACAATCAAAGGAGAATTGATAGGTGACCGGCTTACCGACAACTGGCAGTGAGCAGGGCCCCACCCCTCCACACCCGCAGTTGCAGCTTCGACAGATGTCATTGCACCCCACATAACACGGTCGGCGATGGCAAACCGGAACCGGTATGGGTGGCCCAACCGGCCAGAATGGCAAGTAAACCGGTTCAGGCTTCCTCGGCGGCGGGGGCGGCGGGGGCGGCGGGGGCGGCGTGGGCTCTATTATGTTGATATTCTTAATGGCTTCACAAGCCTTGCAACAGAGCTTATTCTTCAGCTTGACGGGATCGAACGGCCCAGAAATCGTCACTGTATTCTTCTTCTCATCGTACTCTATTTTCTGAATGCGCTCTCGTTCTAAATTTAACTTAATTAGCCATTTAACAAAATAATTAGAGCAATTAATGAATATTAATTAAGATTTTCAATTTTAATTTACCTTGGAGTTTGCAAATGGCCTTTTTTATCTTCTTGCTGCAAAGACGGCACTCCAGATCAACCGTCAAGATTAGTGTTGGGGTCTGGGAGAAATGTTAATTACTGATTAGCTTAATGAAGAGATTAATTAAGATAAATAAAACAAATATGCTTTCATTAGAGGAAATAATTATGAGAGAAAGGCTTTTTATTCTTCAAAATTATAAGAGAAAATTGTAATTAACTCATCTCATAGAAATTATGCCTTCTTAGTTCAATTTGAAGATAAAATAAATTTTCATAAATAAAAGAGAAAGCTCATACCCCCCCTGCCATTCTTTGAGATAATGAGCGAGAGAGTTATAGAGATAGAGAGAGAGAGAGAGAGAGAGAGAGAGAGAGAGAGAGAGAGAGAGAGTTGTGAAGATATGTGAAGGCTCGTAGGTGCCAATATATATATACAACTTTGGGAGAGTTAGGTGCATTATTTTGTGTGCAAATTTATGCTTTTACATGGGTTAATTATTTATAAAAATGATTTATTTTTATTTATTTTACATAAACATTTGTTTTTCTTTTGAATATAATATTTGATTAATAAATAATAGTGAATTATAAATAACATTTTTAATATAAATTTGTTATTATTTTATTAAGTTTGTTTTTAAATTTTATATCATTTCTAATGTTTTAAGTTTTTATTTATAAAAATAAAAGGCTATATATTTTATTTTTATATTTGAGAAATTTGGGAGGCACAAATTAAACATTTTTTAAAATTATATCTATGAAACATAAATATGTGATGCATAAAAATATTTTAAATTTTTAAGGGTGTATGCCCCTAAGCCGCCTTAAATCTACCATGTGTATATTGACTTGGTGTTTTTTAATAAAAGAAAATAGTCTTAATTTATATATTTATATATATTGACTTGGTGGAAGTCAATTGAATAAAATAGTTTTTCTAAACAAATCATATCAATCAATTATTTTTTTAATTTTTTAAAAAATGATAAATAAGCAATAAATCATAAAACATGTGCTTGAACCTATAATCTTAGAGATTTTTTTTTCTTTCAATCATTGGGCTACAAATTCTTCCACCCAATAAAATTTTCTATTAAATTAATTCGTGTCTTAAAATTTTGAAAACACTATATATATATATATATAATGTTTGAAAGGGCTATAGAACAACTATGATGAAATTGGTCTTCTCTTAATACTTAAAACCTTGACTTAAATGACATTGGCCATGTGAACAAGCAAAAATTTTCCTAGGCTCATTTCGGATCTATTTATGATAACTTTCTCTGGTTGCTTTGATTTTCAAATAGAAATCACAATTTCGTTTCGTTGTTGCTTTCTCTTTAATTTTCAGACATTTTCTATGATATAAAACTACTTTACATAATCATAGTACGTAGCTATGTAGCAAAGTTTTATTTTTTTCACGGAAACTTCATAATTAATTACTTTATGAAACACTAAAGTAATCCCGAACGAATTACTAATCTGACTGTTTGGTTTTAATATATTTTATTTTCACGCATTTTTTGATAAAAAAACTATATCATAAGTTTGAGGACATTATGTTGGAAAATATCAAATAATAAATCTAATAAGTTTCAAAATTCAATAAAATATTATTATTTTTTTCAGACATGAAACAAGCATATGAATCCAATTGTTCTAAAAATCACCAAAGTCATATAAGCCCTTTTTAAGTAAATTCTATCCATTTTCAAAGCATTAAATCATACAATGAGAATAACTACAAAAATTGTTTAATATGATGAGACAAATCACAAATTCTCTTTAAAATAATCATGCATATTCTTCACTAAAGTGGCATCTTTGTATTAAAATATTTATCAAATAATATTAATTAAAATACTAATTAAATAAATATGCGAATATTACTTTAAAAATATATTTTCTTTTTGAACAAACAATGCCACTTTTTTCTCTTTTTATTTTATTTGCCCTTTTTAGTGAAGAATTTGCATGATTTTGTAAAAGGAAACTATGACTTGTTTCATCATATTAAACAATTTATTGTAGTTGTTTTCACTATCTGATTTAATGCTTTGAAAATTGATACAATTTTCTAATTAAGGGGTCTTAGATCTTTGTTAGATTTTATTGCAGTTGGATTCATTTGATTGTTTGAAATTAATTGTTTTTAATGAGCAGATTTATAAGTAAAGTGAAGAGATTTTTTTTTTCTTTTTCATAAATATACTTACAACTAAAATTTGTTCTTAGGACGCTGCCTTGTGACCCTTATTTGTTCATATCCTTAATTGTTGTACGCTTCGCAGATATGTCGGGGCTCCAAGGTGATAGCGCCCCCTGACGGGGTTCGACCAGTCCGGTCAGGTCGCAGGGTTTCTCGAGGCAGCGCCCCTTAAACAAATTTTGGTTGTAAGGATACTTTTGGATTCTCTTTGTAATTGTTTCTTCATTCTCTAACAATAATATCTCTACATAATGTGTTTAATTATATTGGGGCAATTGCATAAAGACCATAGTACTTCAAAACTTTTTAAGGGGGGCATTTGTTTAAAAATCCTTATAATAAAGAATAAAAAATACATTGAGCAGGACAAATTATCTAAATAATCATATAATAAAGAAATTTTTTTTTTCTTCAGGGAGGGCAGCGCCCCTTGGGCTTAAGGTGGATCTGCCCCTGCTCGTGAGCTCATTAGTAAGTCAAATTCTAGCTCGATTCATGTACTTACACCCCTAGGTCCAATTGGCATCACATATAACTTGCAACCAATAAAATAGACCACATAACCTATGGAAATAGAACATCAGCATATAAAATATATATATACAAAAATTTTGTACACATTCATTTAATTTGAAACTGTTGTATTTTAATATGATTTAATAGTAGAAAAATATAACGTTATTTTCTCATATATAAATATAATGTCCCCCTCCTTTCATTAAATAGAAAAAATTAAAGGTGAGTGAAATATAATAATTCTCAAAAGTCCATAATAAAATAATAATATATTTGGTAATAAAATTTAAGTGTATAAATTTCTTGTAATATATTAGCTCATTCTTTACTTATCTATAGATGGAAAATCCGGCTGTTGTTTGATCTGTATATTTGGATTATGCATTTGTTGCATAAAATTTTATTACCAAAATATATTTCTATATTTGATTATTTCTATTACCAAATATAAATTTCTATTACCAAAATAATCATATATTTATTATTATTTGACTGCAGAGAAATTATAATTTAATTTAATTTTTGGGTGAAAAAAGCTAAGGAAATACACATAAGTTCAAATTATTTATCCTCTTCTTTATCAAATCATCAATTTAGTAAGTTTCTTCCTTTTCAAAGAATAGGTTTTGTTTGCGATAACTTTCTTACTACTTAATTTCTAAAGCAGCATTTTATATCTAAATAAAAAAGTCATTTATAAAACTTTCAAATCATGTCTTCTTAAGACTACAGCTATCTTTCTTAACATATACCAAATCTAATACATGCATTCTCCTAATCGGGTCATCGAAAAGCTGACATTTTATGTGAACAAATCATCTAAGACAATTCTCTCTAGCACTGAGTTCGACGACGATAAACTAAATTGCTAGATGAAGTCATTGACTTGCTATATGAAGTTGCCAATCTATTAGAAGAACTCGCCCTACTTGGGGTGTGGTTAACTTCCTAGGTGAAGTCACCACATTAGCGAGTCGTCCAAAGGATAATTCAAAATATTTCTAAAAAAATGAGTTGTTCATGAGAGATCTTAATATATTCAACTCAACTTTTACATAAAATATTTTCTTACGTTTTAGATTGGACAAAGTTTTAAAATGAATTCATTTGAAATTTTTTTAGCCAGAAATAAAACGAATATACCCGGACCGGCCGGTTACGGTTCTTGTTTATATAGTTACTGGATTTTCTATGGTTGATTTTTCATTAACCTTTCTACTTATTTTGTCCTACTTGTTCGCCATGTCTACTACCAAACTCAATGCAGCCGTCAAGACTAGTTTCTTATGCAATATGCTGCAGTTTGCTGTTTGCTTTCCTTTGTTATTGCTGCCTTAGAATATTTAAGGGTGATGGTGATGATGTAAAGATTATCCATAATCATATCATTAGGTTTTATTTCATTGTAAAATTTGCATTTCTATATTAATATGTTTCTGAATCATACCAGGAATCTAATTCCAAGGTAAAATTTGCATTTTTTTACAATCTTAGTTCAATTATAATCCTTGTCATGCCCAGATTGTGTATAGTTCCTCTTAAATCTGAATGTTTATCATGATTAGGTGCAGCAAGGTTAGGTTTAAAGTGAATGTATTAGAAGAAAATTTCTCATTCATTTTTTTAATTTTTAATAATATTATTATTTATAACATCATCTTGTTCGTTGTCCGGCCCGATTTTCACAAGCTTGTATATATATATGATGCCAATCGTTATCTTAGCAACCGATTGCTTTGTTGGGGTGGCGGGCGGGCTGAATTGATCCGGAAAGGTGGACTACATAATAATTATTATGTTAATGGAAAAAAATAGGAATGGATATATAACGAAAAAAAGGAAAGAAAATTGAAAAAAAATAAAAATAAAAAACAAAAAATGAAGAAATTGAAAAAAAAAAAATACTAGTCATTAAAATAGTTAATGGTTTATCGAATTCGAACATTATTTGAAGCTAATCAAGCTCGCGCACGAACAGACCTCTGCTCGACTCGTCGGCTCGACGAGCAACTTGCAGAGGTGACCGGGTGGGAAAATGAAACTTTGGTTTAGGAGAGCGGGAGGACGAATCAAAGACAAACGGGAAAATAAAAATGTCGGAGTTTGGTCGACGGCGGAACTACGGACGACGCGGAGTTTGCGTGTTGCTCAACGGAGGAACTCAGAATAACCGAGCTCGTCAACATAGCTTGGGACGACAAAGGCTGAAGGTTCGGAGCTCGCGTCACTAAAGGAAAATAGTGTATTTCTGGCAGATTTTCCAGAGGAAAATTCTGAATTTTATAGTGGATTTCCTGCGAAAACAATTTCGACGGTAAATCGAGTGTTGGAAGCTTTTATGTTGAAAAAAAAAAATTGATGGAAATTTTTTCCGACGGAAAAACTACGCCGGAATAAGTAAAAAATGATTTTAAAAATATAGTTCCCACCCCAACCCGCAGAAGCGTCGCATGAGCTGCCCCCGCTCGCCCGTAAGTGCACCTGGGCCCAGCTCGCGCCCAACTTGCCCGTAGTGTGCCCACGCCCGTGCACAGCGCCCCCGCTTGTCCGTGCGGAGATTCAAATCAAGGACCTCTTCGTTTTAAGAATGTCAACCACTCTGCTTTGATGTAAAATATGTTAAAATATTAAATATTTTATATTTAAATAAATTAATACAAAAAATTTAAAAAAGAAAACTAAAATATTAACTAATTCATTAATATTAATATTAAATTTTTTAATAAAATAATAAGTCAAAATTATAAATAAAGAAGTTAAAGTTATTAATAATATTATTAATATTAAAGTTATTAATATAATAATAAGTTAAAGTTATTGATATTAATATTAATATTAAAGTTATTAATAAAATAATAAGTCGCCGGAAAATCTTCCTTAAAATATGTCTAAAATATTTCATCTTTATACGTCGGAAAGCAGCCAGAAATTCCGTCAGTAATGGAAAATTTTCTTTTAGTCTGTGCTTCTAGCAGGGCTATAGCCTGGCTCGCGGCTTCGGGATGGAGCTCAAAGATCAATGTAGCATGGGATGATGCTCAATGACGAAGGTCGAGAAGGAGCTCGACGAGGCGCTCGACATGAAACGATTCGAGCTCAAGCTCGTCTTTTGAACTCGACTCGAGTTCGAGCTTGAACTCAGTATTTGGCAGTCGAGCTGGACTCAACTCAAACAACCCCTGGCTCGAGCTCAACTTGACTTGTTTGCACTCCTAATTCATTTCGGCATGGTAATTTAATTTTTTTATTTTTATATTAATAAAAAAAATTTAAACTATTTTTAGTTTTTTACTTTAAAAATTTGCTCCGATATATGTTTTTAAAATAAACATAATTATGTATCCCGAAATAAGTTTTTAAAATAAATTTAGGTTGTCCACTATGCCAGCTCAGTTCAGCTTGCCAGCTTGATTCAGGCTCCCCACTTTAGATCAGGCGCCCGCCACCTTAGCAAATGAATTTTGTAATTTTTATATTTAGTTTGAAATTTATGTGATTTTTGAGGCAGTTTTTTTATTATTTCTTTTATGATTTAGAGTCTCTAATTTTTTTATTTTTCAAATCCAATTTATAATTTTTATTTTATGCCTATTTTTTATTACTCAATTTTATAGAAACTGCAGCTGAGCCTTAATTTAGACCAAAATATTCTTTCCCTTAATTTCTAAACTGAAAATCGAATCATGCCTGCAATTATCAGTTGGATGAGACGGGGAGAACGCCATGCCCTTCTCTGCAACGGCTTCCAGCTTCCTCTCCGCGATCTTCGTCTTCCCCAAGTTTTTCTGCCGCCTTAACAGACCGAGCCACCTCCCATTCATTACAAAGCCACAAAGGCCTAGGGTAAGAACACCTCCCCCGGCATTGACGTTGGCAACCTTCGTCTCCGTCATTGGAGTTTCTGGATCGACCTGGCGAGCTCCAGCGGCTTTCTTTCCATTTCCTTGGAAGATCTGATCGTATCGGCGGCCTACTAATCTCAAAGGCTTTTTCTTTATTGAAAGATACGAAAAACATGGCTACTGTAAAGCTGGGATCCAAAGCGGAAGCTTTCCATCTCGATGGCCATTCATGGTCTGTGTATTCGCTATTTTATTTAAATCTTGTCGATCTTTTTTTGTTTTTCCTTTAAATGTTTAAGAAGGATTTGTAAAGTCATGTCCAAATGGTGGAGGTGTCAAAGATTTCTATTGTTGATATTCAATATTTCAATTAGGAATTATAGAATAATTATCATGATTAGATGTTCTAATCATTATCTTCTTGTGTATTTTCTTGAAAAAAAAATGATAGGAAACACAACTTATTTGCTTTTGCATTTGAATCAAGCTAATTAAATTCTTCTCATTTATTTTTTTTATGCTTCATTTCATACTAAACTAGCTTTGGTTCCTTCCCAGGATTTGCAACACAGAACTTCCAAGTGATATTACCATTGAAATAGGAGAAATATCTTTTCATCTTCACAAGGTAAGCTTTTTCCTGTTATGAATATTACTCTACAATTCCTTATAGGATTTAGTTTTTCCGCAAAACAAGCATTTTTTTTTACGAGAAATTATCCTTAGAAGTTCTCTAAAAATAAAGTCTAACTATTGATGTCACTTACGGAAATTTAACTCTTCCATTTTTTTTTCCTTCTTAACTCTCATTAATTTCTTGCAGTTCCCATTACTCAACAGGAGTGGCCTCCTTAAAAAGTTGATCAATGAATATCAAGATGAAAATGGAAAAGGCTGCATTTTGCAGCTTCATGATCTTCCTGGCCGTTCAAGAATATTTGAGCTTGTGGCAAAGTTTTGTTATGATGTTAAAATTGAGTTAAATTCTTACAATGTTGCTGCTCTACGATGTGCTGCTGAGCACCTTTGCATGACTGAAGAATATTTTGGAGGAAATCTCATCTCCCAAACTGAAAACTTTCTGAACGAAATTTTTGGGAATTGGAAAGACTCAATGAAAGTTCTTGAAACCTGCGGGGATCTTCTTCCCCTTGCTGAAGAACTGCATATTGTAACTCGATGTATCAATTCACTGGCAATGAAAGCTTGTGCTGATCCAAATCTCTTTGGTTGGCCAATGTCGGCTCGATCTTCCTTGAAGAGCTCAGATGGAAACATCTTATGGAATGGCATATCCACAGAAGAGAAGCCAAAGGCAATTGAGTCAGATTGGTGGTATGAAGAATCCTCCTCTCTTAGTTTCCCTCTGTACAAAAGGTTGATATTGTCCATGGAATCAAAAGGTATGAAGGCAGAAAATATTGGAGGGTCTCTCATATTCTATGCAAAGAAATATTTTCGAGGATTGAGTAGAAATTCCAGCTTTCATGATGGCACTAGCCGTCTTATTCCTGTTCCACCTGCATCTGCATTGTCTGAAAGTGACCAAAGGGTTCTCTTGGAGGAGATAGTTGGATTGCTACCCACGGAAAAGGGAGTAATCTCCACAACTTTTCTTCTTCGCTTGCTTCGGACTGCAATGATTTTGCATGCAGGCCCTGCTTGTAGGGAGAATTTGGAGAAAAGAATTGGAGCCCAATTAGATGAAGCTTCCCTTGAGGATCTTCTTATACCAAACTTGGGCTATTCGGTTGAAACCCTTTATGATATAGACTGTGTTCAAAGAATGCTTGATCATTTCATGTCGATAAACCCGACTGATCTCACAGGATCTCCTGCTATAGCTGATGAAGCTCAGTTGATTGACACTGTTCCTTCATTGACCCCTATGACCATGGTCGCAAAACTTGTGGATGGATACCTTGCAGAGGTTGCACCTGATGTTAATTTGAAGTTTCCCAAGTTTCAGGCCCTGGCAGCATTAATTCCCGAATATGCTAGGCCTTTAGATGATGGTATATATCGTGCTATTGATATATATCTTAAGGTAATATTTCGTTCACTAAATCATTCTAAGTTGTTTTGTTAATGATCATGGCGTGATCAGCTTGAAAACTGAACTTAATATTCTTTAAACATTTATTGAGAATCATCTAAGTTTATTTTCTTTCTAATTAGCATGATCTATTCACATAAGATCTTATTCTCTTAGGAGCTTGGTTAAATTTAAACAATTTTCCTCTTATTGACAAGATTGTATATTTATTTGATGCATTCTCAAAATTTGATTTCTTTTTGGCGAAGATCAGATCATTTTGTCTTGACTGCGGAAATTTTCCCAATACTTTTGCATTGCAGTCTCATCCGTGGCTTACAGATTCTGAACGGGAGCAGCTCTGTCGTCTTATGAACTGCCAGAAGCTATCACTGGAGGCTTGCACTCATGCAGCACAGAATGAGAGGCTGCCCCTCAGAGTAGTCGTCCAAGTTCTCTTCTTTGAGCAACTCCGCCTGAGAACTTCAGTTGCAGGATGGTTCTTTGTCTCGGAAAATATGGATAACATTGATGTTGTTGACAATGGAAACTTGATCCAGCCAAAGAACAATGAAAGAAACCCTGATAATGAAATCACGCTGGAAGAGAAGGATGAGATGCCGCTGATGGAAACTGATGACATGAGGCAGCGAATTGCTGAGCTAGAGAAAGAGTGCAAAAACATGAAGAAAGAGATTGAGAAGCTTGGGAAGCCCAAGAGTACTTGGAGCGCCATCTGTAAAAGGTTTCCCAGGCTTGGTTTCGGATCAAGATCTGAACATCAATCCAGCCAAACATAATAGGTACATAAGAGAGTAGTTAAGCATGCTAGCTGATGGATAACATGGTCTTTTTCTTCCAAAGGAAAGACAACATTTTCATTTTTGTTGTTCTGTCAGAAATAATTTTGAACTCAAGTAGCTTTAAATTATAGGTTAGATTAGTGCTCTTCTGTTGAATATTTTGTTTAAATCATTTGTTTCATTTTAATGTCCATCATAGTACGTTAAGGTTGAAGATCGGCTCTCGATTCATTTGCCATCCTTGTCAACAATTCCTTGCTCAACCATTCTAATTTACTATTAATGTAAACATGGAAGTATGGGAATACACACTGTCTGTTAGAAGGATAGAAAGTTATGATAATCATGAGAAGATTACACCACCATCATCTCTCAAGAAAAAGAACATAGATTGGAAGAAAGATGAAATTTAATGGTTTTCACCCAAACTGCTACTCTGAACTCAATGAAATCATAACAGGCTTCTGCTTCTTGTTAACAAATGATGTCTGCGTCAAAAACTGTATTATAAATCTGCAATGGCAGCCAAAGAACTTGTGCATGGATAGTCTTTGTATCTTGAGTTGTCTTTTTTATCCCTACATGAAAACATTAAACAACTTCATTGTTTAGTTGAGCTTGTTTAGAATTACTAGAGAACTTAACCTCAGCTTTTATTCATCAAATTTAGTTGTTTTAAATAACAGATCTTAGCAATATAGTTTATAAGATGAGAGAAGCTCATAATTATGTGATTTTTTTCAAATTTTCTTAAAATTTTGATCTTATTGACAATATATAAGAATAATATATGATTCAAACCTCATGGAGTATTTAGTATAAGAATAATTTAAGCATTCCAATTATTATTTCAAACCCAACCTCTATCATAAGAGCTACAGAAATTTTCTTCAGTGGAATTTGTTGAGCATTGATTATAGCCTCAAATTTTGTATAACTTGTTGAGGCTAGAATATACGCGGCGATAGTATTATAATTCTACATCTTAGCATTGCGCGGATATCCAACTCACACATAGAGAGCACAAGATTTTTTACGTAGAAAATCATGGAAAGGGGAAAAACCACGAGGTCTGACTCAGTTGAAAATGATTCTACTAGAATTCGAGTAGATACAGTGGGCCGACTCTTCCCTAAGGGAGATCAGATTACAAATGCCAACTATATGGTTGAAATCTAGTGACAAACAAGGGTGAAAGTTTGGTGTCACTTGGTAATATGTCGGAAGTCTGGCGTTACTTGAAAATTTGGGCTTCAGTTGGTAGTCTGATGGGGACAGAACTTCGGCATCGAGCGGTGGTTCGATAGAACAACGGCGTCAGGTGGTGGTCCGGTGGAAATCTAGGCGTCAGGTGGTGGTCCGGCTGAACTCCGGCTTCGGGTGGTGGTCCGGCGGAACTCCGACGTCAGGTGGTGGTCCGGTGGAACCCCGGCGTCTGGTGGTGGTCCTGCAGAACAACGACGTCAGGTGGTGGTCCGGCGGAACAACGGCGTTAGATGGTGGTTCGGTGAACTCCGGGCATCAGGTGGTGGTCTCCGGCATCAGGTTGTGGTCCAGCGGAACCCCGGCGTCAGGTGGTGGTCCGACGTAACAATGGTGTCAGGTGGTGGTCCGGTGGAACAACGGCGTCAGGTGGTGGTCCGGTGGAACAACAACGTCTGGTGGTGGTCTAGTGGAACTCTGGGCATCATGTGGTGGTCCGACGGAACTTCGTCATCAGGTGGTGGCCCGGAGGAACTCCAACGTTAGGTGGTGGCCTAGTGGAACTTCGCCGTCACGTAGTGGCCTGGCAGAACTCCGACATCAGGTGGTGGTCCGGTGGAACTCCGGTGTCACGTGGTGGCCTGGTGGAACTCCGGCGTCAGGTGTTGGTCTGGCGGAACTCCAGCATCAGGTGGTCGTCCGACAGAACAATGGCGTCAGGTGGTCGAGGAGGCAAGGAGGCAAGAGCGATCTCTGATCATTCTCGTTTTTCCTTAGGCTTAGGGGTCCCTTTTCAAGAGAAAGGGGGCTTTATTTATGGATTTCCTAGAGTTCCATGGCTCGTAAATAGGAGGAAGATCAAGGATAATGGGGATTGGTTTGGATGAACGGCTGATGTTGGAATTCCGTAATCTTGGGCTCGTTGGATTCATCTCGTCGAGTCACCCAATTCGACTATAAGCATCTCACGTTTGTAAATTGTTTGGTAATTCAAATTGTGGTTCGAACCTTCTAACAATGCTCCGGGCCCTTGATTTGGACCCATTTGGGCTCTGATTGAGTTGAATTTGGTGTCATTTGGTTCATATTTTTGAGACATTCATTTCGACTATAAGTTCGCTGAAATCAAAGTTCAGATGGTCCCAATTTTACTTGTGGAAGTTTCCAACCTGATTTTGCCTCGAGATTTGTGCCCGATCATGATCATTTTTTGATGATGTATTCAAACTAAATAGTAGAAACTCATCAATCAATCATTCTTACAACAGCTTTTAACACTATAGCACTTCATTGCTATTAAAGAAAATTTTAAGATTTTATCTTTATTGCCAAGCTTATAAGCCACTTGACTAGACATTGATCATGCTGAAAACCAGAACAAGTATTACTTTTGAAGCCTTCTCATCTTCACTGTCAGCAATTTCAAACACCCCATATGTTTCATTTAAAAATCATTTGTGGAAATTTTATTTATTCCAAGACAATTTGAATAGCAACTTTTTTTTTGCTCTATTTTAAATTAAAATTATAAAATATCTCATGTAAGAATTTATTTTTTGAATTAAATAATTTCACCTTTTAACTTTTAATATAAGAATAATATCATTTTGGAATAGAATTTTATTATAATCATCTGTTTTACTTTAGTATATAATATAATAATTTAATTGCATGTCACCAAGTCCATTCATCTTCATTCAACTGTCGTTGTCCGATTACTATCATCAAATCATTACCGTCCAACTACTCTTATCATCACTCTACTACTTCTCCAAAAATCTTTATTATAATTTTATATATAGGTGACTAATCAATTGCTCTCAACTTTGTAATCATGTTTTCTATAGTTGCAAAATAGTGTCTTCTGAAACTTGTAGTATATAGTGCATTATTTCAACTGAGTTAAGTCACATGATTTCATTTCTTCCCAAGTTTTCCGCATAAGAAACTAAAGTGTCTTATGTATTCTTCACTTTTATTTGTGTGTATGTTGAATCTTCATGTGAAGCTAGAATGTAAAATTCTTTCTCGATTGTTGTAAATTTTCTAACACCCAATAGTTTGGAGCTATTTGTAGGAAAAATATTCATATATCATGACCGCATTAATTTAATGTCTGATATAGGATTCATACTCGTTGAAGTGAATTTTCTAATTCCAACTCTTGCAAAATTAGAAATTTGTGTAGCAACCATAGACATCGTAATTAGGCAAGTGTAGGCTCTTAAGTCCCATCCTTAAAGGATTGAATATACAAGATAGAGGAGCAAACAAACCCAAATCCTTCAACTTTTGGAGGTGGCTAGCCAACAGAGAGTTGGAGTTCACTAGTCACAAAATCAATAATTGAAAGAGGTTGGGCAATTTGAAGATGCTCATATGGTTCTCCCTCCGCCACAACCTTATCAAGATATCTCATACACTACTATTTTAGATCATCCTTCTCATGTTACTTAGTTGACTCTTAATCTTTCGACGGCTTGGAGTTTCTTAAGTCAACCTAAATTATTAACACCTCTTATGTTGTTAAAAGCGATGAGCCCCGACATCTTATACAAGAGAAAATCCATTTGAGGAAAGAAACTAATTTACATTTTGTTGTAGCTTTTAAGAAACTTCACATTTAAATGAAGCAATTCTCTTGCATCCTATTTCAATTGGATTTAAATTTCCTACAAATGATCCTTATGATGGGAGCTCATATCTTGATAAGCATATTGATCATTATAAGATCATTATGCACATTCAACAAGCTTTTGACAGTTCTTTCCTAGGTCATTTATGTGAATCTTAAGGGATAAGCTCGCACCTGATTTTATCATTCTAGTAGAGCAATTTGTATTTTTATCAGCCAAACTGGACATTTTATCGAACAATATATTATCCATAACAAGATCATCAAGGACTCTCCCATCTTTCTAAGAATTACCAAAATGAGAGAGAGATCCTTAAGGAGTACTTTTAAATGTTATTTTTTAAAAGCATTGTTAAATTATGAGAGTAAATCTAGAGTTACTAGAAGATATTTTTCTTGGAGGTCTCCATCTCTCTGCTCCTACCCTAATTTTGCTTATAAAATATAAGCACAAATAATTAGTGATGTGGCCCTAAGCATCCACTAGAAGCAATTTAAATAATCATCAACTAAGGCTTCGTTTGGGACGGTTTTTTTACTGCTTTCTAAAATGGAATTTTAGTACAAATTTTTTTATTTTTGTACTAAAACTCTGTTTTAGAAAGCAATAAAAAAGCCGTCCCAAACAAAGCCTAAATGTAGGAATTCATAACGAGAAATTTAGCATACTTTCCAAAGAAGAAAGCAGGAGCAAATTCAGCCATGGTCATCAAATTATTTCGATTAAACAATCCAAGGCTAAAATTGTATGAGAGATTTACAATTTTGGACACCACAACTAGCCAAAAAAAAATTTTAAATCTAATTGACAAGTCTTAATATTATCACTTTCATCATTCAAGAGGACATTTCACACCAAAAATAATAATAATAATAATAATTAGAGAAAAAGATTGAACGTCTAATTTACTAAAGTCACTTTAGTCATTATTTATAAAAATAATGAGTGGATAATCAATTTTAAAATAGAGGAGATTTAAAGAGCCATGACAAAAACATTATTGAACTTATTAAATATGAGTGTCATCACGACTTATTTTCCCTCATATAGAGAAAGATATTATCATCGAAGCAACCTATAGAAATTGAGCTTCTCATCTCAATGGAATTTCTATCTGAATCAGACTCCATTTGGGGGGACTTTCTTGCTGCTTCTTAAAGCAACTTTTTAGTATAAAAATTAAAATCTTTATACTAAAAAGTTGTTTTAAAACGTAATAAGAAAGTTGTCCCAAACAAACCATTAATCTCTTTATTTTTATTAGAGAGAAAAAGTTGTCTTTTAAATAAGTTCTATTTAAATTAGCAATGAAGTTGTTCTTTTTATAAATAGCATTGTACCTTATAAAAATCCCTAGAAGGCAAGACAATGAGATACATCCACTGAAAATTTAGAGAGATCTCATACGAGTAACAGACAAATATCATCTCTATTCAAAGGCAAATTATTGTGTCCGGTCACCTGACATGCGGACATCCAATCCGGACATGCCACCACTCGGATGCCCTGGGCCCCGATATTTTTTAGCGACATGGCGCGTTTTTATTGGTGTCCAGACGAATCTGGACACCGGAGGCAATAATTTGCTCTAAACAGAACCCCAGAAAGTAACATCTATGAGATAGTCTCAATGGAAAGATAATAATGGATAATATCTTCATTACAAAAATTCTATAAGAAGAAGTGATTTATAATATCTTCACTCATTTAAAAATTTCAAAAGACATAAGCATAAAAAAATACATGTATACAAAAAATCATAGAAGATATGAACGAAAACAGATAGTAATTTTCTCTACTTCTCTAAAATCTCAAAAATTTGAAGCCTCAGAAAATACATATAGGTAAATCAGTCAAACTCTCTCAACTAACTAAACTTAATACAATCTTTAACTAATAACAATTATCTTATTAATCTAATTTCTAAAACTCTTACTAATTACCAATGCAGCCGAAAAAGCTAAGAAAGTGGCCGTTGCAGGGTAAAGCCACTTCTTCCATCTTCCACGGTGGGAATCGGCCGTCTCTTTGGCAGCGAGTCGTTCTTTCAACTCGGCAAGCTCCATCTTCTTCTCAGCCTTCTCTCTGATCGCCGCAAGCAGCCTCGTTTCGGCAGCTTTGAGGCGGGCAGTAAGGGACTCAATTATCTCTGTAGCTGCGACCAGTTGGTGGCGGAGCTGCTCGTTCTCTCTGCGGAGCTCCTCTACTTCGTCCACGAGTTGGATGAGGGTTTTGAGGTTCTTGATGGCTTCACTTCCGGCTCTTGGGGTGCTTCTGGAACTTCCGGTAGCCGTTAAGGCGGTGACATTCTTCTTGTTGTCCATAAGGGAGAGGATTGAAATTGGAGGGATTGAAGGTCTCTTCGATCTTTTTCTGTGACGAGAACAGGTTAGGGTTAGAGATTTAGAGGTGTGATCATCATCCGGTGAAGAAGCCGTTTATTTATAGATGGATTCGGAGGAGAGAGTGACCTCGGCTGCTGAATTTGTATTCAGCATTCGGAATAATCGGCTGTGACCGGTTATGCTGCTATCAAAATCATTTTTTTTTTAATCTTTGCTTTATTTATTTTGATCTGCAAAGAGCTTCCCGCTGGACCGATTATTCTGGAATTGAAAATTTATTATTTTGAACTTATCTATTTTCCTGTGCAACGCCCTCCCTCTTCTTCTCCGCCATCTTCGACTTCCCAAGTTTTCCGGCGGCCTCAACAGATCGAGAGATAAGCCACACCAGCCCGGTAAGAAAGCCCTACGCATTGATTCGGCGTATTATTATTATTTTGATGAAATTTCTTAAACCTTCATTGTATACTCCGGAAAATTTTTTTCCCTTCCCTGGTTTTGTTTTACTGAACTTCTAAATGATATTATCATTGAAATTAGCAGAAATTTCTTTTCAATTTTTTGAAGAAAACAACACAAGATGGGCTGTTGGATCTTGATTTTAGATAAAAATTGATTGTCTCTGCACATAACAGAAATGATTTAAGCGTTTAAGAAAAATGATAGTTCTAAAGATCAAGACTGATTTCTGGTTGAAAGGAGTGATATAATTGATATTAAATTTTTATATGAGTAGTAGACATATAACATGAATCCTAATAAGTCGCACAAAACTCCTCTATGATCACAAATAAATGGAAGGGCTAACTCTCTATTATTGCTATCATTTGAATCGCAAGTGAATAGAATGTAAAGATTTGTATTTCTGGCTAAAACATTTTAAGAAATGACTAAATTGAAGATTCTCTGCCTAAAACTTCACCAAAATTAAAACCATGGCAAGAATCAATCCATAAACAAATAAATACTACATAGAGACAGAGACAAAAACATCCAGTCCAGCTTATCGGTTTATGATTATGCAAATTTTTATAGTTTGATTGATAAGGCAATTACGTACAAATCAAAAGCTTCTTTTCAAATTTAGCCTGCCAACTTTTATTAGCTATGATCATTATAATTTCAGATTTCGAAAGATGAGATCTGATAAGATTCAAACTCTACATAAAGATAATGGGTAACGTGGTTGTTGCATTTGAAGATCTTCGCTTCTGCTAAGACTGGTTGTTCTTCTCTTTATATAAATATTTGTCTTTTCCTAATCAAATGGCATTCAATGCTTTATGTGTGTATATATATGCTGATTTTTTAGAGGATGTGAAGCTTGGAAATTTTTTAGAAGGCTTGAAATTTCTTTTTTGTATTATCCTGCCAAGTCTTGTTCATTGAAACTCGACAAGATTCTTCTAAAATAATGATCAATCTTCACTGGTTTTGTCTTCCCACTCCTTTTTCTTTCTTGCTTTGTTTGCAATTTACTTACATTTTCATATATTTACTTCTTTTATTCCTAGCATGTTGGTCTAAATCAATGGAGTTTGTCAACGGAGCTATAAGACCTTTATTTGTAATTATACCTATACAAAGGGAATGATAAGCCAGCCGTCTTATAACTACCTCTGCTCAATTCACATGTCCACTACGCTCCACTGTACAGAGCACAGTTATGCAGCATTTACCAATCGTTGGATCACTGCATTTAATCTCAGCCGCTGATGTTGTCTTCAGCGTCTTTTTACCTTTTATAAACCCTGTATCTCATTACATCGAGCTCAATGGAACAATAACATTGCTTGCTCTGCATTTCCTTCTTCCTTACCTTGCAATGTAGCTTTTCTTGATTTTTGTTTCAGCTGCAGCGAAGACCGAAGTTCAACATGGTATCAGAGCAGCTGTGCCCGACGGCCTGATCTTCTTCTTTAAATCATTCTCTCAGCCATTCTTGTATCCTTCGTCATGGACGATCCTTCTCATTCGTCTACCTCGTCTCCTCAAGCTTCGCAAGTAGCGGTTTCGTCTGTTACAGCAAAAATGGCGGAAGTATCCATCCTGACGCAATTGAAATTTCTGATGACTAATGTTAAGTCCGTGTTGAACATTCAGTTGACGGCGGAAAATTATCGTCTCTGGAAGTCTCAGATTTTTAAGCTATTTGCTGCTAATGGGTTTGATGGATACTTAGATGGATCAACGCCTAAGCCTCCAAAACTGATAACTACTGCTGCTGGGATTGCTTCCAATCCCGAATACTCAACCTGGTTGCTGATAGATCAGAATCTAGCAGCTGTTCTGTATTCTACAATATCACCGACATTTTTGCCTTATGTTCTCGATCTCAACTTCTGTTGTGAGATCTGGTCGACTATTGAACGTCGACTGCAATCGACAAACCGTTCACGTATTCTCCAGCTTAAGAATGAACTGCACCATGTGTCGATGAAGGATAAATCAATGATGCAGTATCTCTCTGAGATTAAGAGCAAAGTAGACGTTATTGGCTCTGCTGGAGCGCCGTTGTCTTCGGATGACATTATCATGTACACATTGAACGGTTTGCCGCTTGCTTACCAAGGCTTCAAAACGGCAATACGGACGAACTTGAATCCAATTAGCTTGGATGATTTCTACTCACTATTATGTAGTGAAGAATTTAATTTAGTCGCTGACTCTCTTCGGGATTTATCAGTTTCATCCCCTGCTCCTGAGACTATTCCGGCATTTACAGCTCAATGAGGAAGAGGACGTGGTCGTGGTTATCGCGGTCGCTCCTCTTCTCGTCCTCCTCGTGGACGTTCGTCATCTGGTCGCGGTTCGACTTCAACACAGAACTCGGTAGAGTGTCAAATCTGTGGAAAGTTTGGATACAGTGCATTTAAATGTTGGTACCGGGGTGATTTCTCACTACCTCCACCAAACGTTTCTGCGTATTCTACCGATACTGCTCCACCGTCATCGGAATGGCTACTTGATACAGGAGCTACTTCTCACTTGACGTCTGATTTTGCTCAAGTTTCAAATCCAAAGCAATATGTTGGAAATCAACAGGTACGTAGTTGTCGGCAATGGTGAATTACTTCCCATTACACATACTGGTAAAGGGTTATTGCCGACCCCTCATCGTAAGCTTCGTTTGTCTTCCCTACATCTTGTTCCTAATCTCACACGAAATCTCTTATCTGTCAATCGTCTAACTAACGATAATTCTTGTTCCATTCTGTTTGATCCTTTTGGCTACAAAATCAAGGACTTGAAGACCAACCAAATTCTCCTTCAAGGTCTATGTCAACGCGGTCTCTACCCCATCTCTACTGAATCTGCAACATATTCTTCTCCTCATGCGTTCGCTGCCATCACTTCCTCACATCAACTGTGGCATCGACGGCTAGGACATCCTTCATATCAAGTTCTTCTCAAATTGCCGCCTCCAGCAAATTCCGGACTACAATCTGCATCTAAACCTTTTAATTGTACTTCTTGTGAACTTTCAAAAAGTCACAAGCTTCCATTTACTACCTCTTCTACTAGGTCTCTTGCTGTTTTAGATTTAGTTCATAGTGATGTATGGGGTCCCTCCCCAATCCTATCTTTGTTTGGCTATAAATATTATATTCTCTTCATTGATGACTTTTCTCGTTTTACTTGGCTTTATCCATTGAAACTAAAATCAGATGTTCCATCTGTTTTTTCACATTTTAAAGCTCAAGTGGAACAACAATTTAATAAACAAATTAAATGCTTTCGCAC
Organism: Dendrobium catenatum; assembly: GCF_001605985.2. Lineage (NCBI taxonomy): Eukaryota > Viridiplantae > Streptophyta > Magnoliopsida > Asparagales > Orchidaceae > Dendrobium > Dendrobium catenatum. The sequence continues at coordinate 2,482,367 of NW_021318673.1, forward strand.
AGATGGTGGAGGAGAATATCTCTGTACAGCATTTCAAAATTTTCTTGCGCATTGTGGTATTATTCATCAAGTTACGTGTCCTTATACACCTGAACAAAATGGCGTTGCTGAACGTAAGCATCGTCATATTGTTGAAGTTACTCGAACTCTACTCCATGATGCCTCCTTGCCACATAAATTCTGAGTTCATGCCGTTCAAACGGCTGTTTTTCTCATCAATCGTCTTCCATCTTTATCCAAGAAAACTTCTTCTCCGTATCAACTCCTCTTCCATCATCCACCTGATTATACCTTTCTTAAAACATTTGGCTGTCTTTGTTATCCTTTTTTACCTCAAAAGGCTCACGGCAAATTTCATTCCAAATCTTTTCCCTGCATTTTTCTTGGTTATCCGGCTCACACTAAAGGATATCTTTGCTACCACATTGACTCAAACAAACTCTTTATCTCCCGTCATGTCAAATTCTATGAATATCATTTTCCATTCTCCACCATACAAACCTCCGAATCAACTCCTGAAACAATTCCTTTTGTTCCTACTTCTTCATCGATGCTTGTTCCCACGAATATCCAAAATGCTTCAAATAATCCTCCTTCTACCATTCTTTCTACTTCTGAAAACATATCCATTACCCAACCAACATTACCTACAGATCATATCTCCTCTACTTCACCTACCAGAACTTCTTCACCAATTCCTACAAAATTACCAATTCCTACAAAATTGGTTACCGAGACGGCCTCTAGTTTGCTTGAACTATCTCCTGCAGCTTCCGATCTATTCCGGCATTTAATTGGTTCTCTTCAGTATTTAACTGTTACCCGTCTGGAATATTACTTTCACTGTTAATAGGTTATGCCAACATATGCATTGTCCTCAACAGTCTGACTTCAAGCTTCTCAAACGGCTTCTTCGGTATCTTAAAGGCACTCTATCTTTTGGCATTCTCATTAATGCTACTGATCTTCAGTTACATGCTTATTCGGACTCCGATTGGGCTGGTGATCCTGCTAATAGGAAATCCACTATTGGCTACTGTGCTTTTCTGGGTTCTAATCTTATCTCATGGCAAGTAAAAAAACAAAAGACGGTCGCTCGCTCTTCCACTGAAGCCGAATATCGTGCTCTTGCCACAGCTACTATTGATATAATTTGGTTGCGTCGTCTTTTGCAGGAATTTTCTATTCCTACTTCCGCACCAACTGTCCTTCTTTGTGATAACATCTTTTCAATTGCTCTTGCTAACAACCCAATTTTCAGAGCTCGGACCAAACACATTGAAATAGATTTTCATTTTGTGCGGGAATGTATCAAAAACAAGCTCATCACTGTCTCGTATATTCATACAGTGGATCAGCTGGCTGACTTGTTTACCAAGCCGTTATCTATTCCTCGGTTTCAGTTTTTACGTGACAAGCTGCACATTGCTGAAGCAAATGTTAGCTTGCGGGGCGGTGATAAGCCAGCCGTCTTATAACTACCTATGCTCAATTCACATGTCCACTACGCTCCACTGTACAGAGCACAGTTATGCAGCATTTACCAATCGTTGGATCACTGCATTTAATCTCAGCCGCTGATGTTGTCTTCAGCGTCTTTTTACCTTTTATAAACCCTGTATCTCATTACATCGAGCTCAATGGAACAGTAACATTGCTTGCTCTGCATTTCCTTCTTCCTTACCTTGCAATGTAGCTTTTCTTGGTTTTTGTTTCAGCTGCAGCGAAGACCGAAGTTCAACAGGGAACACTATATTTTACTTAATTTTCCTTTTTTTTTAAGTCTCCAATTATGGTAAGATTGATAATTGCAGCGACGACTAGAAGTATATCGGATTTGAGCTCCCGGGAGATGGGTATGATAGTTCTGTGTCGATTCAACCCTTAAATGCATCATCTACTCTTGGATCTGCTCAGCCATGCTGCGGGAAGAAGAAAAAGAGATTTTGACTATACTTCTCTCTGACTGAGTTCACCACTAATATCGACTTAGTCGATGGAGAGCAATTCGTTTGACCTCTTCCGCTTCCAGCACGCACAAGACGATCTCAATCTAAGTTCAGCGCGTGTAATCCCGTCAGCACTACCTCCCACTTTCGATCCCAAATCCGCTATTTACCCAAGCTCGCTTACTCATCTTCTTTTCATGTTCCATTTCTTCGGTATAGCAGTCGTATCACATCTACGATGAGGTTGGAGGAGCAAAGGGGGTCCCCGGTGCGCTGCGAATGCTGAAAATGAGACTTGGAGGTTTCGAATTGAGGGATTATACCTTGGTGTGTGACGATTGACGGTGGCGACGAGAATAAAAAAATATAGAAATTTCTTTTCATTTCCTTTCCTTTCTCTTCTCTTTTTTTTTTGGCTTATTTTTCTTTATATATTCTTAACTAACAATATCAATAACAAGCAATTCATGACGTCAATTAACGATAATGGTAAAAAAAGAAATTACTTATATTAACTAACACTAATAACTAACATTGGTATCAATAGCAATATAAATAATAATAATAATAATAAAGGACACTTACTGCTTTAATTTTTAGTTTTCAATGGAGGAAATGGGCTAATTTGGAAGATTGATGGGCGTTAGGAAGTGGGGAAGTTGGCTGACTTTTGTGAGGAATGGGCTGTGGTGATCTCTTGGGCCTCTTGTTATGGAATTTTTATTAGGTCCGAACATCTGACATAGCTCTACATCCGGACGTCAATAAAATGTCGCCATGTGATCTTACTATTTATCGTGAGGCTCGACAACCCGACTCGGACCAGGGTATTGCTAGGTTTTGCTCTGTAACGATAAATATCATTATGTCAAGACCAATACCTAGCAATACCGAGCAATAACCAGTAATACCGAGCAATACCTAACAATACCTAGCAGTATTGCTCGTTAATGGTCTTGACACAGTAGTATTTCTTGTTATTGTCAAGCAATACTTAGCAATACACAAACATAGCAATACCGGGTTTTCATTCCGGGTCGGGTCTTCGGGCCGCACGGTAAAGAGTAAGAGCACGTGGCGACATTTTATTGGCATAGGTAAAACTACTGTTTTGAGGGAATCTAAAGAGATCAGCCTTGTTGCAAGAGAAGACGGGCAGTTGTTCAGCTTGCTGCTTGAGGACGTTGGAGGATTAATATTGCTACAACAACTTATACTTCATTTGGGGCGACTTTTTTACTACTTATTAAAACATATTTTTAGTATAAAATTTTTAATTTTTTACTAAAAAATTATTTTAAGAAGCATGAAAAAAGCCGTCCCAAATGAAACCTTAGTTGCGCATAGCGTGACATTAGCAAATTTTGCTTGCAAAAAACATAAATGGCAAAGAAATGAAGTTAATTAGCATGGAATGCTTTACAATATGAGCAAAAGTTGGGTAACCTTTAAGAAACTACATTCACGCTCTTCTCCATAAATACACAAGAGCTTTGAATTGGTCCCGTCATCACTCCAATGTTTCATTTGGGACAACTTTTTTATTGATTTCAAATGCAGCTTTTCAGTGCAAAAAAAGTTTTGAATTAAAAAGCTGCTTTAGAAAGCAATATAAAAATTTTCCTAAATGAAATCTGCTTATGACAAACCCTCTTACCCTCCCTCCCTCTTGTTAATTTTTACAAACAAGATCTTATGTAATCGCATGGACTTTGATAGGGAGCCCTTTGGGGAATTCGACGAAGGGAAAGGCGTAGGCACAGTCGGGCTCTGTCAACTCCCATCGAAATTTGATCACTAGGTGGTGCAAGAATATCGCAATCTCTAGCTTCGCTAGTTCTGAACCCGCACATAGCCTCGGCCCGCCACCATATGGCATAAAATTATTATTTGAAGCCGCACCGGTCGAACATCTCTAATAAAAATCACATAGGAAATAAAAAAAAAAATTACTTAAATATTAAAATTGATTTCTATCATGAAAAAAATAACTATATACTTGAATCTATAAAATTAAATAAAACAATAAAATTATTATGATATGTCTCTTTAGGCAAAAGGTAAACAAATATGTGGTGATATGTATCTCTCCAAATAATGGTAGTAGAAATCACACGTTCTTTGAGGAGTACTCTCTTTCTTCTCATTTATAGCCCATCACCTTCAATTTTTTTTTTTATATATTATTAAAGGCTTCCAATTAACTAACAAAAAAATAAATATTATTAAATTTGAAATATAAATAATGTAAAAATGAAAATAATTTGAAAAAATATAACTTTTTAGTATAAAATTTTCTGAAAAATATTTTTTTTAATCTAAAAGCTATTTTAAAAAGAAAGCCATCACAAATGAAACCTTAGACTTAGCTTCGTTTGGAACGACTTTCTTACTGCTTTTTAAAATAGCTTTCTAGTACAAAAATTAAAATTTTGTATTAAAAATATTATTTAAGAAGAAGTAAGAAACCTAAAGCAGATTTTTAATATAAAATTTTTATTTTTTTACTAAAACACCGCTTTAAGAAGCGGGAAAAAAGCTATCCAAAATGAAGTCTTAGTTTGGGACAACTTTTGTATTGCTTTATAAAACATTTTATTTAGTACAATTTTTTTTAAAATAAAAATTGTATACTAAAAAACTGCTTTAAAAAGCACTAAAAAAAGCTGCATCAAACAGGAGCCTCATACAAAAAAAAAAAAAAAACATTCTTTGATGTTCTCTCTTTGTGAGTAGGCCTTATGCTTTGTTTATCAAACCTACATCAAAATAAAAGCTAAAATCTAATTAAATTTTTTTACTAATTAAAATCATGTTGTAAGTGTGCACAGTACTTCACATGATTCATTAAAATTCTCATATTTGCTGATAATAAATAATGCTATATATGCAATAACATAAAATAAAGGGCATGGCATAAATTAAAATTACTAACCTGCCATCTCCATGGATTGAATTGCTGAGGCTCATTGTAAAGGTCTGAGTCCAAATGAACAGCAGCAAACACTGGAAGAACTTTCCATCCACAAGGGATATCATAGTCTTTCAATATTTAAAAAAATATTCATTAATCAACTAATTATATCATATAAATAAAAATTTTTTGTGGTATGATATTTTGGTAGAAATTATATTATAATAAAGTTGAAATACTTTAAGATTAGTATGGCGCTAATCTCAAAACTACATAAAATTGAAAAAAAAAACATAAAATGAAATTTTTTTAATTATTTATATATATATTGTTAAATTTTCATAATATATAGAAGATGGATAAGAAGAGCCAACCTCCATAACGCACATCTTGAATGGCCTTTCTATGAACAAACCTCACTACATTCCCAAGCCGAAGTGTCTCATTAATCACCTTCATTAAGCCAATATAATTCATGTTTAATTAGCAACTAAATCTAAAGTTAACACAAATCATACTTCTTAATAATCTTAATTACAAGTTAATTAAATTTAGCATATATATATGAAATGCTTACACACTGACTAAACTCCATTTGCTTGTAATCCTCCCAGTCTAGACCTGTCTCCCCTCTTTCCATTTTCCTCCTAGCAATAATTTGATGCTCTTCCTGCAACAAATAAAACAAAATAGAATAATAAAATTTTTTAAAAAAAATTTGATCATAACATTTAATAATAAAAAAAAGTATATAAAAATATATTACTCTTAGTTGTTGAACAGCTTTTGGGCAGCCTTCAAGGAAGAAAATAGTGAGAGCCAAAGCCATAGAAGAGGTCTCATGGCCTGCAAAGAGGAGACTGAGAAGAAGATCCAAAATCTGCTCCTTTGATAGAGAAGATTGTTTCAAAGCCCAGCCCAAGAGATCATCTTCTTCTTCCTTCTCTTCATTTCTTTCATGACTCCTCTCCTCCATCTTCTTCTCAATAACTCGAAGAATATTCGATCTCGACTGTTCGTTCATTCCACAATAAATTCAGAGGTTCATGTCAAGATTGTTCACAAATTTTACACGAGTTATCAACTACTTGATGCAATCCTCCATTTTTCTCGTCTATGCTTGGACCAGACAATCACACGACTGTCGTTAATGTAGCTGATCCCATATAATGAGATAAAGGATGTTAATTCATTCCTATCATTATTACTCACTTAATTCATGCATGCACAAGAGAGAATATATTATCACCTTGTGATATAATATATTTGATGTATGCAAAAATTAATTTGTGTATATCATGCAAATATCACAAATTATGCATTTAGTTCTACTTTTTTTATTAAAAACATGCAATCATAATATTTATTAAAGAAAAAAAAAGGATGATAGAAAGGAGAGAGAGAAGACTAGAATGGAAGAGAGAAATTAATAACATATGAACCCCACAATGATTATTTATGATGAAGTGGGACACATAGCTTTCCCATTTATTAAATTGAATGAGAAAGAAATAAAAGCAGATGGGAGCAATGAATCTGTGAATGCGACCTCACACTGGTCAGGAAAAAAAAAAGAATCCAGCTCTCTCACACGCTTTGCTAAATATGTTTTGTACTGTTTCAGTCTCCAATCTACTAAACTAACAAGTAACAAACCTTCTCCATCAATAATCAAATTATCAACATCATTAATCAGACATAATTAGTGATTAATTAACCTAATTAAGTAGTAATTAGGTACCTTCAAGGCCTTTGAGTATGGAGTTCCAGGAAGATTTAACGGTGCAGACACCACTCCTTTCATGAATGTTATGTACTCCTTCCTCAGCTTCTCAGTCTCCATCTCCCCTGGCTCCATGCTCATGATGTTCTTAGCCATCAAGTTAAAAGTAAACTGCAAATAAACCATATTAATTACTAAAAACTATGTTTATATCTGATTATTTTTTCATTAATTACTTAATTAGCACCTTCTTTGCTTCATCTTGAGCGGAGAAGGAGACATCTTCCTTCCAGGAAGAGATTGCTAAAAGCGTGTGTCTTTCAATCTCTGGGAGGAGTATGGAGCGGAGGCGAGCGTTGCTCATGAAATTGAGAGCTATCATCCTCATGCTTTGATGCATCTCTCCGACGAGCACCAGCATCGACCACTTGCCGAGAATTCCACCGATGCTCTTAGGATAGCTGCACTCGAATAGCCGGCCTTCGTTTTGCAGGATGAATCGGTTCAGCCCTGCGTCCGCCGAAACGATCGTCGGATCACCAAAAAGATTAGATCGGTAGATCTTTCCATACCTGAGAGACCAATAAAAATTATGACTTTGATTAAGATTAGATCGAAAAGCTCATTCAGTCTCTCTCTGATTGCACCGGTGACTACGTACCGGGCTATTTGATGTTGCATGAAGTGGCCGGTGGTGATGGCTGAGTGGGATTTGAGGTAGGAGAAAGTTTCACCGAAGAAAGGGAGCTGGCAGCGGCGGCCGGGAGGGAGGTTGGGGGTGGGCTTTGATCTCTTCCATAGGAAGAGATAAAAGTAAAAGAAGAGGGTGAGGAGAGAAGGAAGGAGGAGGAAGAGAATGTTTTGCAATATGGGCATGAGAGAATGAGAGGAATTGAGATAAGAAGGAAGATGCTGAAGCTTTGAAGAAGAAGAAGACGGAGGAAGCTGTTTTTAAAGGAGTTCTTTTTCGCTGGAGCAGGATAGCAGCTGGGAATGACGAGTGCTGTTTTGTTTTTAGAGAAACTTGATGAGTTGGTTCTTTTGTGGGATTATGTGTATTTGAAAGCTTAGTTTATTATTATTAAAACCTTAATTAAGTTTAGCTTATTTCTTTAATTTATTTCAGTAATCTTAAAGGTATTTTTTTTAATTTAAGAAGTATTTCGGCCTATTTTTGCTCCTATAAGATAAAGAATTATAAGATAATAATAGTATGCAATCTTTAATGAATTATTAAATATTTTAATTTTATATAAAATATAAATAAAAAACTTAGTCTTTGTTTAGGACTACTTATTAAAACAACTTTTTTATATAAAAATTTTAATTTTTTACTAGAAAGCTGCTTTAAAAGTATCAAGAAAGTTATCAAAAATGAAGTCTTAGACTTCATTTACGATGGCTTTCTTATTGCTTTCTAAAGCAGTTTTTAAGTATAAAAAATTCTAGTTAAAAAAATTTTTGAACTAAAAAATTATTTTAAAAAGTACTAAAAATTTTATCTCAAATGAAATCTTAGGCTTTATTTGAGATGTCTTTCTTATGACTTTTTTTAGTAGTTTTTTTAATATAAAAATTAACATTTTCATATTAAAAACCTGTTTTAAGAAGCTGTAAGAAAGCTGTTAAAAAAAACCTTAATCTCACATATAAAAAAAAAAATCTAATTTTGTATATAATTAAAAAAAAAAAAAGCTTTGTGGAGCTAAAAAAAACTTAATCTCTCATTAAAGAATTAAGCTTAGCTTTGAGATTAACTTTACAATAAAGTATTTTTAGTGACTCAAAAGCATTAGTTATCATGATTAGCAAGTAGATTAATTAGCATGTAATAATTAATTAATATACAATCATAAGATAGGCGGCTGTACTTAAAATTTTAACAATAGAAAATTTATATTAATTCTCTCATTTGGACTTCTTAGAGAATAAATTTCATTTCAATCTTTGCCATTATTAATTTCGGCTTTTTTATTTTTTTTTTATTTTAATTTAAATTTTGCATATGAAATGTTTCATAGCTTGCAATGATTCATTAGAAGCAGATTGGTTAGTCTTAGCCGCTAATTAATAGTATATATAGAGATTAGATAAGCCATCAATCAAAGCACGTTGAAAAAAGGGGATTGCAAGGGATAATAAGCTAGATATTTTAGTATTTTTCCTAAGTAGGGTAGTTATAAAGATAATATTATTATTAATATCCAGAAAATATTGTTATTCCAAAAATAATTAATATTATTAGATATTTGGTTAAATCTTAATAATATTCTATTTAGAAAATTATGAGATTAATTATTATAATTGTTATTTATTTATTTTTGGCTATTATATATTTTGTATGGAGGTTTTGGGAGATTTAATACAAATAATATCAGGTTGTATTTGAGAATCTTTAAATTTATTTTGAGATTAGTATTGCATATAAAGAGCTTTTATTATACTAATAGTAAAAAAATTTAAATATTTTTAAGCTGATTCTAATATAATTTATATCGAGATATCCAAATATAATTTCTATTAAATTTTCATTAATGTCCATTTTATGTCCATGATTTTCTTTTGGTGACATTTTGCTTTTTTCCATTTTTCATTATATTTATAAATAATAAAATGTAACTTTCTTCAATCTCTTTCATACCAAAAAAACAAAAAATAAAACAAAACCTTCTATATATATATAACTGAAGGCATTGTCAATTACATATAAAGAAAGGAACAAATTGCTCTACATAGAAAAAAAAATCTAATTATGACATATCTATAAACATTTTAGAAAACAATTCTTAATATTTAATTTGAAAGATGTCATTTCTATTGTATAAGACATCAACCCATATTTTAAAATATATATTTTGTAAATATTAAAAATTAACTTCCAAATAAAAAAATAATCCTATAAAATATTTAAAATGATCGATCTTACATCATGAACAACTTTCTATTTAAAATATTTTGAGTGATTAAGGCTTCATTAGGAATGGTTTTTTAATGTTTCTTAAAGCAACTTTCAAGTACAAAAATTCTAAAAAAATTCTTTAAGAAATCTTAAAAAAATCGTCCCAAACAAAGCTTAAAACTATGTTTGAGATAAATTTCTTACTATTTTCTAATGTAGCTTTTTAGTATAAAAATTTCTTGAACCATAATTTTTATATGCTTTTAAAAGCAATAAGAAAGATGTGATCCCGAACGAAACCTAAAAATTATCTTCCCATACCATGCTTTCATCTATAATACTATAATACCAAAAAAAGGTGATTTTGATACCAAATCAAGTTAAGACAAAGAATAGATGCAAGTATTTCACATTGTCTTATGCCTTGGAGCATAGCTTGCTTGATTGCATGTAACTATTATTCTTTGTTATGGACATATTATGTAGCCTCCTACATGAACATGTAGGCATGCATAGGATGCTTGTTTGCATTTGAGTGAAGACATATTAGCTTTGTTATTTAATTTTGCAGGGTTCCAAATTTTCCTAACTATAATCTTGTCCTTACTTGAGAAAATAATAATAGCATAATATAGTAGATGTCATAACACCACCAAAATAACATTTATTTTTTCGGATTTTGTGATGAAAGGAATCAAGCCTTTCAGATTGTTTATGAGGATGCATGCAACTGGGCACCTATTGCAGCAAATGAATCCTAGCCATCGATTAGAATATTAATGGTCATTGTTCTGTGTTACAATATGGTGCAGTAAGATCACTTTAGAAAACTCAAACTGTAGGTATTACACGTTGATTATTAGAAATGAAATGGCTATTTATCCCATCTTCTTTATGTCTCACTCAGCTTTCTTGCCTACTTTAGCTTTAGCTTTCTTTCACGTTCTGCAAAGTTGGAATGGTGCATTGGAGACTACATAAGCCCTACGGGGCACTCTACCCTAGCTTACATCGATCCTCAACATCTTTGATAATAAAAAAATTGATTGATTAAGTTTCAGAGTGAGTATTCTAGGCTGAGGGTGATGGTGTGGTCTTCGATGACGAGGAGCTTGGGAGATATGTTGAGCAGATAGCCTTCAAAGTCAGCAGGTCTAAAAAGGTGAAGTACTTCTTATATTAGGTGGTGTGAGTTTTTGATGTTGTTCATGAGAAACTTGAGCTGAGAGAGAATGGTGAAATATCTAATGTTGAGGGTTGAGGATGACTATTTAGTAAGAGAGGTTTTAAATTAGTCTTTTTTTTTTTTTTTTTTAGCTGAGAACCAGAGGATAGGTGTAAGGTATGGTAGAGGTGTTAATTTAGGTTGGTCATTCGGGTTCGGGTTCCGATTCTGGTTCCAGTTTGAACAACTGTTGATCAAAACTTGACAAAAATTGATGCTCATTTCTCAAATTTTTATAGTATTATACAATCTTGTTTAATTTAAAATATTCTAGATATTTGTAATAAATAAAGAAAACTCTTGAATGGCATAAAATTCTAGGATATTTGTTATAATTAGAGAAAACTTTAAAGTGGTGTTAGTAGAAGGATCTAGGATATTTGTATTAAATAAAGAAAACTCTAGAATTGCTATGTTATAGAAGTCTCTAGCTTTAGGCTTCATACCTACAAATATGTATTATCATGATGTTATCAGCAAAAGTTTAGTGATAAAATTATTCTTCTATTCTCCCACCTAAAATCTCTATAGCCTATTGCTTACCTCCTTATCTATCTTCCAAAGTATTCCCAACATTTGGTATCAGAGCCTTGCTCAATCACTCATTGGGTGTTAGAGAAATATATATTGTCTAAAATCCAATTGAAAACGCCAACTGTGCTACTGTCCCGATTCCATTCTTCAATGGAGAAAATTATGATTTTTGGTCTATCAAAATGAAGACATATTTTTGCTTCAAAAAATTGTAGAAGATCGTTGAAGAAGGATTCAATGTTGTTGATGAGTCTTTTAGCAAAACAACAAAAGGCGCTTAAAGAGAATTGACAAAAGGATTCTCAAGAATTATTTGTCTTACAACAAGCAATGGCAGACGACATCTTTCCATGAATCATGGTCGCAATGACTTCTAAACAAGCATAGGATATATTGCAGGAAGAGTTTCAAGGAACTAAGAACGTATGCTCCATCAAGTTGCATAATCTGAAACGAGATTTGAGAATATAAAAATGAATAACAATGAGACCACAAAAGATTATTTCTCTAGAATAAAAGAAATAGTTAACCAAATGAGAGCCTATAGAGATTGGAGCTACAATATATGACAAGGAGATAGTTGAGAAGATACTAATTTCTTGTACAAAAAAGATTGTATATACAAAAAAGATTGATACAATAATTTATGTAATTGAAGAATCAAAGGATATAAAAACATTATCACTAACAGAATTAATTAGGGGTGTCAATATTTGACATGACCCAAAAACTCTACCTGAACTCGATCTAAAAATCTTGGGTCAGGGTCAACTAATTTGATAAACAGGTTGGGTTTAGGTTCCAAAATTCAGACTGTTTGAAAAGATGGGCTGGGTCTGGATCAATCCGCAAACCCGTAGTTGATCCAGATCTGACTCGATTCCCCTCGCCCCAGCACTGTCCCGCTTGGGTTAACCTGATAACCCGCCGTTCTTTTATTGGATCATAAGTAACGATAATGATGGGGCTTGGGATTGGGAGGGTGCAGGGAGATCGCTCATTCCAAAGGTAACTGATAAAAGAGAAAAAAGACTTCTTCACCTCCTTCGATGATGTTCCTTCCTGTCGGGTCGGAAGTCACAGCTCGTCGTTCTTTTGTTGGATTAAATATAACAATGATGGGACTCAGGAGGGAGGAAGCTACCTCGCTTGTTGGAATTTTGGCAAGGTAACCAACGCTTCCTTCGATGACATTCCTTTCGAACTATTTGAAAGTCACGATATCTCTGTTCTTTTGTTAAACGAAAGTAACGACGATGATGGAAGGCAACTCGTACCGTGGTTTCGTGTCAAACAGGAAACCCGATGGGCTGGTCCATGTTGAAATTTCAGACCCGTCTATAAAAATTGGTCAGGTTTGGGTCATGTCAAATATTGTCCAACCCGACTCCCAACCTGATTTTGACACCCCTAGAATTAATAGGCTCTCTTGAAGGGCATGAGAAAAGATTAAATAGACAAAATGAAATTTCTACAGAAAATTCTTTTCAATCTAAAATAAATCCATGGTCTCATAAATCAAAAGAAGGGAGGAATTCAAAGGTAAGCACTAAAGATAAAAAATAATCAAAGAAAGAGCGACAAATATTCTCCATGTGGCATTTGCAAAAGAAAAAGTAATTTGGAGAAGGATTGTTGGTTTAAAGTAAAAAACTATATAATTTCACAATTGTAAAAATTTTGACATATGAAAAATGCTTGTCGCTTAAGAAAAATCATCAAGTTAATTTTTCAAAAGAGAAAGATGGTGATAAATATCTTTTCTATACTTGTCAGTCACATTAGAGGAGAATAAATATACTCAGTATCTTTATAGTGGTTGTAGCAACCACATGACAAAAAATGATAATATATTTTGTAGTCTTGACAAAATCAAGACAAGTGTCAAAATTGAAAATGGTGACTTCATGGAGGCAAATGGCAAAGGCACCATTGCCATTGACACAAAAAAGGGAACGAGATGAAAGTTCGAATAGGTTGTCAGACTTAAAGATTTTTCTCAAGGCTAACTAAAAGGAGAGTGAATTAGTAATTTAAAAATTATCTTGGTAATATAAAAAATTGATTTTAAATTTTATCACAATAATAAATTTTCTCAAAAATATTTTTCCTATCACCAAATTAAAACTTGTAGAAAATAGAAATGTAGTGAAAGTAAAGACATAAAAATACAGATTTTTATAGTTGTTCGGTCTAACTAGACTTACGTCCACTCCCTGAAGACTCCCTCTTCAGGTATTGCACTGTACCAAAGTGACTTTGCTTTTGCCACCACAGCAAGGCAGAGAAGTCCTTACAATAACCTCTTTTCCACCAACCCCGATGTGGTAGAGTACCTTTATCCTTTCTCACCCTCCTGGTAACAGCAGAGAACATGCGTCCTTCCTCACCCTCCTGGTATCGACAGTTTCGGCTTCCTTTCTCACCCCTCTTGGTGATGGTAGAGTACCTAATATTCTTCAAAGATTTTCTCTCTAGAGTCTTCAAAGAATTATAGATGATATTTGACAAACTTACAAAGAGATCCTCACCTTTTAGGCAACCTTGTGAACCCTTCATAATTTCTACTTATAAGATCTCTCTATCCTCACTCTCAAACACTCCCAAAATACTGTCACTCTCACTCTCAAAAGAAAATTTGCAGAAGAAGTCCTGGTCAGTCAATTTTAGGACCCTTATATAGAAAGGACAAGAAAAATCATCCAAAAAATTAAAAATTAATTTCAATTTGATCGTCTTGGATCATACTTCGTACATACAAAAAGTTCAAAAAATCCTTGTACGATTATGTATGAATTGATTTCATACTCTGGCAGTCATATGTATAAACTGACATCGTACTATACGAACACTTAAAAAATGAACAGGTTCACTAGTACGATAATGTACGAACCTATTTCATACTCTCGTCATCATCTGTACAAACCCCACATCGTATAATATAAAATATTTAAATCAAATCATGCTTCATATGATACAAACATGGACGATCCCATTTCGTACTCTGGACGTCGTATGTACGAAACTAGTTTTATATAGTACGAACAGTTTAAAAATTTTACCTGTTCATATGGGACAAACTCATACAAACCCTTTTTATACTATGGATGTCATTTATATGAAACTCATTTTGTACAGTACGATCAGTTCAGAATATGTTGAGTTCTTTCAGGTTGAACTGGTATGTATCCATTTCAAACTCTATATATCGTTTATACGAATCCAACTACAGTGCAAATAGTACACAAATTTTTTTTCAAGACATGATTCGATTAACTTCTTTCTAGAGGAACACTCATGACCAATCGTCCATTATGATTCAAAAATCGTACAGTACAATTAGTTTTAAAATATAAGTTTTGACTCTCCCCCAATGTGTGTGTGCACGATTACCCAATTACAATCACACTCTCTCATACTAAAAAAAAATAAAAAATATATAAACTTCAATTACAAAAAACCCTAATCTACTATGTCTTGAAGTCTTCGATAATCTAGAGTATTATCTTTCTAAAATATTAGTACACATAAATAATACAAATAATATTTTTTCAATATGTGTTAGGAGAAATAGTAATCAACATAATCATATTTTGGTATCATAAAAAACTCACTTGAAATAAAAGCATAGATTTGAAAATTAAGTTGTAACACGAGATACATCAATGATAAACTTTTAGTTCCCAACATTAATCAAAATCTACTCAGCGTGGGCCAAATAATAGAGAAAGGGTATTCTTTATCTTTTGAGAGAAATACTTGCATAATTTATGACAAGCAAGATAAATCCCTTGAAATAACAAAGTTCAAAATGAAATAAAACAGGTGCTTCCAAATGCAATGGAGACATACAAATGAGGTGGCAATGAAGGAACAAGTGGAAGAGTCATTATTATGGAACAAATGGCTCGGGCATTTCATGGGCTGAAGATTCTCACTAGAACAATATGATAAGAAATCTCCCAATAGTAAAGGAGATCGATGGTCCTTATGAAGGATGCTTGCTCGGTAAACAACATCGACAACCTCCATTAGGCAAAGCATGGAGAACTAAAGGAGCCATTTGAGCTTATCCACACAGATATTTGAGAGCTGATACATACCCCTTCATTTGAGCAAAACAGTTACTTCATTCTTTTCATTGATGACTACACAAGAATGGCATGGGTTTACTTTATGCGTGAAAGTATTTGAGATTTTTAAAAAATTCAAGACACGTGTAAAAAATCAAAGCGAAACCATTTGAAGACACTAATAAGTGATAAAGAAAAAGGATATATCTCAAAAGAGTTCAAAAGTTTTGTGAAGAAGAAAGCGTGGAGCAGCAACTCACAGTTGGATATAAAATGGATTATCTAAAAGAAAGAATAGAACCGTGATGGAAATGGATAGAGCTATGTTGATGAATAAATGTCTTCCAAAGTCTTTCTAGGTTGAGGCTGTATATACTGCAGTATATCTTCTAAATATATATCCAAACAAAGAAATGAAAGATAAGACTCCAATTGAAGCTTAGAGTGGAAAGATGACATTCACAAAGCATCTCAGCCTTTGGATGTATTTGTTATGTCCACATTCCACAAAAAAAGAGGAGTAAGTTAGATAAAAATTTAGAAAAAAAAAATCTTAGGTTATAGCATTCAATCTAAAGGATATCAAATCTTTAAATTAAGAACAAAGAAACTTTTCATTAATAGAGATATGGAATTCAACGAAGATGTTACATATAATTGGAAGACATAAGAAGCTGAAAGAAAGAATATCAATTTGTCGCCATTAACACATCAACAAACTAAGAGATCAATAATCCAACTACAACGCCAACTCAAGAGTGATTTCATGTTATAAATTCAGAATCACTACCTAGAAGAAAAAAATCTCTAACAGAGATTTATGAGTATTGCAATTTGATAATCATATAGCCGCAAAGCTTTGAAGAATCATCAAAGCAAAAAGTATGGAGAAAAGTTATGGAAGAAGAAATAATGATCAATGATCGAAAAGAATAAGACATGGGAGCTAGTGGTCTCTTCACAAGGAAAGAGGTGATTGGAGTAAAATGGGTCTACAAGACAAAGCCCAACCCAGGTAAATCAATTCGAAAACACAAAGCAAGACTAGTTACTAAGGAGTACTCACAATAATTTGGAGTAGAATACAATGATACATTTGCTCCAATTGCTAGACTTGACACAATAATGACATTGATATCACTTTAAACACAAAATAAGTGGAAGATCTATCAATTAGATGTGAAATCAGCAATCTTAAATGGCTATCTAAAAGAAGAGATTTATGTAGAATAACCTTCAAGATTTATTATAAAAGGAAAAGTTTTGAAGCTGAAGAAGGTTTTATAAGGGCTAAGGCAGGCTCCAAGAGCCTGATACTATCTAATTGACAGCAATTTCTTAGAGCAAGGTTTTAGGAGGACCAAAAGTGAGCCAACATTATACATCAAGACTCATGGTATGAACAATACACTCATTCTCTCCCTATATGTTGATAATCTAATATATATGGTAAGTAATGAGAGGATAATAAAGAATTTTAAGGAAGATATGCTGACAACATTTGAGATAACCAACTTAGGTCTGATGCACTACTTTTTTGGGATAGAAGTAAGCTAGAAAGAAGCTGGAATCTTCATCTCACAAAAGAAGTATGCATAAATTATGTTAAAAAATTTTAAGATGAATGGTTGCAAGATAGTAGCTACTCCACTAGACAACAAGGCACTCATGAAAGAAGATAATGCACCAAAGGTTGGCAGTACAATCTATCAAATTCTCATTGGAAGTTTGCTTTATTTAATAGCTACAATAACATATATTATGTATGCAACAAGTTTACTCTTAAAATTCATGCAAATTCCAAGCCAAATTCACTAAGGAGCTACTAAGAGAATCCTTAGATGTTTCGAAGGAACAAAGAATTATGGTATTAGGTGTGAATCTACTCCCAACTCAAATTTAATAAGATATACTGACAGTGTTTAGGAGGGATCATTAGATCACATGAAGAGTTCATCAGGATATGCTTTCACACTAGGATCTAGAATATTTTTTTGGGGATCGAAGAAGCACAAAACATAAGCACAATCATCTGTTGAAGCCAAACATATTGCAGAAAAAATAATTATAAGTCAAGCTATATGGCTAAAATGCATATTAGAAGACATGGGTACGTGAACCACAAGATAAAGCTATAGAAATCTACCGTGATAGAAAATCAACTATTGCAATGACAAAAAATCTTGCATTTCATGGCAGAACAAAAAATATTGGCATCAAATATCACTTCATTGGAGAAGCTGAAAGCAACTGAAAGATTAAACTTAAGCACTGCAAGACTAAAGAGTGATTAGCATACATATTTACAAAAGCACTTCCAAGAGGAAAGTTTGAGCAACTGCGTGACATGACTAGAGTTATCAAAATTCACATCAAGGAGGAGTGATAAAAATTGATGTTTATTTCTCAATGTTTCTAGAGTATTCTACAATCTTATTTAATTTAAAAGATTTTAGATATTTATAATAAATAAAGAATACTATATAATAGTAAAAGAATCTAGGATATTTATAATAATTAGAGAAGATTCTAGAGCGGTGTTAGTAGAAGAACTAGGATATTTGTATTAAATAAAGAAAACTCTAGAATTACTATGTTATAGAAGTCTCTAGATTTAGCCTTCATATATATAAATGAGTATTGTCATGATGTTATAAGTCAAGCTGAAAACTACTCAGCAAAAGTTCAGTAATAAAATTGCCTTTTATTCTCCCAACTACAATCTATATAGCTCATTACTTGCCTCCATGTCTACCTTTTTCCAAAATATTCCCAACAAAACTAAATATGCTTTAATTGTGCCTAGCCTATTTATCATATGGATCAAAATATTTGACCTGAACCGGATTAGACTAAGCCTATCCAACCTAAAACCGACTTATTTATTATATGGACTAATGGGAATCAAGAAAATTCACATGATTGGCATGAATCTCAAGATAATGTTTGAATTGGAAACTTTGGGAATTAAATTTAAGACCACCACTAACAATCATCACCATCATCTTTAGACAATTGTTAATATCTAAACCTGTTGTTAGGTTTTAGTTATACTCTTGTTGGCACTTGAATTATATAATCTCTACAACATGAATCAATCAATTATTATAAATATTATTTCTTCTTCTTCTTAAATAGAGAGGAAGAGAGAATTTTTGTTTCTACTATTCTATATTGCATTATTGCAACTAAGCTTAGCCTCATGACTTTTTCCCTTTCTAAATTTTTCACATAAAATATTTAGCCTCCTACAATTTTTTATGTGTGTCTTATACTTTTGTACAACGCTGAGATATTAAACTCCCTCTCTACCGCTGCAAAGTTTCTAGCACGTAACATGTACGCTGCAATTATATATATATAAATATCAAACGTATAACCCAAATATAAATTTTTTAACTCAAAAATGACCAATTGAATCCAAATTCAACTAACTTAACCTAAACATGAATGATAATTAGGTCAAGTTTGAGTTCTTAGGTCAACTGGAACCCAACCTAAAAAATTAATCGGGAAAATATTTCAGGCTTGAAGCTAACCCGAATAATAATTAGGTATATCCAAAATAATATTTTTTTTAGTTGGGTTCTTGTCGGATTGTCAAGTCAAGTCAATTTTTTGTACCCCGACTTATATAAGCTCTGATACTATATTAACTATATATAATTTGTAAAAGATACAGACTCATCCTTAGGTATGTTGTAAGTCTCTTTCCATTATACTTTTTGGTATATCCGATTTAATCAAACTTCAATGTATTTTTTATCACCCTTTTCATGCTTAGTTAAACTTTATCACCATGACATGGACTCTTTTATGAATGAAAATATACTTCATGACACTTTGTCAACATCTATGATTGTTGCATTACCCTCTTGTGTATGTGTTCTCTTACATGATTAATCTTTTTTTAGTGCGAGATCACAATTACTAAGACTTTAATTGAGAATCATTTTTATGCCAAATCTAAGTTGTGAACTAATATCCTTAATTGTGAGATTGTTATGAGTATCCCATCAGAGACTTCGATCCTCTAGAATTAAATAAATTTTATTTGATATTTTCTACAATTTAAAAAAATTTGTAATGTCTAATGGCATTTATTCTAATTTAAAAATTATTAGCTCTTTTAAAGCCCATGATGAATATCATAATGATTGATGGCCAACTAACAAATGAAGAGTATTGAAGACCTCAGCATAAATTACAAAAGCCTATTATGTCAATTATGATATGATGATAATGAGAATGGATCATGATTCAACTTATGCAAAGATATTAATTATCAAGCAAATGCTCGACTCGCATGGAATATGTAATAACAAGTTATGAAATATATATGTGTATATATATATATAGCTTATAAAATTACATTCTTATATGATTACCTTTACATACTTCAATTGATAGATCTAATGTCTTGCAACATGCTTGCAAATGATATGACAAGAGATAGATATAAAAATGAGCTTGAATTGTCATATAAGAACTTGACAAAAACACCATACATGGAAATGAGCATCATATGTTGTAATAATATACATATGATGTATGTTGGTTGATAGAATAGAATAATGTGACTTATCTACCATAATATTATAGGAGACATGAATATTATATATGCTAGATGATGCAAAAATATTCATATTAATAAAATTTTGTTAGAGTATAAATGTGACACGCAATATACTCTATATTTTCTTTAACGAATGACTAAGGCTTCGTTTGGGACAGCTTTCTTATTACTTCTTAAAGCAACTTTTTAGTATAAAATTTTTTCTTTTTGTACTAAAAAGCTGCTTTAGGAAGCAGCAAAAAAGCTGTCTCAAACGAAACCTAAAGCTTTGTTTGTAACAGCTTTCTTATTGTTTTCTAAAGCAATTTTTTAACACAAAAAATTATAGCTTGAAAAATTTTTATGCTAAAAAATTATTTTAAGAAACAGTAAGAAAACCGTCTCAAATGAAACCCAAGAGACTTGCTCATTGAAGCTCCTAAAATTACTTTGAGACAAAACATCCTCCTACAAATTTTTTACAACTGATGGGTCAATCTCTATAATTTTTCTCCTTCAAGTATTTTACATGTAAAAAAACATTAGATTTTTTTATTTTCTTACTGTCTGAATTATTGATATTAAAAAAAATTTTGACAATTTAGATCATATATTGCACACAACAATTATATATATATATATATATTCGTGTGTGTGCGCGTGCACGCGCATATATGTTACGACTCGGCCCGATGGCTCAATTGAATGAGGCAGGAGCAAATAGTTAGACTAATTTCACAATTTCTTTTGACACTAAGGCGATGACAACTACACAACAACATTAAGCTTTTATCCCACTACGTGGGGTCGGCTGTATGAATCCTTTCTCTCCATTGTATTCTGTTAAGAGTCAAATTCTCATTTAAATCTAAGAAAGAAAGGTCATTTATAATATTTTATAACCTTGTCTTTTTAGGTCTACCTCTGCCTCTCTCAACATAAGCTAAATCTAATACATCTACTTTCATAATCGGGTCATCAGAAGGCCGTCGTTTTATATGACCAAACCATCTAAGACGACTCTCTCTAATCTTATCTATAATTCACAATTGAATATATATATATATATATCTAGCTTCCTATTTCTCTTTAGATGTCAACTAATGCTCTTAGGAGTAAAGTTCTTGAATATTCTTTACATGCATGACTACTAAATATAAAATTATATAATTTAGTTGTAAGAAAAAAAAATATTGTCAACTAAATAATTTTGACTTTATGAGATAATTCACTCCAATATATTAACAATTTATCAATTAAAAGAGATAAGTTGACTTAGGATCTTGATCTTTGTCAATTTTTTTATTGTTTTACTTTTTCATTTAACAATCATATTTTTATTTGGTTACTGAATTTTGTCGGTTTCAAGAAATTTCAAATATATGTGCTAAAAATTTATTTTTTATAGCAATTTTTAAAAAATATCTTTTCACAACACAACAGCTTTACAACCACTCATCCCGAACAAATCTTTAAAAAAAACTCATTATAAACAATATATCATTCTCATCATAAATATATATACTTAGCATAGAGATGACTAGCAATACTCAAGTCATAAATAGATGATTTAAAATACTCATCTCTCTCTCTCTCTCTCTCTCTCTCTCTCTCTCTCTCTCTCTAAACTAGTAGAATTTGATCTGATTCCCTTAATTAGATTCTCTCTCTAATAGTTCTCCAAAAAGTTGAAGAATCAAATCCTGCATTAATCCTCCTCATATCATATCCCCATTATGTTTGAAGTCGCAAACAAGGTGCAATCAACTTCCAACTACCGATCTTAGCTCTAATAAATTAATTATTATAATTTATTATAATAAGGTATTTTTATAAGCTAGAATTGCATCACAGCTCTGCTCATCAATCTATCAATTTTTTTAAGAGTGATGATGGCAGAGATGATGATGTGAAAAAGGTTATAAAATAAGAGATATATATATTTAACACCTTTTAAAATGATAAATAAACAAGAAATTTATTCACATCTTCTTTTTTTAATTCAGATTTTATTTAAAATTTATATATATAATTATATATTTAACACCTTTTAAAATGATAAATAAACAAGAAAAATTATTCACATCTTCCTTTTTAATTGAGATTTTATTTGAATTTTAACAGAAAAACAAAAAAAATTTATTGGGGGCGATTTAAGGCTTCCTTTGGAATAAGTTTTTGATTATTTTTGTGGTAAGAAAATCGGTTAGCAAAAAATAACGTGTATTTAAAAGTCAAATTTTTATTATTTTTTTAACATTTTTTACTTTAAAAAGTTATATTTGAAAAAAAAAAGAATTTTTGAAATTGTTGTGGTTAGGATAGGAGTTTCAAAAAGTAAAAATAAAAAAAAATTAGTTACATTTTTTTTATAAATGTGATTGTAAAATTGATGTGGAGAAATTAATTATTTTGAAAGTTGTTATAAAGCATAGTTTTTTTAGTTCAAATTTTTTTAAAAGCAATAAAATTTAATGATCAAATAAAAATTATGACTATAATTTGAAGGGAAAAATAACTAGAAAGTTATCTCAAATGAAGTCTGAGTTTCTCTATATTTGCACTTTAAAAGCTCATTTTTCAATCATAATTTTAAAAATATATTTTTAAAACTAATATTTTTAAGTAAAAAAGATAAAAATAACAATAAAATAACTATCTTTGAAACACATTACTTTTGTTAACTACTTTTCTTACCATTAAAAAAAAACGTTCCAAATAAAGTCAAATAATATTATTTAGGAAAGAAGCAAGATAATATTAGAGCAAGATCTATTATTATTATAATACAAGTTTATCATTTAATAAATAATATCTATAAAAAAATAAATCTTGATATTGTAAATTTTTGAATTATAATACATGCGTGAAAAATTAAACTACTTATAATTCAACTATTAAATATATTTTATTTAACCATTAATAACAAATTAACAATTAATTATTAAAAACAAATTAAAGCGTGTAGTAGACGAGAGCTGATATGTCAGCCTTGCTTAGATTTGAAACAGGATAAAAGGGCAAGCCCATTCGTGCGGGTACACTTTACCAAATGACACGTGTAATACTCTGATTAGTTTGTCGTGCCGAATGCCACGCACGTGCGCACCTGTCCCTTAAAAGAAGCGCCGGAGCCTGCACAGCTTCTGTCCACGTATTTATGAATTCTGTCTCTTATATCGTGCACCCGTTTGCACACAAAAAGATTATGTGGAGCAGAATTCAATTGGGTGTGGGTACGAAGTGGGTGCAAAAAAAATGAGAGAGAAAGTCAGTAAGTCTATTTTTAGGCAAGCGTGCGGTAGCTTTTTTATCTTTGACCGTCAAATCAGAAATGGATATGTGGCGTGATTGACCGACCCGGTCAGTGAAATGAGGGGGTTTAAAGGAGATAAATTATTGGGGGAAGTAAGAAAAAAATAATTATTTGAGCAAAAGTTTCTGACATGGATAAAAATTGAGATTAAAATAAAATAGTAATAACAAATTTATATAAAAATTTATACTTATATTTATCTCAAAATCTTTAAATTTATGATGAGCTTACTATAACTCTTAAACATTATATAAAAATTTATCACAAAAGAGCTCATCATGTGCTAAATAGTAATTACATTAAGATATTTTTATGTAGATCAATTTTAAAGGCTAATGCCTAATCAAATATAATTGATTCAATTTTGTCAAAAAAAAAAAGATAAATAAGAGTAATTACATCTAACCTTCTACATTTTTTTTCTAAATTCTCACTCAAACTGTTAAAGTTAGTATATAATTAACATTTATTTATCTTTTTGAACTAATGTATTTTGCATTTGCTATTGTTGCATCCTAGAATATTTGTGGCGATAGACAAATGTAAAGTTTAATTTCTTAGCTTTATACAAAGATGCAAAACACAATCAGATAAAAGAGAGAATGTGACACTCATAAGAGACAGCAGAGTTTTTACATTAAAACTCCTTAAAAAGGGAAAAAACATGGGGCCTAGCCCATCTTGCATGAATAAATTAGTATTTACAGACAATTACACATGAGGCCCATCCTTGAGAGGAAATTCTTAGCTTGATGTGGCAAATATACATCATATAGAGTGCATTACATAATAAGAATTGGAAGAATCAATATTGATATATTTGTTTGGTTGGCAAAACCATAGTCAACAAGTGGCAGATGTCAGAAAGACCATAATTGAGTGACGGTGGTCGAAAAAATTATAATAGACTGGCGACAGATGCTGGAAAGACGGTTGTCTAGCGACGAAGGTCGGAAGGATTGTAGTCGGCGGGCGACAATGGTTAAAAATATTATTGTTTGGGGATGGAGGTTGGAACTACAGTAGTCAGAAAGATAGTTGTCTAAAGATGGAGGTCAGAAGAACCGTAGTCGGGCGACGGATGTCGGAAGGATCGTAGTTGAGCGATGGAGGTCGGAAGGATCGTAGTTGAGCGATGGAGGTCGGAAGGATCGTAGTTTGGTAATGGAGGTCGAAATCAAGGACTGTAGTCGACGGGCAACAGAGGTTAGAAAGAACGTTGTATGGCAATGGAGGTCGGAAGGACGGTAGTCGACAGAAGGACCGTAGTCGGTGGGTGACAATGGTCAGAAAGATCCTAGTCTGAGAATGTTGATCGAAAGGATTATAGTCTGGTGAAAGAGGTCGGAAAGATCGTAGTTGGTAGACGACGGTGGTCAGAAAGATTGTTTTCTAGCAATGGAGATCAGAAGAACAGTAGTCGGCGGGTGATATTGGTTAGAAAGATCATAGTCTGAGGACAAAAGTCGGAAGGAGAGTAGTCTGACGACAGAGGTCTGAAGGACTATATTCAGCAAGCAATAGTGGTCAGAAAGACTGTTGTCAGGTGATAATGTCAAAAGAATCGTAGTCAGGCAACGAAGGTCAGAAAGGCCGTAGTAGTCGGGCGACGAAGGCTGGAAAAATTGTTGACTTGTGATGGAGGTCAAAAGGATCGTAGTCGGCAACTAGATGGAAGTCCAGTGTCAGTCAGTCGCTGGGCATAAGTTAGGCATCAATTAGTGGTTAGGTGTAAGTCCAACAATAATTGAAAGCCGAATGAAATTCCAATGTTAGTTGGTGGCTAGACAGAAACTCAACATCAATTGGTGATGGGGTGGAAGTCTGGAAATTGTCTGGTGTCGAGGAGGAATCTCGTGGCAAGAGAGCTCTAATTTCTCTCTCTTTATTCTCTTCCTCTCTCTCTCTCTCTCTCTCTCTCTCTCTCTCTCTCTCTCTCTCTCTCTCACGAAATGAGCATATATGTGAAAAGGTTAGAGTAGCTCCAGTGGAAGATAACCTTAGAGAGAGACGCCTAAGATAGTTTGGTCACATAAAACAACAGCCTTTCAATGATCCAAGTAGATATATTAGATTTGGCTTATGTTAAAAAGGGTAGAGGTAGACCTAAAAATACTTGGTTAGAAAATATTAGAAATGACATTTCTTTGTTAGATTTAGTTGAGAATTTGACTCTTAACAGGACAGTGGAGAAAAATTATTCATGTAGCCGACCTCACATAGTGGGATAAAGACCTGTTATTGTTATTGTTGTTGTACACTTCACTTTTAAACATCTCTAACCAAGAGATTTTAAAATTGTAAAGCGCTTTCATTCTAAAAAAAAAATTCAATTGTCTTTGAAAAATTAACAACATGAAAGATGGATATAAATTTGATACTCAACTCAATATTGTGGAAATTTCAACAGTAAGACAAATAACTCAAATATTTATCGCAATTATGCTCCTTTTAAAAGGTGATTAACACTGTGCCCAAATAAATCATTGTAACTTAAAATGGCCCTTGAAATTCCACTCAAATAAAGTCTACCAAGAAAAAACATAATAATCATTCAATTTTTGTCTATAGTACTATTCAAAGATGATTGATATTCCACTAAAATAAATTCAGCCAAGAAAAATTAGGTTCTTTTTTTATTTTTTCCTCCAAAGTTCACGTCAATAAACAAAGTGGTGTAATAATTTTAGGTTTAGATGCACAGTAAATTTGCTTTCCAGCTATTTTTATGGTTAGATTTTCTCTTCAATTTAAATTAATTAGTACAATTTTATAAATTCATAATTATTTTTTATTCTTAAACTTTTAGACCAAATTAATATGTATATCGAACAAAAAAAATATTCAAAACTACAATCTTTTTTATGAAATATTAGCAAAGGAAGCTAAGCGAAGATGAGAATATAGTTGTCAAATATATGCGAATAAGAACATAGAATTAAAAAAAAAAAAACAGAAAAATAGTTCTCTTACAACTATACTATTTGAATATATTTGATTAAAAAAATATATTCTCTTTTAATAAAATAAATATATATATCATCAAATAAAGATATGACAATAGTCTATAAAATAAAATTATACGAAAATCATTCGAAATATATCCTATGGCTTAGCACAAGTCTCTCTCATATCCCATTGATGTTAAAGATTCTTCTAAAATTTCTAATTATTATTATCTTTATAATATTATTTATTTATATAATAGCTTTTAATTGAAGTAATTATTTAGCTTGTTTAATTAAGCAAGCCTGTGTGCATCCAGCTGGTGATGTAACATTAACTACTTGTAGATAAAATATAAATTTCTTCATAATTATTAAAAATTTAAACATTTCTAATCCTTAATTAATTATGGATTAAATTGGAATTACATATCAAGTGGGCATACTTTGCATGCTTTTAGCATAATGAAAAATGTAATTTTGATACTAATTAACCATATATAAGAAATGATATTATATTGGTGTTGAAATTGTGTAGCTCAAATGGATTAAAATGCTCTTAATTATTGTTGTTAGATATAGTTTATTCGTATTAAGGAATTAAATAGAATTTTAATTAGAACAATAGAGCTCAATTGGATAATAGATTGCCATAAATATGATTTTTTAATTGCCGTATATAACCAAAGTTTGTAGTTGAAGATCATAAATGCGTGTACAAGGACACTTTGAAATAAGTTATCTATAAATTGATTTTCAGTGATTATTTATCAATTATTTTAAATTTCCAAAATTGCAAAAAATGAATTGTTATTTATAATTAAAAAAAAAACTTGCACATATATTACATATTAAATTTTAACTATTGTTTTAATATTATTTTGATCAAATAATCGTAATAAATTAACAAATTAATCATGTTTATTTATTTGGTATAATATCAGAAAATATTTTAAAATAATTATTTTAGATTAAATAGATGATTATCTGAGTATTAAAATTATTTAATTTATTGAATGGCTGAAACTTCATAACTAAAGCAACTTTTAATAATAATAATATTAATAATAATAATATAATTAAATAATATAATTAGATGAACTTATCAGTGCTGTATCAATCAGCACTACTTTTTTGAAAATGTCAAAATCATTTTTTTAAACTCCATGCAATTGACATTTTAACTTTTTTAATTGCAAACATACCTAAAAGCTTTTTTTTTATCAAATTAATTCAAGATATAAGCACATTTTATTTGTATCTTTTCTGTATTTGAATTTTGAACACCTCAAATTTCAAAATAGGTAGCTAACAGATAACTTATAATAATAGGATAAAGTTGTAGAGAGAGAAAAAATATTGCTAAATCACTTTGCATCATAGTAATGTGTACATAGAACTAAGAGAATACTCAACATTCCAATTGTCAAGGAGAGAGAAAGCTCTCAAGATTTAAAACTTTATAATTTTAAAAATATAAAATCATTAAAATATATGATATAAATGCCACTGGATCATTTTTTTATTTAATTATTTTAGCTTTAATTATATAAGAATTGGCATGTAAAAAATCAAAAGTCTGAGGCTTTCACTATCTCATATTGCTAATAAATCAATTTTCAAAATTTGTCTTTTAAAAGATAATAATATTTTGTCAATAACTTTTTATTGTCACATTTTCAATGGCCCTATCTGATTGCTATGCTCAATTTGAGCTAAATTTACATTTAAAATATTCAAATTCGAATCAAAATTAGAGCATACTCAAAGAAATTCTATTAATTTTAGAATACATTTTAATCATTAATTATTATCAACATCTACATAAATTTGTTAAATATAAATTTATATAGTTATTATTATTATTATTTATAATATTTCTAGGCTGAAAATTAGACACGTGTAGGCTACAAGTTGGATGAAGATTCCAAGCCGAACAAGAGATATGACAATATTTAAGATTTTATCTTTTTTGTTGTATGATGCTTCCATTTCCATGGAGTTAAATCGCTTTCATCTTTAGCCTAAATGTGCTGTAATTTTTGGAGCATTGCAGCTGCAGAACATCCTTCCCCATTGGTAAGCTGCATCATATGAAGCCTCAAGAAAAAACAAATTTGCCGGTCTTGACCTTTTCAAGCAGATGAAAATAACAGTAACAAGCTCAGTATTGCTCGGTACTCAGTACTTCACAGTACCGAGCTCAGTTCTGCTCAGTACTGTGAATATCGAACGTAAGCTATGTCCGGTGACCTGACCCAATAATTTTCCCCATCATTGAACCGGTTTCTCTCTCTACACGTCTCTTAGAGAAAGACAAAGGAGTAGAGAATGGGATTGGAGCTTTTAGGATTGGATCTTACTTTGATTTCGTTTGGAGGTTTGCAACAGGCCTTATAAAATAAAATCATGACAATACCACTTATGAAATAGCACAAATCGCAAAGCAAAACTAGGGTCTAGATTGTCAGATTCCTGCACCACTGAAGTGTATGATTTCTATTTCTTAGCCATGGGCATCATTGCCAAACATAAAGAAATTATAAACGAAGAACATGGTCTGGAAAGCTAAAAAGGGTATTGACTGATAATGATCATGATCGAAATGATATAATTCAACTGACATTGCACGCTTTTTGACTGGGTTTTATCTTTCCTAGAGTTGAATAGGTTTATTTTTGGTGCAATAAGTCCATTTCCAACGGAACTATATATCACCGTATACCGTCCGCTATTCGCTGCATTCTAATTTCAAATCTCACGTTAAAATTCAGTAGGTGAACAGTATTGGCGTCAGACTGTTCCCCTATGCCAAAAAATTAGGTTGCCGAATTTGCCGAAGACGAGTGCGAAAGAGGAGAGAGGTTGTTACCTTCGCAAGAAGCGCATAAAAGAAAAAAGAAATGCAGTTCAATTAGAGAAGATTTATGAAATTTTGAAGTTTTACTATAACATGATCAGAAGTTAATCAGTAACAAAAATTCAAAATGTTTACAACTTATTGTATGAGCGAATCAGAAAGCACAATTCATCAGGTAAGCATGTCAAAATAGAATACATAAGCTATAAAGAAGACAAGAAATAGCAGTTCTCAAGAGAATTTAAGGTCATAATTACTAATTAGGCAAAGACAAGCCAACACGGCAATGAAACAAGTAAAAGAGCTGATTCTGCTGTCTCACTTTTTTTTATCAGTTGGGAACAAATCGATTGGTCCTAGAATTAGCCGGCAAAAAAAGGATTTGGACTTAGTTTTGATTGGGAGGATTGAGGGGGAAAAGAAATGAAAGAAGCAATAACTCATGATTCTTAATACAATCAATGACAATAGTCTGAAGCTTTCAGTCTCATGTGACATTTGGACAAGATGTTAATGGACTGCCAATGAATTTGTTGGGCTAGGATGTGACTGCTGCTGTAAAGAGATAATAAGAGATAAATTGTAACTACGTAGCAGCTGAAGAGGAGAAATTATTATGTGCGAACATCGAACGCAGCTCTACATCTGAAAACCAATCAGAATCAGCCACGTCAACGATACCGAGGGGTGATACCAAATCGCGGGCTTAGGTATCCGGATGTTCCACACAGAATAATTTTTCCCAGAAGAAACTTTAGCATCTTTTATGAATCATTGTATTTCCTTTACACACTTATTTTAAATATAAAGTTTTCTCTCTTTTAAGGAGTAAATGAACCTTAGATTTTTTTGGCGTGTTTATTTTAGTCTCAGGATTTTTATGGTATTCCATTTAATCCTCAACACATCAAATTTTAACCAATTTGAGCCCAATGTCAATTTTACCATTTTTTCATATATAAATTGGCCAAGAGAAGCTTTTCCATCATGATATTTTAGATTTTTAAGGATTGATCTCATTAGATTGAGCTTGTATTAAGTAGTGAGATTAGCAACCAAAATACTAAAATGCACTAATAAAAAGCTTCCCTCCAAATTACATCCAAAAAAATGAAAATAGTGATACTAAGATAAAATTGGTTCATATTTGACGAATTGAGGGACTGAATTGAACAATCAAAAAATTTTAAGGCTAAAATAAACACTTAAGAATTATAAGGATCATATTGATCATTTAGTCCTCCTCTAAATATGAAGGTCAGAATCAACTGCCATTAAAACGGGTAAGTTAGCATAAGGAAAAAACTATGGCTTTTTTAGGGTCAGTGGAAGCAGCACTAACCAGGAGTGTAGTGGACCACGAGTTCAAGATGCTAATCATGAGTTGTTGATAGATTAGTTGAGGATCTCAACCATACTGATTTCAGTAACATAATCACATCATTAAGCACGCTTCAGGATTCCCCCCAAAAAATAGATTAATAATCTCATGGCTTGCAAGTTCCTAACGAAGATATTTAATCATCAGAGATGGGTAGAAGCACCGTGCTGTGGCGTAGAAACTTCACAACAATCCCACTACGTGGGGTCGGCTACATGAATCCTTTTTTGTCATTGTGTCATGTTAAAAGTCAAATTCTCATTTAAATCTAATAAAGAAATATCATTTCTAATATTTTCTAACCAAATCTTTTTAGGTCTACTTTTACGGTTCTTAACATAAGTCAAATCTAATACCTCAACTTTCCTAACAGGGTCATCGGAAGGCTTCCCTTTAATGTAGCCAAACTATCTAAGATGACTCTCTCTAATCTTATCTTCCACTGGAGCTACTCCAACCTTTTAACGTAGAAACTTGAGAGACTGCAAAATACATCAAAAGGTCACTTGTAAGTTGAGTTTGAAATTGAAAGCTTAACAGACCAAGCCTGTATTTGATGTTATAGCATTCTAATATAAGTAAAAAAAGGAAAATTGTTAGAAAACAAACTATTATATCATCATGTATTGCTAGTTATGAACGAAAACATGCCAAGACTAGCCCGCAGAAGAATACAATACTAATTGTTATGATGGACCAAAATTTTGATAAGCAGACTTTGTAAACAAAAATCGAAGCAACGAAAATGAAGAAAAAAAAATGCCAGACTACAGAAGGCAAGTTGCAGGCTCCAATCATGCATTCCATGTGGCTTGAGACCCATACTAATAAATTCATTCAAATAAAGAAAAGGAGCATGCCATCATTCATTGGCTTCTCACATGCATCTAGGAAACAAGCAACAAAACATAAGTCGACCACATGCCTTGCGGTGATAATAGTTATGGGCCACATCACTTCTAAAATCTACCCCATTGTTCCTTTCAAGTTTCAAACATCCTTCAATCTATTAAAAGATCTACTGATTTGCAGAAAAAATGAAACCCAAGTTGACAACAGTCCATTTCATAAATTGCAGAAATAACGAATTCATTTCATAATTTTTTGCAGAAGCTTTATGATTGGTTAGGCTTTATAATATCAACCCGTATCCTTTCTCATTCAACCACAAAGACGGATGAAGTTTTAGTTCTGGAACCAATGAGATGTTCAAGATTATAACAATTTTGAAGGAATCAAAATTTTGGGTAATGCAATGAAGTTGTGGGAGAGTTATGGAATGCAAGCTTTGAAAAATAGCATCAATGTCAAATAATCAATTTAGTTTTATGATAATGATTAATATAAAAAAAAGTATTCAAAAATTAAAAAAAAATGTACAAAAGCAAGGAAAGACTCTTCATGTGATTTTTATTAATCTAAAGAAGTTATATGATAAGTATCTTGATAATTTATTCAACGTGCATTAAGAAGTCATGGATCTTACTAGACATTTGCAAGAGGATGTACCCTCGTGTATGCTCTTTAGTGATGATATTCTTCTTGTTGATAAGGCTAGAGAGGGAGTTGAAGATAAACTTGAATTATGGATGTTAACCTTAGAGTCAAAAGATTTTTGTTTGAGTAGATCTAAAATTAAATACATTGAGTGTAGTTTTAGCAGTAATTGATACAGTGAGGGGATTGTAACTTTGGGCGATCAAGTCATTAATAAAAGTACACGGTTTAGATATCTTGAGTCTATTGTCAAGAATGATGGTGAAATAGAATGAGATAGTATTTAGTAGAATTCAAATTGGATGATTGAAGTCGAGGAATACATCGGTTGTGTTGTGTGATAGAAAAGTATCCCTAAAACTGCAATGGCAGCTGAACCGGTGGGCCACACTAGTGTGGGCGGCGGCTAAGAAGAGAGAGGGGGCTCAAAGGGGAAAGATTCCACCTTTAATTACCTATCATAGATTCATAGAAGACCAAAATTGGGAGGTAGATAAGAATGTTTATTTAGGGAAAGAGGGTTGATTTGATTAGGAGTGAATTAAGAAAGTTTCCAAAATTATGTTTAATTATTTATGATGATTTTCTAAATCATGTTTAATTGTTTATGAAGGTTACCAAAATTATGTTTAATTGTTTAGAAAGACTTCCCAAATTAATTAGTAGATGTTTCTTAATTAAAAAAGGGTAGATTTGGGGCTAATTTGGGAAGAGATTAATTAGGAAATGTTTCATAATTGAAGAAGGTAGATTTTGGGACTGATTTGGGAGAGAAATAATTAAGGAAATAGGGCATATTTAGGGCTAATTTGGGAGGAAATTATGGGAGGGATGTTTTGGTATTTTACTATTTATTGTTGATTTAAATAATTGATTTACCCTAGGCTTAAGGGATGTTTTGTATGCAGAATTTTGTGTGTTTGTTGTCAATAGATTTTTGTGAGGGATCCTAGCAACGTCTAGAATTTGGAAGAGAAGACCCTCCTCTCGAAAGAGGACCATTGTATCTTGCTTGTTCGTATTTCTTGTCTTAGCAATAAAAAACTGTTGGTTTGCTCAATTTTATCGTTTGTTTACTGTTTTTTTATGCTCAAGTCCCATTACAAACTTAAGGGAAAATTCTATAAAATTGTGGTGAAACTTGAAATATTTTATGGCACATAATGATGGTCATTAAAAGAGAAGCATAAAATTAAGCTAAGTATTGCAGAGATGAGAATGCTTAGGTGGATGAATAGTTTTACTCTTAAAGAGATCTAAAAGGCAAAACAAGCATACACGTGAAAAGGTTGGAGTAACAACAGTGATAGATAAAATTAGAAAGAATTGCCTTAGATGGTTTGGTAACATAAAATGCCACCATTTTGATGACCCGGTTAGCCGGTTAGGAGAGTAGATATATTAAATTTGGTTTATGTTAAGAAAGGTAGAGATATGCCTAAACATATTTGATTAGTCAATATTTAAAATACCCTTTTTTTATTAAATTTAAATGTTGCTCATTAAGAAGTAGTAGTAATCCAAAATGATATTAAAGATATTAAGGATGCATGTGATAGGGAATTCAATAATATTAAATAATTGTGTAGTATTCATAGAGTTCTGAATCACAATAGGATAACACAAAAGATCAGTACGAAGTTCAAATCTTTTAGTATCAATTATGAATATGCTTATAAAAAAGATTTCAAAATCAAGTTTATTAGCTTATGCTTTTTAGAGATGATATAGTCATAATAGATGAAATATTTGTTGAAATAACTAGAAAGTTAGATTAATGGAGAAAAAAAAATCAAGAACTTAAAAGCTCATAAATACATTAACAAAGACTGCATTATTAATAAGCAAATGTAGTGAATGTTATATCAATGCTTTCCTTTTTTATGTTGGGAGGAGAGTTGATAAATAAGGCAAGATTATCATATTTTTAGAATAGACAAGATTATACAAAATAATTAGAATAGACAAGATTATCATATTTTAGTCAAAGTTGAGAGATGAGAAAAAAATATCAAACACGCACAAGCATGTCAAATCTCAAATTTAAGAACACTTAATGGAGCCAAAGCACTTGATCAACTAACCTAGGGTTCGACGTCAATTATCAATCTCTATATATATAAGTGTAATAGGTTTCGTTTACCTTGTGGATTTCTTATATTAAAGAATTAAAATAGACAAGATCATCATACTTTTAGTTAAATTTGGTTGGTTTAAATATAAAAATGCCTCAAAAATATTTGTTAGGAGAGAATATGATGGAGGTTAAACATAAATTTTACAAATTTGTGCTAATTTTGACTCAATCTAAAAGCAACCCATGCTAAATAGGATTAAAGGGAGGTTGCATAAGATTTTCCTAATATGCCCATCTAATATTTCTTTATTTGTAAACAAACAAGCTTGCCACATGTCCGAGATTTGTCGGCTCTCAATTTAAATGAATAAAATTATTAATAGTTCCTTTAATTTGTACAAGTAGAAATATTTAACTATCTTAATTTTTGTTTCAAAGAGTTCTCATGACTGCAAGTCATCTCGATTCATGATTCATAAGTATAAAAAAACTAAAATTAATAAGTATGAGTTCATCAACACACCAGCCCGCCAACTTGTCACAACACTACCTTAAACAATAGCGCTATCAAGTCACATTATAAGTAGAGGATTAGAGTTGAAGTTTATCATCATATTGTGGGCTCTAAAAATTTCACATGCCAACCTCTCTGCATGATTCGAGGAGAGTTTTAACGGGATATGTTTCAAGTCAAGTTTTAATAAAAATAATTGGTTAAAAGATAAGATATTGCAAAGAGATTTTACCCTAATTTAACAATAACTCTAAGATTGGAGTTTAGATTTCACTTAGGCGCAAATCTCTATGATTAATTACCTCTTCTGGTGATGGGAGAACACTTTCGAGTAAGGCTAGTTGTTAAATAAGCACTTAATACCTGACATATAAAAACATCATATTTGATATTTAGAATTAGAAATTTACCATCTTTAACTCAAGGTGAATAGTAATGCTAGGGCGGTGTTAACATTACTGTTGTCGGGTCTCAAGCCCTGGATGAGAAAAATGTCATGTAATTTTTAAGTGACTTTGTATTACTGACATGTAATTTCCTAAAAGTTCTTCATGAAGCCTCTTATTCAAACGCATCATTATTTATCAGCCGATTTAAACACCACATATTTGATGTTCACATAAAATAAAAAACTTATAACTGTCACATTTAATAGTCTATTTTCTCGGAATATGTCCATGCAATTCAAATAGCATCATGCAAATGATATATAGCAAGTTATGAAAGCACTAAAAGACTAATGTGCAACTTACAGGATACTAATAATGAACTATAATTACGGGAACCGCACCATAAAAATGTCTATACAAACAAACCATTTAAGAAAACTAATCCACATGATTTAAATATAAATTATTATGAACTTTGCGTGTTTAGAAATAATCAAATAGAAGGATTTTTATAATTTTATGTTTGTTTTAAGCCATATCTTCATTGACAAATTCCCTAAAATATAGATGCAAAATAACCCACCATGTTAGAAATATGCAATCAAATTCAGGATGGCAGATAATCCTAAGTTGGTGCGCCTTCTCACTATCCATACAGATAAACTGATTACTTGAAATGGAGCAACATTTAGAACTTCAAAATTGGTAATTATTGATAGAGTAGTTGAAGAGGAGAAGGAGCACAGAGAGAAGGCGTGACACTGAGTAAGAGCAGTAGAATGAAATTATCTTATTGAATTTAGAAACTAATTACAGATATATTTATAGGCTTTGGGCTGTGCTAAATACAGTTAGCTGATGTGGGATGTATTTAGCAATCGTTCTTCTTCATAATAGCAAAAATGATCGCTGAACATCGACATAAGCTAACTTATTGTAAACTCCTCTCGCAACCAATAACATAAAGGCTCTACGGCAAGCAGGAGTGAACTCCATAGCCTAATAAGAACACCGCATATGTATCAAAGTAACCTAAACAGAAAAATATTTACAGAAATATCAAAGCTAATAATAAATCTAAGACTCAAAACCCTAATCAAGCATAGTCTGCATCGAATCAATCTTTCTGTTTCAAAGCACAACAACAACTCCTATTCAAATATTCGAATCATCGTATGATTCTTCTCGGAGAAACTATGCGAAAAGATAACGAGATCGTCAGCATTACAGGAAACCGAAAAACTCCAATGGGAAATGCATTGAATTAAAGAACAGAACAAGAATTTTTTTTATAAAAAATTCAATATGTTATGATTCAAACAAAACTGGAAGAGAAGTGGATTTAGATCTGGAAAAGTAACTGAAATGGCCATCAAACTTATGCTGGGATCGATTCTGACACTCCCTCAGCTTCTACCAGAAGACGATCAAGAAATAGGATCTCGCTCTTCCCGGGTCGGGATTTATTATTCTAAAGAGCCCGGCAAAAAGATCAAGGTAGAATTAAAAAGATGGGCCGCCTTTCCATCGGGCATAGTTCCACGAAAGATAAAGAGCCCAATAATTGTTTAACGGCCCAATGGGCTCATAAATCAACTTTTTGTAGTTAAATCAAATAATAATAATAAAATTAGAGGCAATGCTGATGATTATGCACTAAATGTGTATCTCTTTATAATCATTCTAATTTTAATTGGCCTTAAATGATTAATTGTCAATTATTTTTCAACTTATTCAGTGCTAAACCTCTTAGCTAAAAAATATATTATTTATTATTATATATTTTTTATTATTGAGAACATTTTATATTCATTTGTTATTATTTTTATCTCTCTCTCCCCGCATTATCTACTTATAGTAGATAAATAATGATCTCTATCGTAAGTAGATAATGCAAAGAGAGATAATTATTTATTTATTTATTTAGTTTTAAGACTAGGCAAGTTTTGAATTAATCATGAAGGTGGTAATATAATTTCATATGACTAAGATTTGATTTAGGATAACTTTCTTACTATTTTTTAAAATAATTTTTTAATACAAAATATTTTTTAACAATAAATTTTTGTAATAGAAAACTGTTTAGAAACTAATAAAAAAATTGTCTCAAACGAATGCTTCCTTTTGGACGACTTTCTTACTGCTTTTTTTTTTTCTTACTGCTTATTAAAACAGTTTTCTTTAATTTTTGTACTAGAAAGCTATTTTAAGAATCACTAAGAAAGTCATCCCAAAATAAGTTGTAGTTAGGGGTGTCAATTCGGGTCAACGAGTTGGATTCGGGTCGAACCCGGAATTGACCCAACACTGTTCGGGTCAACCCGAACCCGACTTGTTTTTAAAAACGGGTCAGGTTTTTGGACACGAACCCGACCCGATTCGGGTCCAGGTCAACCCGACCCGACACAAATGACCCGAAATTCACCTAAAATTGCTACTTTTTGTGTCAAAATCAGGTCAATCTTCGATTTATGGGTCAATCTCGGGTTTCTGAGTCAAATATGAGTTTTTCGTGTCTATTTCGGGTCATTTTCTGGTTGCTGTGTCATCCCGAACCCGACCCGATTTTTAAAACGGTTTGATTTGTTGAACCCGAACCCGGCCCGTTTCGGATCCGGGTTGATCCTAACTCGGACTTTTCTAGGTCGGGTTTGGGTCGTGTCAAAAATTGACACCCCTAGTTGTA
This sequence comes from Dendrobium catenatum, assembly GCF_001605985.2. Classification (NCBI taxonomy): domain Eukaryota; kingdom Viridiplantae; phylum Streptophyta; class Magnoliopsida; order Asparagales; family Orchidaceae; genus Dendrobium; species Dendrobium catenatum. The sequence continues at coordinate 2,519,904 of NW_021318673.1, forward strand.
GTCTAAGGGCCCTATGAGATAATCAAGATTATTTGAATTAATTTATTTAACTCTAACCTTCATAAATTGTTGGAATTTTATCTCATATCTTGCCATTCCCTTCAATCAAAACAAAGCTTCAAAGTCTTTAGCCTCCATTAATGATCAAAATAATTGATCATTGATACTGATGTATTTGAGAGAGGAGATCAATTTTGCTGCCTTTCTTCATCCTGTGGTTTCTAATTGTTGGCTTTCAACTTTCAGCTGCTGAATTATTTCTTAGCTGCAATCAATTTTCTCTTACAGCTATCTCCGTTTCTTTATCAATTCATTTATTTGGGAGAGAAATCATTAAAGTATGATTGAGACTTAGGCTTCGTTTGGGACAGCTTTCTTCCTGCTTCTTAAAGCAGCTTTCTAGTTCTAAAATTTTAACTTTTAAACTAGAAAGCTACTTTAAGAAGAAGGAAGAATGCCATCCCAAACAAAAACCTTAGGCTTCTGCTATGACAACTCTCTTATAGTTTTATTTTTCAGGTTGTAATTATATTTTTTATTTGTGCATATTTTTTTAAAAAAAAATTGTATTTGAAAGTTGCTTCCTACAACTTCTCTAAAAAAAATTACTTTCTCTATAACAATTTTACAAAACAATAAAAAAATTGTTCTAAACAAAGCCTTGGGATATCTGCCTTATTGCTCTATGAAACAGCTTTCTAGTACAAACATTTTATATTCAAAAAAATTTTGTACTAAAAAACTGCTTCATAATCAATAAGAAAGTTGTCTCAAAGTCATTATTTGGGACGACCTTCTTACTATTTTTTAAAGCAGTTTTCTAGTACAAATTTTTTAATATTTTTACTATAAATTTGTTTTAAGAAGCAATAAGAAAGTCGTTCCAAATGAAGCATTAGAGTGTTAATTATTTATTAAGTGTGTTTTTTAAAGTATTCATGTTTATAATTTTTTTTTCTTTTTTTGTATGCTCATAATTTTACATTTTAGTTGTGATATCTTAATCCAAATTTTATTTTGATGGTATAATAAATAGTAGTTATAATTGATGATTATCATTTATAAAATTTATTGTGTATTCTGTGTTGGTATATACAGGTTTCATAGGGTGATTGCAAAAGAAAGTAATCAAATCTTTTCAAAAATGTTGAAAATAAAATTTTATTTGGGACGGTTTTCTTACTATTTTTTTAAATAGTTTTTTAGTATAAAAATTAATTTTTTAGTACTAAAAAATCACTTTAAGAAGTAAGTAAAAAAATTGTCTCAAATAAAACTTAGGACTTGAATGATAACATAGGTTTTGTTTGGAGCAGCTTTCTTAAAGTTTTTTAAACCAGCCTTTTGGTATAAAAATTTTTTGAGTTGAAAATTTTTATACTGAAAAGATATTTTAAGGAAAGCTTAATTTCGAGAGAGACATGAGCAATCATTCAATAAATTAGAGGGGTGTATTAGCGTAATCAAGACAGATTCAATCGATCCTGGTTTCTTCGTGCGTTCCTTCGTGCGTTCGTCGGCGGCGAGGGGAGTTTTCTCTTCCAGTTGTTTACGTGATTTTGATTTTATGGCTTCTTCTCGTCTTCGCGATCCTGGTTTCTTACCCGGTGTTTCGCCCCTCTTGTTTAAAGATGTTCTCTCTGGTTCAGCCTCCGCCCCTGTTGATTTTCCCGAACTTAAAGTCTCTTCTTTTAGAGGCATGCCTTCTTTGTGGATTTCGGAGTTGGAAATTATGTCTTTGGCTGCCCCTTTTGAGTTTGCTCTGGTAGAGAAGTTCCCTGCCCATTGGCCCTCTTTGGAAGCCATTAGAAAAAAAAATTTAATCTTAAGTTAAATGGGGAGGTTTCGGTTACTGTTCTGAATCAACGTAATATTTTGATTAAGATCTTCAACGATTTGGATTATTGCAGAATCTTCGCGCATCGTTCTTACTTCGTTAACAACTGTTTCATGAAACTCATAAAGTGGTCTCCTACCTTAGATGTGGAAATCGAATCTCCTGTGATTCCCATCTGGATTTAATTTCCTAACCTTAGGCCTCACCTGTATGCTCCTCGAATCTTGCATGGCCTTGGAACTGTTTTCGGCAAACCTTTAAAAATTGACAACGCTACATCATCTGGTTCCCGACCTTCTGTTGCTAGAGTGTTGGTAGAGATTTATGTGTCTAAATCATTTCCTGAGAAAATTTGGGTTGGGCCGGAAAGTTCTGGTTACGTGCAATGTGATGCCCCAGATATCAATAGTGAAAGGATTTGTCTGACATTCTGATCGAACTCCATTCCAGTTGCCTTGCTCGGACCTGAAATTTTAAACCACATATAATGAGCTACAATAGCCCAGCAGGTCACCAAAGCCTACAACTGAAATCAAAGCACGGCGATGCTATCAATATGCATGTCAATCTATCAATCTGAATCAGTCAATGGTCAATGAGTCTATGCAGTGGAAATCAAATCAGTAGTCGATGCAATCCGAAAATCAATAGTCAATAAAACCAGTCAATGCAGCGGCAGGCAAATCAATCATTTCAATTCAATCAATCAATATCCGTCAATCAAATCAATACGGTCAAATCAATGAAATCAGTCGAGAAAAGCAATACGGAACAATGAATCTATACGACAGTCAATACGATACAGAAACAGTAGGCAGTAGTACGATGTCCATGTTCATGCTATCAATACAGTATCTATATCTATCAATGTCCATATCAATGCTCAGTAGTATCAATGCCAATCAATGAAATAAATAAAATCGTACGATACAGCAAATCCGATCAATTCAATAAAGCAGAAATCGATTTTCTTTTAAATTAAAAATAATAATGGCATTTTCCAAATGAGCTATTCCGTTTGTTGAAAGTGTCATATCGATTTCTAACATCGATGCGGTCGCTCATTGCCACCAGTAATTAGCCACTGTCCACTATTGCCACCGTGCACTACCTTCCACCAACCACTAGCCTCTACAATTAGGAGCTTTACATTACATTCATTTTACTTTAAGAGATTATATGATTGGTTAAAAAAATACATTATAAAATGAATACTTTAGAGTTGATTGGATGAACGCAAAGTAAACTCATATGAATAAATTTTTCTTATTTGTTTTAAAGTAAAATAAATGTAGTACAAAGTTTAAAAATGACAGTCAGTAACAGTCGAGGGTGACGGGCGCGCAGTTGCGATTCCATATTTCTACAATATATAAATGTTAGAATGCTGCCAAATTTCCCTCTAAAAAGTTCAATATACTTAAAATAGTATTTTAAAATAAAATATATGAATGTTCTATTAACAAAGTTTTCTAATCAATATATGTTCATTTAGATTTAGAGTGATAGAAGACTGTCGTAAGGCTTTATGACGCATAATATTGAAAATTAAAAGGAAGCATAATATTAAGTGTTATAGAGATGTGGATGTTCAAGTGGATGAGTGACTTTACTTTTAGAGATAAAATACTAATTAAGCTCACGTGAAAAGGTTGGTGTAGCTTCAGTGGCATATAAGATAAGAGAAAGTCGTCTTAGATGATTTGGTCACATAAAAGGCCCTTATGATGACTCGGCTAGAAGAGTAGATGTATTAGATTTGACATATATTAAGAAAATTTGAGATAGCTAGACCTAAAAAGACTCATATTATAAAATATTAGAAATGACATTTGATCCATATTACAAATACTTAAATAAGAATTTGACTCTTAACAACATATAAAAAAAAAAAAAAAATTCGTATAGCTGATCCCATTGTCGGATAAGGGCTTCATGTTGTTATTATTTTTTATTTGTTTGTTATAAAGATTATTAAATTAGTTTTAAGATGAAAATAATATATTATTAGCCAAATAAAATTTAACAATACTTACTTCAATCAAATTTAAGCCATTATATTCTAGATTTTTTTTTCTTGACCAATATGCTTTTTTTAAATTTGATTAATATCACTCTAAATATAACTTTACATAATGGACAAAATAACAATCCCAATAAGTACAGTTCTTCAATCTCTATGCATCATCACCATCAGCTCGACGCCAAAAACAGAAGCGAATCCAAACAGCAGAGATATACCAAAAATATTAACAAATCTTCCCACGGCGGCGCTCGGTAGGTACTCCACCGCCGGCCGGCTACATGTGCCGCCGGTGCTGGTCACGCACACCTCCTCTGGCTTTGACGTTTCTCCCGGCGCCACCGGGCTCGATGACCCGCCCAAACCCGAGCCGGAATTTATCAGCCCGGCATCATAAGTGGGTGTCAGGTCGGGCCGAAAAAGCCCGAAAGACCGCTCCGAAGTCGGGCCGGGCTTCAGGTCCTCATCATACATGGCAAAAATATATGTCGCCACAGGCTCCGTCATAGCCCTTAAATGGGCCACCAGATTCCCATTATATGCCCTGGCGTTCTCCACGCTCGCCCCGACCTCGTTGTCGTCACCTTTATAAGGCCACCCTGTCTCCGCCACCACCACCTCTTGGCCGGCGAACCCGGCGGCCCTTAGCGCGGCCCGAATTGCGTCAACCTGAAAGCAAACTAAATGATTAAATAAAATTGAATAATATTTTTAAAGTTAAAATTATAAATAAGTAATGTTAGTATGTACGAGCCAATTTATTTATATTTAAATAACTTGTATTTATTTCTATTAAGGTTTGATTTGAGATGATTTTTTTATTATTTTTTAAAGGAACTATTTAATTTTTAATTTTTAAATTTTGAGCTAAATCCTATTTAAAGAAGCAATAAGAACTAAAAAAGTCATCTCAAATGAAGTCTAAGACTTGATTTGGGGCAGGTTTTTTAATACTTTGTAAAAAAAAAATTTATAACAAAAAAATCTTGAAATAAAAATCTATTTTAGGCATCAATTGGGACGACTTTTTTTTTGCTTCTTAAAGTAATTTTTTCTTATTAAAAAATTGTTTTTGTATTTGTCCATTTTAAAGTCTACTTTCTTATCATTTTGCTTTCTACATCACAATTTGAATTTTTATTTGGCCACTTTTTTTTTAATATTTTTAATAAAATTTTGTATTAAAAAGAGGTTTTTTATAAACAATTTTTTAAAAAGTGATTTTTCTTCACTACAAATTTCTATATAAAAAATTACACCCGTCCCAAATCAAATATAAAATAGATTTTCCAGTTCATGGCTTACTTGAGCGTCGAACATGTTGGTGTAAGGAATCCCAGAGCCCGGATCATATCGGGCCGGGCCGGGCTGGAAAAGACAAAACGTGAGGGTCTCGGGCCGTGGGTCGCTACGGTAGGCGAAGTACGGGTAAGGATTTATCATGAATGGGGAATTGTTATCCCTGAGAAACTGGAGGATGGGTTGAAGTGTTGCGGCGAGGTCGGAGTGGAAAGCGCCGGCGGACGGCGGGTCTGATTGCGAAAGAACGGCCATGGAATGTACAGTAGAGACCTTTACGGAGGCGGCGGAGGGTGCAGCGGCGATGGCTGCGTGGAGGTTTTGCATGGCTGGGAGGAGGAGAGAGGAAAGAGAAGAATCGCCGGAGTTTAGGACTTCATTCCCGACAGATACGGCAGAGATGGAGGTGGAGGGGAGAAAGGGGAGGAGATTGGTGGATACCCAGGCGGCGGCGGCGGAAGGGTCGCCGGCAAGGGAGGGAATATCGGAGTTAGAGACGCCGAGGAGTAGGGAGATACCGGTGCCGGAGAAGGCAGAGATGACGGCGGGGTCGGCGTTGTATAGGCGAAGATTGGAGAAAACGGTGGATTGGAGAAGGTGGGCGGTGGACGCCGGCGGCGGGAGGTTGTCCGCGAGCTCGCCGTAGTTGACGCCAAGGTATGGCTCCGAGCCTGGAGAGAACGTACTCAAGCAATCAAATAAAATACAAATAATATATAATTTATAAACCGATTATGAATTAATAAAAAACTTGTTTTTCCTAACTTGAAGGAGAGAAGCCATGGAGGAGAGTGAAGAAGAGCAGAAAAAGAGGCGTCTTTGACATCCTGAGAGAGCTAAATGAAAAGAAGGAATAGGGTGTGGAAGAAGAGGAGATTTGTACAGTTTTTGGTCTTCAGTTGTTGGGGAGAAGAAAAGAATTATAGAGAGGAAGGGGGAATCTGAAGGGTTGATATAGCTCAGAAGCTTGCATAAAGTATCCTGTGCTGTACTTTGCTCTATTTAGAAATGTTCAAAGCTTGGCAATGAGGGACAAAATAAAAATTTTAGTTATTAAATTTATTTCAAAATTATTTTAATTATCAATAATCAATTAACTCTTTAAATTGAGCTTCCAATTAATAAAAAATCATTATGGCTCAATATTTTCCTTTTTATAATAGTATATTAGTTTGAGACTTACAACCAACCTAATTTGTTATTATTCTATAAGTGGTGGTTATGTGATAACTTTTGCTATGAATAATGAAGCATATGTGGCAATATTAATGATAGAGTTGAGCTATAGTCAGTTTATAGAAGATAAATTCAAATGAAGCTTTCTTTGGAATAGTTTTTGTTATTATTTTTTTGTTAGTTTCATTAAATTTTAGTATTAAAAAATTATTTTAAAAAGCAGTAAAAAGCTGTTTCAAATGAAATAAGTTTCTAATCGAGGTGAGTACTTTTAGCGAGTTTTTTAAATAATAACTATCGCTCCCGAGTATATTTGGCAAGTTGTGGAGTTCATTATGTGATTAATTTTGATGAATTTGAGAATTCATAAATATCTTAAGCGAGTTTAGTAGCTTAAAAAAGTGAGATATGAATTAGAGTTTTCTCTTAGGTGATTTATAGAAATTTAATTAATATCAACTCAAAGATTTTGGACTACTTTTGACTGCTTCTTAAATTCATGAATTTGATTTAAGCTTCTTTTCAGATGGTTTTCTAAAATAGTTTTTAGTACAAATATTTTTAGTTAAAAAAATTTATGTACTAAAAAATTGTATTATAAGTCATTAAGAAAGTTGTCCCAAACGACTCTTAATCTCTCATAATGATTTGATTAATCTCAATCAAATAAAAAATGGGATGAACATGTATTAAAAATCTGCATTAAATTGAATATTGTAGTATGAATTAATATATAGGCAATATTAAAATTAAAGATTTTTTTTCTACTTAAAAATAAATTAATCTAATAAAAAAAGTAAAAAAAAAAAACTATAAATCTCAAAAAATATATATTAGATAGCTGATCATTATTCAAGCTATAAAAGCTAATAAAAATTTATAGCGACAGGCCTATTTGCTTGCTTTGTCTAATAATGACATATCAAACAAAAAAAAAAACATGACAGTGATTACAAACATAATTTTTAAAAATTTATTTATTTTCAAGCAAATTAATTTTTGTATTGATTTATTTTGATATTTTTGAAATACTAAGTGATATAATTGAAATACTATACAAAATATTTTTCAATTAGGCCTTAGCCCAGACCTTAGAGGTCTAATTCAAGCCCGGCCCAGCTAATGCTGGTTCAACCTTAGAAGACTATCTGCCTTTTGTACCAACCTACAATGCTTTGATTCTCGTAGGACTCATTTACTTTATCATTTATTTTCATAAATGAATAAATTTGAACTATGTTTATTTTAATATGAATAAATAATGACTCACTTAATTCATTTATGCTTATAAACATAATTAAATATTATTGCTCAGTTTAATTTATTTTATTTGTAACTTTATATAAAAGTTCTTTGCAAGATGAATTGCATATTCATAACATACTTTTAATGTTTGATGAAATGCTAAGGAGTGTGTATACCCTAAATACGTCTATAATGTGGTGATCAAACAATTATGTTATAGTATGGACATAGATTGACTAATTGAAAAAAAAAATGTGTCAAGAAATTTTGATGCAAAATGTATTAAGACAAGCTTTAAAATCATTAAATTTGCACTGATATTAGTGCTCAAAATATCATATATAGCACTAGCTAAAGAGTATAACCTTAGTTCTGATTTCCTTAATTTAAAATGATCGCCTAATTATACAGGGAACAACATACATATCAATAAGGAATATACTCATCTCGTAATATAGAACTCTTAAGACTAAATAAGAGAGCATGTGGAATACCCTACAAATCAAAATGAAATATATTATCCACCTCTTGAAAATCTACTTGATGAAATATGCTTAGTATAAACACCGCACTGTGGCCTCTGAAAGGAATTGTTATCTATTTAAACTTTTCCCTTTGATACTATCCCTATGGAAGAAAGAAAAAATAGAACTCTTCAATTCAACATAGGGAGAAGCAATGATAAAAGTTGGTGAACAGATGAAATTTGTTGTAAATAATTATGATCTTACTTGTAGACTTATAATCATATGTTGGTGTGCCTCTTTTAAAGTTTTTTTAGGTACTCATTATCTGACATATTTTGATTGAATCATGGCTTAATGTCTTCCTAATCATTATTAATATGATATCAAATGCTTAATTAGTTTATAAAAGAGATTTTTCATTTTGATTATCCATATTAACAATGCTTGAAGCCTTGCCTTGCCTTGCCTACAGACTTGATTCAATTGCCTTTTGAGTAGGTGAGCTATTTTTAAGTCATAAGCACAACATGACAAACATTTACTATCTAAGAAAATCATAGAAGTGACACTTTTTTTTCCAACTTGACTGGCTAATAATAAGCCTACAAGTAAAGCTTATCAAGCTACAAATTTGAGCTCGATCGTGCGCTTAAGCTCAACCTGCGTCGGTTTGTAAGAATGTCTAGCCATTTGATTAATATAAAATTTATTTTAAATTAAGTCTATATAATACATTTAGATCTATCATAATTATCTGTATATTAAAAGTAAAAATTCTTTAAAAAAATAAAAAGTTTAATTCAAAAACTAAGAAATCGGACTTTTAATTCAAAACTAAGAAATCGGTCTCAAATTTGAGTTAAGCTCATGCTTTTCAAACGAATTCAAGCCTAAATTTTTTTTAACGAGTCGAGTTCGAGTTCAGTAAATAAGCTCGAGTTAGAGTTCAATAAGTATTAAACAAGCTCAACTCGATTAAGCAGATACTTAATGCATCTATTTCCATGCACTTTCCAAGTTTTGTTGAGCCTTACATTGAAAAAAAAATGACCTTTGTTAAATTTGATGTGTTACAATTTCTATTGGCTTAATTTCTTAATTTAAAGCGAATGAAATTAGTGCTTCATTTGGGAAAACTTTTTATTACTTTTTAAAGCATTTTTTTTGTAAAAAAAAATCTAGTTCAAAATTTTTTTTATTAAAAACTGTTTTAAAAAGCAGTAAGAAAGTTGTCTCAAAAGAAACATAAATGTAATTCTACTAAAGTCAAAATAAATAGCTATGGTTTGACTTTTTTGTCTATATATGTAAATTATTTGATTTTTTAGGATTTGGGGTTTAGGGAATAGAGTTTATATAAATAATAGTATAATTAATCATGCCAAAAATTTGTCTTCATCTCATAGTTTGTTATGAAGGAATTTTATATTAGGAATTCATTATATCATTCTTGAATGAAAATGATTTTATTGTTGTTAAAAGAAGGAAAAAGTAAGATATTTGATAAAGAAATACATAAATAGGATTTTAGAAATAAATTTATAAATAAAATTCAATTACTGTGTTTTTAGATATTTTTTAATCAATTTTATTTTGGCATATTTTTTAAGAACAAAATTAGTCAATTCAAAGTTTTACATTTTTAAAATAAAATAACGTTCTATAAAATTTCATGAATATTCAAAATATTTTGGCCATAAATTCGGCATGCAAAAATAAAAATTTAAGGAATAATCTTGATTGTGTGATAAAGAATCTTGTAATTATACAATGAATGAGTATTTAATTAAAATAAAAAATATTTAGGCAAGTATAAAAGGATACTTTAATTTAATGTTTAATGTTCAATAATAATACAAAAACTATATTCAAATTGTATTTTTAGCCAGGTGCTTTAAATGTAGTTTATTTCTTAGTCAAATTTTGTTCCCTCACCTGCAAATCAACATCACCATTATGGTCATTTATAAGGATAGATCAAGCTTTGTTCTTCGTTCAAGAGACACCTCAATAGAAGCTAATCACCGGAGCATGGCGGACCACCTTCGGCCACTTCCTCCAAGCAGTCACCCTTCTTGGTGGGGGTGACCTTAGAAGTTCCTCTCTCAGTAGGATAAGTCTTTGATCATCTTAGTCAAAAGTATTATATGCGAGACATGAAAAAATAAAAACTAATGGCACATCTAATCCCCAAGACACCTCTCATTATCATATAATTAAGGTAATTAGCTGAAAAATATAATTAGTAACTAGTAATTTGTTTTAAATATTCATACATCTTTTATATAGTTTTTACAGGGATTAACATACATGACACAAAAAAGTTTACCAATATATTATTTAACTATTTATCATATTTCACTAACTTACCCTAATCATGTGACCCTGCTTCCCTGGTACTCTATCTAAAATGATGAAAGTCACAACCACAAATATTATTTTCCTTTGTTCGCAACGTATTTATGTTGCCGGTAGCATTTGAGGAACACATGAGAGGCGCAATAGAGAAGGGTGGACAACATAAGGGAGGGCCACGACAAAGTTATAAAAGGAAGACGAAAATGTCACAAAGGATCTAATGAAAGAGAGACATATGTGCAATACTACTTATATCTTCTCTCCTCGGCAATGATGTGAGTTTTAAGAGCCTTCAAATCTACCGATGACATTGATCTTTTTCAGAGTGGAGAGGATGACGAGATAATCATAATAGTATAAATTAAGGAGTGTATAGTAATTTTTTTATGTTGTTTAAAAAATATATATAATATATAGTTAAATAAAAAAGGTAAATGCTAAATATATAAATAGATAGAAATTTATTGCTATGCATAAAAAAACGCTATTTTTTAATGCTGACTTAAAAAACATTAGTTAGTTCATTTAATATTTAATAAAAATATTTAAATGTAGGAGTTATTTGTAAAATTTATAATTTAGGGGAATGTAATTGAAAATCTCTTCCGAAGCATCCGATCCCATTCCGTCTTTATCCTGCCATATTTTCCTCTTTACTCTTTCCGTCGAACTGTTAATCTGGTTTAGGGTTTTCTTGCGTTTACCAGCTCTGCAACTTCTTCTCCTCCGACGATGTCCGGCCTTAGCAATGTTGATCACCGCCACCGCCTCTCCGTTGACACTCCTCCGCCGCCGATCCCCAAAGGTTTCTGCTTTCTTCGCCCTCCTTCTCAAAATTCCTCGTTTCTAACTTGAAAAACCATCAATGCAACGGAATCTGTGCTTCCGGTTCTTTTGATGTATAGCTTAGCTCCTGATTCCAGGTTATGATGGAAATCGGATGACTTTTTGCCGATCATTTCAGTTTCTAGGGTTTACCTTTATGTTATACGTTGCTTGAGTTGCTTGCCTTTATTGATCCGGAAGCTTTTCCCTCTTGATTTTATTGTTTACGCAATCTAATCTTCATTTTGGTTATTGGTCGTGCTTTTTTTTTTGGGCATGGGGTAATTTTCTAACCCTGGACTTATTCATGTTTTTATGTGAGTAAGGAAAGAATGTCTCAATTTGGAATATTCTTGATAGGATAGCATGCTTCATGATCTTTACTAATTGGATTAGATTATAAACTCTTTGGATGTTTTTTTTTTCATGATGCAGCAATCCACGAACAAATAATGACTACTCTTATGTTATTTGATGTTCCACGCACCTGCCCACATTTTTGAACTTGTAATTTCTTTAGCATGCTTGTCTTTTCATGGCTGGTATTGAAAATTTGTAGCTGTGAGATGCTTTTTGGTCTTTCTGGTGTTTTCAAGTTTTCAAGTCACTGTGCCATAAATTCTGAAAAGAAACTAAGATGATACGATTATTAGATGGAAATGTTTAAAGGCTGCCTGTAATTTTCCCTTAGTGAATAAGGATAACCTAAGAAAATTATTCTTTATTATGAAATGGGGAAAATATTATTCAAAATTTTAACATCTATTTATTAAATAATGGATATACAAATTATTTGAGGTTTTATGTGATTTGGCTTGATGGAAAAAAAAAAGATTCAATATTCTCTTTATAATAGCATGATCAATTATCATGGCTAGGAGCTCATTGGTTGCTTTGAGCTAAGGTTGAATTTTTGAAATTTTTTGTGAGTGTACAGATTGTGAGCTGAGTGGTTATGACTAGCTTATATTTCACGGCCATTGATGGTTCCTATGGAAATGCTATTCCCGACCCCTTGGTTACAATGATCTATTGGTTTTCACTAACCATGGGCTCTTATCCATTTTTATTTTTTCTTCATTTTTTAATGTTCCTGTCACATGACTTTCCAATTGCATGCTTGTCCTGCACTTTTTGTTGTGGTGTTTGCGACCTTGGAAGGTAGCATTGAGCTGAGATGCAATTTTTAATTAAGTGCATCAATATTTGAATTCTCAAACCAACATGAATGCAAATGTTTGAAAACCTAGATCGGTAGCTAGTAAGTCGTTACTAGCTTGTGTTGTGTGGCCATGTTTGGATCCTATGGTTATGCTAAGCTCAACCCCATGGTGAGTATGATATTGATTGGTTCGTACTGACCAAGAGTTTATCCCTTCTGTTTATTTGTTTTTTTTAAATGGCCATGTATAGTGAGCTTGCAAATAACATTTAAGGATCCTTACTGATTTTATTGCTGTGTTGCAATCTGCAAAGGAAACACTGAGCTGGGTTGCCACTGTACATCAATATTTGAATTCTCACACCTATGCATGAATGCAACTTTAAAAATATTAATGATGTTCTAGAAAATTTCAATGGTTAGTATTGCAGCTTAGGCTGTTTTTTATTGAGAATATCATCAAAATACTAGTATTTTTGTAAGTATTATTATTATCATTATTATTATTATTTCAAGCTATGATGGTGCATTTGTATAGCTCATAAATCTAATAGCAATTGTACGTCTGCTTAGGGGAATGACTTAAGTACCTCTAATCAGATAAATGGTAAAAGAGGGGCAGCACTAATTCTAGATTCCCTCTTCTCCCTTTTTTTTTTGCATCTGTCAAGTTGTAAGGACGTGCAGGCTGTTAAATCTTTCCTTAGCATTTTGTTTTATTGGCTGAAGTACCTTTAAGAGCACCGCACCTTTTTTTCTTCTCTTTTTAAAAAAAGAAGAAGATATTTTAGCAAAAAAAATACTTTATTTTTTTCAGGACCTTTTCATGACGATAATCATAATCACTAGCCTTTTCCTTGACAATTTGTTCTTCACTAAGCTTTGTGATTTATTTTTTTCCACTGATCTAAGGGTGGTGTTGATTCCCATTGTGTTGAATGTCGTTGATCAACCTTTAACCAAATCAGCTTTAGCTTTCACTTTTTTAGTGACTCTCACATTTAATTCTATCAGTTTGCCTTAGTTGCAGCATTGTCACTTGCCATATGCTCTATATTTGGGTTCAACTACAATAATGGCCCAATTTTATACTAGGTGCATGAGGTTTCTAGCCAATGATATCTAGTGAGGGATTGATATAACAGTATCTGACCCTTACAGCACTGAAAGTTTATCTCAATGATTGGATTTTGTGATCTCTAGGTCACAATGGAGGTAACTTAACTAGTTGTCATAGTTATGATAGAAAAAAGAAGGATTTGTTGTCAGAGTTATGGTAGAAACCAGATGGTTATCAATTTATAAAGACATATAAGTGGTTAAACTTCTCCTTTGCATTTGTAATTGGGTTCCTTCTTTTTTGTATAATTGAGCGAAAAATTCCATCTGTGTTTTTATGAATTACATCATTGTTTACCCCACAATTGGCGTTGATTAGCCCAATGTCAATTAACTATTGCGGTACTTTTTCTTGGGTGATCAGTCACCATTCCATTATCTAGTCTTATCTTGACAATTTGATTTTCACCTTGTGAATCCTATTAGCTATTGATGGCAACTAACTTTGGTGTAAATTATTTGAATTTTATTGCATGTTGATCATAATATTTTTATTTTCCACCACTTCCACTTTCGTGTTTGAGCAATTCACACCAATTCGTCCTCTTAGCTTCCGAATGGTGTTTTTCATCCTTCTTGACATTAACTGATTTTTCATATTTTATTTTTAGCTTTTCCCATTTTATATAAAAGCCATAACAAAAATATTCTATTTGATTAATTGATCTTTCCTTGTTTGTTGCAAATGCGTTCACTTTTCCATGATAACATAGCAAGATCAGGTGATATTCAACATTGATGCTAGTGAAAACTAAAAGATGTGCTTTTTTCTTGTAAGAAATTTATCTCGCTGTTGCGGCCCTTGAGTGTGTACTCTTTCCCTCACGGCTATGTATGTCTGATCAAGGCTTTTATTTGATTTTGCAGATATGCAAGGTTCTGATAGTTCTGTTCCGCTTTCTCCTCAATGGCTTCTGCCGAAGCTGGGAGATAATAAGCTTGGGCCAGCAGCTAGGGTAATTTAATTTAGCAGTACAGTTTCAGTCATTTTTTGGAGATGCATCATTACATGCACGTGTCATACTTTTTTTTTTCCTGTTCTCTTGCATGGTTAGGTTTTGTATTTTTGGCTAATGATGATGACACACTAAGTGATGATTCAGAAATTTCTGTTGCAGGAGCCTCATCCTCAAGTAAGCAAGCACAGTGATCCTGCGAAAAGTCCGGGAAATGTTGAAGACCTTAGTGTTACAGAAAAGAGAAAGGATGTTTACAGGCCATCCTTTTATGACACAGAAAAAGGACGTCGTGACCACTGGGGTGATGAAGAAAGGGAAGCAAATTATGTTAATCGTCGAGATCTTCGGAGGGAGGGAGAAGAGCTTGGTGATTCCCGCAAATTAGAACGGTGGCCAAACACTGCTTCTAGATACTCTGGGGAAGCACGTCGTTTTCCATCCGAGAGGCGGACTGATTCTGGGAGTAGGGAAAGTGCTTATGAGCCACGACGAGAGAGTAAATGGAATACATGCTGGGGTCCTGATGACAAGGACTCAGAAAATTGGCGCGAGAAGTGGTCTGGGAAGGATGGTGAGACATCTAATGATAAAGGTACTCATCATCCAACCATCCATGCGAAGGACATAAACAGCCAAGGCAAAGATACTGATAAGGAGGGAGAGCACTACCGTTTATGGAGATCTTCCCTTGCTGTAAATCGTGTTAAGGGTGAAAATAGTCCCTATCTTACATCAACTACTAATAAACCAGCCCCAATGTTTGGCTATGGTAGAGGGAAGGGGGACACTGGTGCTTCTGCTTTTTCTGTTGATCGTGGCAGGGTTGGGTTGAATGCTAATTATGTGAGTGGTGTATCTGGACGTCACTTTCCTTCAGGTACTGCCTCAGATAGGTCCAATGATAATCATAGAGATGCTCATATTCTAAGATATAGCCGGATGAAGTTGCTTGACATTTGCCGGACGACTGATCTTAAAGGCTATAGGATGTCATTTGAGTGGTTTCAAGAATTTCCCTCTTTGATGCTGGCAGACCCTCTAATGCCGCTGTCACTAATTGCTCCCTCTGCTGAAGAATTGGTAATTGATTGCTTAGTTATTATTAGAAGGGAACTCTGGTTATATGTGGTCATTTCTGTGATTAATCTAAAATGGAATTAAAGTTAGCATTTTGTAAATTTTCCTGTACAGTTCATTTTGGAGGCAATAGACAAGGGGGACATTTTGAGTAGTGGTGTTCCTCTGGCTTCAAAAGATGGCTCCAGTGGGAAGAATTCTGTAGATTCAGGATTACTAATACCGACTAAATCAGGTCCATTTTAATTATTGTTATTTCTTCTTCATATGGTAGTTGGGTTCTTAAACCCTTTTCTGAAGCAGGGATTGGAGAAGATGTAGCGCGTGATGTGAGTGATAAAAAAGATGAGAGAACTGGCTATAGGAACAAATATCAGTCTTTTTATGTTGAGGGTGCTTCATATGACAAATGCTCTCTGGGTTTTGATTCAGAGGTGCCCTTGGGTGAAAGCCTTTGTCAATCTCAAGAGGTCTTAAATACTGAAGGTACTTCCTCATATTTATGTAACTAAATTCTGTGTATAACATTTAGAATATTGTAAACACTCTTGTTGCCCATTCATGTGGGCCTTTTATTAATTTACCAGTTAAGAGTACTTAAATATGACATGCAATTTTCTAATTTCATTAAATTTGCTCTTATTTATGCATACCAATTTTTAAACAGTCCTCTCCAATCCACTCCTTGCACATTTATCCACAAACACACACTTGCGCACATTTAATGCCCTTCAGATGGGTTGATGAATTTATGGTGAGATTTAACTTTAAGAGGATAGCTAAATTTGATGATTTTGACTTAAGTGGATAGTACAAATTATAATGAAGTTACTTCAGGATTTTTTCCAAAATACAAGTGAAGCTGAAGTGTTTGTTCTAAACATTAGAGAGGACAAAGCATTAGCTTTGATGCTTGAAACCTAACTGCAATTAACCTTTAACGTGCTTATTTTTGCATTGTTTTTTTTTTTAATGCCAGCCTCTACCAAAATATTTTATGCTCGAGGTAATCTTGGCAAATGCCACTGTTACTGATCAACAAGATTAATACGCCTATTTCCTTTGGTTTTTTATATCTTCTATGTAAATTTGTATGGTTTTTTTTTTTTTTGAAAGAAATGCTAATAATGCATTAAAATCCGACGGGAAAAAAAACAATTACAAACTACTCAAGTAACACCTAAAGAATCACATTCCTCCTTCAAGCAAGACAAGAAAGGAGGAGGAATCAAACCAACAATAAGTTCTTCCCACAAAAACTTTCTAAAGCCAAATTAGCACAAATATCCGCTAATTTGTTATCACTTCTACTAGAAAAAGAGAACACAACTTGTTTGAAATCTAGCAAAAAAGCCAAATTATCTTCAATTTTTCTACTAACCTTCCAGCTTTTCACCGAATTTTGAAGCATTTTAATGATATTGTAGTTGTCTCCTTCAATGATAACTCCTTGAGCTTCAAACATCCAATCCTGGACCACATTCTTTAAATACAAAACAGCAAGTAATTACATCTGTGCAACGTCCCAATGCAAGAACCGAACTCCAAAAGCTATCAAGAATCTTCCTTTATCATCTCTAGCAACTCCCCCAATTCCAGCAATATTATTCTTCTTAAGAGCGGCATCCACATTTATCTTTATCCACCCGGGAGGAGGAGGATGCCAAGAAGAAAACAGCATGCGCTGGTTGGCCTCCCATTTATCCGGTTGGAAATTTATAAAATTACTCCTTATAGCAAAAGAAATAGCATTAGCAGCAATGGTATTATCAGATTCTTCATTGTCACCATGTACCAATGTGCATCTATTCTTCCAAACAAGACAGGCAGCTGTACAGTAGATGTTTGCAATGAGAGCATTCTTACCCACATACCTCTGAAGTCCTTCTAAGCATTCATGAAAATTGTCAAACACCGGAACTTGAAATCCCCAACTAAACCACCTTCCGAAATTTAGAACATCTTCCTGCTATATGGCTGTTATCCTCTTCCTCTTCACAGCCTCTCGGACAACCTGGAAAGTTGCTCAGCTTCCTCCTTACTAAGAAAGTATTAGATGGAATAGCATTATTACAAAGTCTCCACCAAAATAGTTCAAATTTCGGCTTTAACTTAAGTCTTTTCATCCAATTCCAATGAGCATTCTCTTTGCCATGTACCATTGCAGCTTCAAAAGACATGGCAGCAATAGATTTCCCTGAAAATTTACATTTTAACTCCATAAGATCCGAATTCCTACCATCTACAATAGGAATTTTGGAAATAAGATTCAGCAGCTGTACACCAAAGACAACTTGGAGTTGATCAATATTCCATTGGCCATTTGAGATGAATGAGCTTAGATTGAAATCAGATCTTTCCTGGATATTAATTTGTATGGTTTTACTGATTACAGTATACACTCACAGAAGTCTCTTTCAATTCTTATTCACATATTTGTCTCTAGTAGATATTGATGCTATTATCTCTATCCTGAATAACTTGTTTTAAGGATATTCTGTTGCAGCTTCTAAATTCGAAGTCCCAGATAACAAGGTATATGATTTAAGCAAGGGAGAAGCAAGCAAGGTGGAAAACACAATTCCGTGCGGATCTCAATCAGTTCGAGTGGGGTCTCTTTGGTCATCTAATGATCTGCTAGCTTTGACTAAAGATAGATCAGGATCACCTGGTATGGGCTGGTTGAATACACGGAAAGATATGGTGATTGAGCAGAGGAATAGACCTGCTGATTCCTCTTCTTATCTTAGAGGTGATCCACAGTGGCAGGATACTGTAAATCTTCAGTCAGATGTGAGGACCGAGTCTCGGATTAGAAGGCAACCATCTGAGACAAGCGAGCAAGAAGGGGAAGGTTTGGTGCGTGTTCATGGTCAGAATGATCCCTTCAATTTTAGGGATAAGTTAAGTGAGATAAAACCCCAACAATATCTGTCACCTGAGCACCTTAGTTTATTTTATAAAGATCCACAGGGTCAAATTCAAGGGCCTTTTTCTGGCACTAATCTAATTGAATGGTTTGACGCTGGATATTTTGGTATTGACTTACTAGTACGCCTTGCCAGTGCACCAGCAGATACTCCATTCTCATTGCTTGGTGATGTTATACCACAGTTGCGAACAAGAGTAAGGCCTCCACCTGGATTTGGCTCTGCAAGGCAGAATGACATTGTGGAAGTGCCAAATAGGGGAAATTTTGGTGGTACTGGTGGCATTCATGCAGGTATATCTGATTTGGGGCTAATGAGAAATGGCCAAGTACTCAGGACCGATTTGAAAGTTAAAGCAGAAAATCAATTTCTGGAATCTCTGATGTCTGGTAGAATCAGCAATCCACTTTCAGATAATTACTCGTTATCTGAAGGTTTGATTCCTTATGATTATCTGTAATTTCTATTTTAGCTTTTTCTATTTGTGATTTTTCTGGTTTTGTTAATTTTGCCCGCTCTATTCTGTATTTTGTGCAGGTATGCAAGGATATAATGGGCTTTCTGGTGGTAGGCCCTCGTTAGGAATAGAAAATGCAAACGATATGAAGTACTTGCTCCAGAAAATGCCATTGGAGCAACAGAGTCCCTTATTATCTCCATATCGATTGGTTGGAGAATCCCCAGCTATCTTACCAAAGCCCGATGCTATTGGAGAGTTTCAAATCCCTCCAAAAATTCCACCTAAAATTGGAGAAGTTCCTCACCATATCCCTCAGTCTCTCCAACACATGGACCTATTGTCTATTTTACAATCTGCAGCTGACAGAACTCCTCCACCTCCGATTAATTCTGCTTTACCTTTATGGCCAAACTTTCCTGAGGTTCAATCTCTGAAAAGCACTCATGGAAGCTTGGATATGATGAAAGACGCGTTGGAGTTACATTCTAACCAGCAGAACTCCCAAACTGGATTTGGAACTTTACCAAAGAGGTTGCAACCTCAATTTCAGCCTCCTTTAGCAAGTCAAACACCAGTTGGAAGCCATTCTTCTGGAGTAATACCACCAGAAAAGTTGTTTACTTCTGAATTTAGTCAAGATGCACAGATGGTTAATTTATTACGACAGCAGTATATGCTGTCCCAGCAGTTGCATTCTCAGGTTCCTCTTCCCTCCCATGTTAATCAAATGGAACTATTGTTACTCATGCAGAGGCAACAAGAGGAGCAACAGCAGAATCAGCTGCTTATGCAGCAGCAACAGCATTTTCTTTCTCAACCCCTACCTGGATTGCACTCATATAAGCATAATAATGATAGTCCTATTAGTGCTGAAGTTGTTAATGAAAATGCTTCTTTGCAAAGTACTATTCATCAAATGCATGATGTGATAGCTCAAAGTAATCGGCAGATGCAGATGGTTGATTCTAATGATAGTTGTGCATCAGGTCTTTCCAATCTAAATCTGCACGGTGCTCAGGAGGCGAATATTACTGATGGTATCGAGCATTCACAGCAGAATTTGCCAATTCAATTAATTAAGCTTGCACCCCATTCAAATGCAATGGATGCTCCTCCTTTGTTGGATGTGGTACCCGCTCAAACTTCTAATATTGATCAAACTGCTTCAATGCCCATTGTCAAATCTGCTGGGGAGGGTCATGCAAAGGAAGCTTTTGTTCCTCAGTTGAATTCCATTGGCGTGGGCACATCTGATTTATCACAAGAATTGCCTTTGACTATTGCTTCTGATGCTGTAAACAATTATGTCTTATCTGACGAAGGTGAAGGAATTCTGGACTCAAAGCTATCTGTTTCAGAGATGATTGATGATGTGAAAATTTCTGATGGCACCATTTCTGAGCAAGTTCGTGGGGAAGCACCTGAACTGAAAGGAGTGAGAGATGCAGAACAATCTGAGATTAAAAAAGTCTCAGAGAAGAAGCCAAGGAAGCACAAGACCTCCCAGTTAAGGGCAGCTGCAGAGGGCGGGAAGGGGTCAGTGAAAGCACCTGGTCAGAAGTCTATAGCTAATTATGATTTTGGGGGAGTAGAAAAAGGAGCCATCGAAGCAGCAGAACCTCGTTATAGAACAACAGTTGAAACAGGAGGTGAAAATTGTGCTCCATTTCTGTTGGAGTCAGTGGATTCTCATGGTAGTCTGTTGTCATCATGTGCCTTGGATAAGAAAACTAAAGTTGAGGAAAAAAAAGTAAACGAAGGTGAATTTGTGATGCCACTTTCACATAATCAGGCATGGAAGCCTGCTCCTGGACAGAAAAAGACGAAGCCACTTCCGGAGATTCAAGTGGAGGAACAGCGCAGGGCTCAAACACAATCATTGGTTGCTAATACTGTCCCTGAGATTATACCAGCAGATGTTTCTGCCGCTCCCTTGACTGCTGGTTCGATCAACTCAGGTCAGAAATATGCTGTAGATACTGTCCAATGTGATGGTCTCGTGCAATCTATCTCTGAGAATACTGAGAATCGCCAGAATCCTTGGAACTTGAGAAATATAAGCCAATTACCTGATGTTTTGGATAAAGAGATTTTACCTGAATTATTAGGTGGCAAAGATAAAACATATAGTGAGGAAAAAGGAACATCTTCACATACCCTACCACAAATTGGTGCTGAAATAGAAGCAGGCTTAGATAATGGTGATTTTATTGAGGCAAAGGGCACTAGGAGAAGTCGGAAAAGGGCAGCAAAGAATAAAAGCCTTGCAGCGAAGGCTTCTTTGCCAAGCAATTCAGCAGCTGTCTCTGTTTCTGCAAGTTCTGCTGAACAGACCAAAGCCACTCGTCAAACACAGCAAGATAACGATTTACTGCCTAGCCCACCAGCTGCCCCATCCTTTGGAGATTTTGTCTTCTGGAAAGGGGATCAAGAAAGTACCGTCCCATCTCCTGCATGGTCTACAGATTCAGTAAAGATACAGAAACCTGCATTTTTAAGGGACATTTTTAAGGAACAAGACGAGAAAAAAACAAAATCATCTCAACAGCAAACTCCAATACCAACTCAGACCAAGATCCAAAACAGTAAGGGGAGTGAAGGAAACAGTTCTTCCGTGCTGGTTCCTGGTTCTTCTCCATCTAAGAATTCGGTTTCTATCAATTCCAAGACTGCCGCTTCTACCCAAACGAGTTCCCTTGGTTTAGGACAGCACAAAACGGGAATGGAAGATGATTTCTTCTGGGGGCCCCTTGACCGAAGCAAAGAGGGAAACAGGTAGTGTAATCTCTCAGTTTTTCGATATTACAGCCAATACTCTCAAGTGATTGAAACTGGAATCAGTAGCTAATGTTGCCATTGATTCACCAATACTCTCTTTACTCCATTGATCAGGTCGGATTTTCCATCACTTGCCAACCCAAGCAGTCAGAAAGTGAAAGCAACTCCTGTTAAAGGTGCTTATGGTGAAGGATCAAGTAAGAAGGTATCGAGCAGCAAACCTGTAGAGAATTCTATTACTTCCTCACCTTCTATTAGCCGATCTCTTTCTAAAGGGAAGAAAGATACTGAATCGATAAATTCAGGTAAGTTCTGCTTCTGCATCAGTCATCTTCTTCCTTATGACGTATCAATTCATAATTTTAACTTGTTGCAGAGGCCATAGACTTCCGAAACTGGTGCGAAGAGGAGTGGTTCAGACTAACGGGCACAAATGGTATTAATTTCAATGATTTTTATTACTTGCCAATTTTATATCATAATTTCTTTCACATTTTTTTGATACATCAATAAGTATTACAATTATGTAACAGTAAAAGCTTCCTCCAATTCTACCTAAAGCTAAAATTACTGTGTTTGTTTAGATACAAGCTTCCTTCAGTTCTGCTTAAAGCAATCAACTGCAGAGGCGGCAGTTCTTCTGAGAGAAAACCTTACGTCGCTTGACCATGATCATGAGTTCATCGATAAGTTCATAAACTACAAGGAATTTCTTTCATCCGAAATCATCGAAATGGCCTTCCAAAGTCGAAAAAGCTCGAAGGCGACGGACGAGAAGCAATCGCAGGCGAGCCATAGCACCAGAATCCCGAGGAATTTAGATGCTGAGATAGATGATGGGGTAGAAGGATCAAGCAAAGGGAAGAAGAAGGGCAAGAAGGGGAAGAAGGTGAGTCCAACCTTGCTGGGCTTCAATGTCGTTAGCAACAGAATTATGATGGGTGAAATACAAACGATTGAAGATTAGGTGATTTAGTGCAGAGGCAAAAGTACATAATCTTTTTGGTTCTCAATCTGTAAATTCCGTTGATTTAATTTATTGCTTTCCTTTTTCTAGATTTTTGTTCCTCTTGACCCAGTTTTGTAGCTTTTTTTTTCTTTTTTCTTATGAGGGAAATCTGGAGTTGTGGTGGCTCGTCTTATGAAAAAATTAGGGATTTTTGTAATGTGAAAGTAATTGTGTATATTCGTTTTATCACATTTTTAAATGAGATGGAGATCAGTCTCAAGTACTTTTGGTTTGATCTTTCCCCTCTAATGTTTTTTCTTCTTGAAACAAAGATTAATTTTGATAACCTGGTTGACTACCTAAAGAAGGTTTTAGGTTTCATTCGGGAGTTGGGATGATTTCTTACTGGTTTTAAAATAATTTTTTAGCACAAATTTTAATTTGTATTAGAAAATTATTTTTAAAAGCAATAAAAAAAATATTTCAAAGGAAATTTTAGGTTTGGATAGTTTTTTTACTACTTATAAATTTTTTTAGTATAAAAATTAAATTTTTGATATTAAAAAATTATTTTAAGAAATAGTAACAAAGCCTCTCAAAGGAAACCTTAATCTGCTAAATAAATTAAACGACCTTAAGAGATATGAAGAATTAATTAAAATTACATTTCACTAATCTTTAGAATAAATATTGTAATTTTAAGATTTATTTTGATAATAAATTTTTTTTTGTACTTTTTGATCAAATTAAAGTTTAGTTATTAATCTCATAATATATGGGAATTTAATGTCACCTCTCTGCAAGAGATCTTAGCCCTTCTAGTCTTAAAAATTAATCAAAGGGTATAATAAATAATAAGCAGCATATATTGACTTGATACTTCAATGTTTCAGTTTAGGGTTTAAGGTAGTAGTTTTTGAATTTGAGACTTATTTACATAAAATCTTACAAAATAATTAGCTTTGTTACACACGAAAATATTTGCGCCGGTAGAGAAATTGAGAGTTTAATATTCAAGCTTTATACAATTGCAAAATACTGTGTATTAGAACACCCTCCTAACAAAAAATATTTAGAAACTGACCTAATTTTATTGATTGGCCCATGGAGTTCCAGACTTTCAATTGCAAGACACAAGACCACAAGTTGCAGTAACTCATGGGCTACCTCCCCGTAAAAGAGGCCTTGAAGGCCCAATCCTTAGCTTTGGCCCAACTCAACATTGGGTAGCGGCCCATTTTACTGCCCCCATCAAGTTATTGGCAAATATACAAGTGGGAAGCTGGTACAAATATAACTGACATTTGAAAAAAAAGGAAAGTAACGGTCAAGTCGACAGTAGGGAATATACTTATTAACACAAAGCACCAAACTAACTTTTGATTTTTTTTGTTTTTGGAGGGAATAAACGGCTACTACACTCTCCTGCCTTCCCTCCAAAACTTTCCATTTGAACTTGCCATGTTCACTTAAATTACATCAAGCTAAACTACAAGATCAAGAAAGAACCAAAGAGTAACCCACCCCCCTTTTTACATGGCTTGCTGCTGAGAGAATCATCAATGGCGCTTCGACAATCTCAGCTCCTCCAAGTTGTCGCCGTCATCTAGGTCGCCTTCGTCGTCTCTTCTCCGCTTGTTGGAGTTGTACAAAGCTGGTTGCATAATGTTGTCTTGTTGGCTGTCGTCTACGGGATCGAGATACTCTTCTTCACTGTCAACATTGAAATCAGATTGACTGGACGGTCCAATTGGTCGTGCAATTGGTTGAACAAGATAATCGCCACCAAGATCATCCTAAGACAAGTTTAAATATAGTAAGATAAAATTAAAAGTTCTTCAAATACAAAAATTGCATAAATAATTTATGAAAAACTACATCAGATGTAAAGATAATTACCTTTTAAGTTATGCGCAAACAAGTAGGAGTGAATAATGATCAACATATGCCAAAATAAAAAATAAAAAAACATAACCAAAAGAAAAATATATTAAGATCAACTGTAATTTTGTTTTAGTTCATAAGATGCAGCACAATAAACCATACGTAATAATCAGCATGCTACAATATTTGTAGATACAATCAAAGAGAGAGAATGGAAATCAACGCAAAGGTATGCAAAGAGTGCATTATTTGTTAAGAGGCAGCAAAATTAAGGAAAAAAATCATTTTAATGAACTAGGGATTAGAATAAGCATAACTAAATGTTGAATTTTATAGCTGAGATTCATAAAAAAGTGTAGGATTGTAAGTTTTTGAGGCTCAAACAGGTTTCATAGATAAATAATTTTTAGATCGCCGCAAATATTAACTTAGCCCCTTCTAGAGAATTAATCATCCCATAACTTCTCACTGAAATAATTCTTTTAAAATTTTTCAGAAAAAAGATAACAAGAATTACATGCCAATGTAGCAAAAGAACCAAACCAGATTGCCACCAGTCTTCATAATTCTACATGTTTGAAATTACACTTGATGCAATATGCAAACATAACAAACAATCACACAAAGATTCAGGGGAATCAGGGGGATGAAAAAAAAAAGCACACTAAAACTAAAATCAAAATAAAAAACCGAAATAAATGGTAACAGTCCAATTAACCATTATATATAATTATAAATCTAAAATCTAAATTTGTATTAACTAATGGCTTTACAATTAATTCAAGTGGAACTATAACCTCATTAATTCAATTCTATCTCATTAGAATTGTTAACAAAATAACAGCATAACTCAGTAGTAATGGCAAGGTAGTAAGATTAACATTTTCTAAGGGTTAAAATCAAGATAATAAGATATAAAATATGGAGCATCCTATACAAAGGGAACTACTAGCGACAATATAGCTTAAACTACTATAATACCTTCAAATATTAAAGAAAAAGTAAATGAAAGTAATAAAAGATGAAATTTGAGAAATTACCTCATCTTCACCATCATCAAAATCCTCCCCAATATCCCTATCATCCACTACCAGCTCATCCTCCCAACCAATCTCGCCGTTCTCATCATGCAAGTCAATTTCTTCATTTTCATCTTCCTCTCCATGTTCATGCCCATCAATCTCTTCTTCAAACCTAGCTAAGCTACCTGGTTCTGTATCTTCCTCATCCTCCACGCCTACCTCATATTCATCCACATCTACCCCATCATCATCTTCTAAATCTTCTTCATCATCATCATCCTCTTCTTCTATGTCCACTTCATTGTCCTCCACGTCATCAACACCATCTTCATCATCCTCATCACTACCAAGAACTTTGTGCACTAGATCAGTATCATCCCCTTCCTCATCTATCTCTTCCCCAAGATCATCATCATCATCCTCAACCTCCACATCTTCATCTGCATCATTTTCATTTCCATCCACGGAAACCACACCCACGGCAGCCACCCGGAATCCATTAGATAAATGACGACCAGGTCCAAGAGAAAACCCATTTACTGATCCCCTCCCAGAAGTCTCCATCTCCTCCTCATCAGCATCACTCTCTTCATCTTCATCGGCATCAACAATCACATCATCTACATCAGAAAAGTCTCCACAGCCATTGACAAGCTTCCCAGCCCGATCATCGCCATCAACCTCACCACTACCTGGATCAAAATCATCATAATCATAGTCCTCCTCCTCCGCCTCCTCCTCCTCATCCTCCTCCTCCTCCTCATCATCATCATCATCGTCAGTCTCTGGCCGCTCGTCCTCATTCGCGTCAAGGTTATCCAGGTACTTCAAAGTTCCGATCATCGAGAACACCTTGGATCGGTAATCATTAACCCTCGTGACAGGGCATTCGTAGAGATCGAGGGAAACAAGGTGGAGCTTCGCAAGCGGGGCCAGGTCCTCGATGTACTGGATCCGGTTGTTTGAGAGATCGAGATCGCGAAGCGAATGCAGCCCTGCTTGTACCAAGTTCTCGAGCCCACCGGCGATCCGGTTATCCGATAGGCTAAGCCTCTGTAGTTTGCGCAGCCGTGGAAACTTCTCAAGGGAGAGCACGCCGACATTAGCAATCGAGAGATGCTCCAAACTTGGAAACCTTTCAAGAATTCCGGCGGGCGGTAGGCATCCATGAAGAGATTTCACGGCACCATCCAAATTCAGAACCCGAATATCCGATGATCGAGTCGCCTGCCCATCGACCGCAGCCTCCACAACCCTTTCCCATGCGTCATCCATCCACGAATTAGCCTTACTCATCACTGCACTAAATCTCGCGCCCTGCAATCAGGTAACGGTGACTTGCTTAAAACCAATAAATTATTGCCGGTATAGAAATCCTAAATCTAGAGCACAGAAATCAAATCGAAGACGTGGACAATTACCAGAAGCGATTGAGGAAGAATGCTATGACGTCCGACTCCTCTCCAGCTCTCTCTCTCTCTCTCTCTCTCTCTCTCTCTCTACTCTTTCTATCTCGTCCTTCTTCGTTCAATCGTTCCGCTTAGAAAGAGAAAGCTCCCGATTGCTCACGTTCCTGCTCCCTCTATTGGGCATTCGGTTTGCGAGGAGACCACCGGTTCGAACCGAGTTTTCAGGCCCTCGAACCGGATGTACTGCGGACCGATGGAATCTTTTTGACGGCTTAATTCTGGGGTGGCGCAGGCAATTTATAGTCGTCAGATAAGATCCGCGGATTGGTGAGGTGGACGAACAGGATTTATTTATAGTGATTGTGTTTCTTCGAAGAGAAAAATCCTTAGATGGAAAGCATGCAGCGTCGTGGTTTATTTCTCTGTCCAACTACGCCTTGCACCGTGAATCATGGATAACTGTTTCCGTGATCGAAGGGCTTTAGTTGATCTTCACCGTTCATCCGCTTGGAAAAACCCTAAAAACAAAAGAGTCCCGTTCTGATTTGGAGATTTGATGACTATCACAGATTTTAATTTCTCTCCGATGATTGAGGTTTTTTTTTTATAATTGCTAGAATTTTTTTTATAAATGCTAGAAATATATGTACTTATATATGTTGCTTAAACATAAAAAATTTACATATATGCACATAACATTTTGGGAGCATGAATAATTAGTTGTTAATGTGACGTTTGATTCCTTTAAAAAAGAATACAGTACATTTAGTTTGAAGCAAATGGTTTAAGATTACATTAAGGGATTGTTTTGTTGCCGAAAAAAAAATGCAATGCAAAATAAATGTAATGTAAAATAAATGTAATGCATTCCGAATACTTTGAGCCTGTTTGGTTGTCTGCAAAATAAACGCATGAGAATTGTTTTCCTTGTTTGGTTAGGTATATCTTTAGTAAAGTAAAATCATTTTTTTTAATAATTTATTTTGGCATTAAAACAAGTGTATTTATAATAATTACTTAATTAGTATTATTTGGTGCTATAAAATAAAATCAGTGTATTCATTTATTGTACGATATTATTATAATTTTTTTTATAAGATATCAAATTCTGCTATGTATTAATTTAGCAATGTGCTGCAATAGACGAAAATATACTTGTGATAGAAAGAAATTTTAATTTTAAATTCTTTTAAAATTTAAAATTTTAATTTTTCAAGTAATATTTTTACAAAAAATGCATAAAACTAAATTTTCAAACCGATTTCTTTGTTTAATTTAGCGATAAAAATAATTGTTTTTTATTAGCAATCAATAAATAACATGATTCTCAATCATAACATGTAAACAACATTAATGAAAATGTACAATTAAAAAATAAAAGATAAAAATATACTCATTGTTCGTAGTTATAATTACAACAAAATAACATGAACAGTTTATAGTTATAACAACTTTAATAGATATGCCAATCTTCAACAACTTAAATCAGTTTCCTAACTCTTTACGCATCCATCTTGCATTCGAATCTGTAGGTTTTTAAAGGAAAGATGGTACAAGTGTGAGATTTTTTGATAAATTATCATATATCGTATCAACCACTTCTTCTAAAAAGCCAAGAATATTTGTTAACTTAAACATCAGTTTAGTATACATATTCCGAATTTGATTTGGAGATGTTTAAGCTTTTGATAGCGTTAGCAACTTCATTCACACTATCAGCCATTAAACAAATACACTCACGGATATTTTTATCGATAGCTGATGCCTTATACTTCCTTTTTACGCCACCTCCATTACAAGATGAAGGCAGGGGTTTTTTTGTTATTCTAGTATAATCTTCTATAACTTGCATATTATACCACTCCGTAGGCATTGATCCATCTCCACCAACATCCGTAAATTGTGAGGGTTCGTCATCACTTAAATGTATTTGTCGAGTTCCAAGTGGAGTTTGAGAATTTTCATATTTCTCCTACTCTCTAGTTGCATGTCCAAGACCACATACTATTTACAACTCTACATAATTTGCAATTGTAATATTTAAATAAACAGAATCCTTAGGAAAAGATTGTAAGGAATAACAAATAAGTTGTTAGCCCAAACATATCAATTTAATTGATGTGCTTAAAGTAATACCTGAATATGTGATGCATACTCTTCTTGACCCATCACTATCATTTTCTTTGTTTCATCCCAAGCTACACCTGATTTTCATTTTAACTCCTGAATGTGACTCCACACACTTCTTTGATGTCTTATTTGATTCTTGCATTGCTCACCTGTCACCTCTATTCCAAATTTCTCTTTTATTTTCTGGGTTGCACCTTGATACACAGAGTCTTTGAATCCTTGGGCACTTCGCATATTTGCATTTACATATTCCATCATAGTTTGAAGCAATCCAATTATCCACTCAGGTTTTAAGCTCCAATTTTTTTTTCTCTTTGCCTTCGAATTACAATTCATCTCTGTTCGTGATGAATTCATTCTCCCTTACAGAAAATATGATAAATACATGTAACTCCTGAACAAGATGGAATTTATGAATGGCTATGTATACTAGTAGATGTTGTTGAAAATTAGAAATGATCAAGAGATGAACTTTGAGCAGTAACCTTTCACACATAAATCCACAATATATGAACAAGTAACCTATAACATAAAATGATTAATGTCTAAAAAGATTGGTAAAATAAAAGAAAATAAAGTTGGGGAATTCTATGATAGATGGTCTGAATGTAGCAACAATAGAAACCTTAAACAAACCCAGTAAGCCAAAATCTATTTCAAAGGAAAGACTTATGTAAAGATATCAATAGAAGATTCTCATCTTGGTATATAAGAGTAGTAGAGCAATACCACATATATCAATATAATCAATAAAAACAACCTTTTGCATGCGAGTCAGTAGTAGAACTTAGTAAGTTACATGTAAATAAAAAAAAGGAAATAAACAAATCTAATATCCATCATTTTGCATGCGAGTCCACATGAATTGAGCAATTTCATCTCTTGTATCTAGCCATTCTCACGAATCATCTACATCTGCTTGCTCTCCTCTTCTAAAGTGGCTTCTTATAGCCCATTCATCCTCAGATTCAATGAATTCATCGCCACCTTCTGTAACTATACAATTATGCAGTATGCAACAGACAATCACAATATGAACTTGAGTTTGTAAAGGAAAGTAGGTTTCACATTTTATAATTGTGAAACGGTTTTTCAAGGAACCAAATGCATGCTCAACAGTTGTGCGTAATGAGGAATGCCGTAGATTAAAAAACTCATTTGAATTTGTAGGTTGAATAAAACTGAACTCCTTCAAGAGATATCTTATGACATGATATGGAGAAATAAAACCATTACGTGTGGAGTAATCATCAGCCAGATAATATTTACATGCTGGTACACGTAAACCATATGATCTTTCTAAAGCATTTTTAAGTACTATTGTGTCATGAGAAGAACCTTCCCAACCATCAAGCAAGTATGTGAACCTCAAATCAAAATTTACTGTTGCTAAAAATTTTATTGGAAATGGTTTCTTTCCTCTAAGTACGACTTCGTTCTCTTTTGGAACCCCAGCTTTAATATGAGTTCCATCTATCACACCAATACAATCCTAAATTTGACACAAGTATATTTAGGATTCTTTAATAAATAGAGAGATTTTCATTAAATAAAAATTGATTATACCTTGAAAAATGGCATAAACTTATTACTTAATTTAATCTTATATGGAGTTTCAGGTGGTGGAGGCTTGATAAACTCATTGCGTAACTCCCCTACAACATGTAATGCAGCTTTGAAGTACCTACTAATAGTTTCTCCAGAGTGATGAAATTTAAATCGGATGACTCGGTTACGAACACTATGCTCGAGTGTATGTAATAACATAGCAACTTGTTCCTCGATCCGAATATTTATTGTGTCTAATAACAATCATCGTGTACGCATTAAATCACATAATTTTAAAAAATGTGCTTACCTCATGCGTGCCATGTCAACACAGTCAGAATCACTTCCTTTATATAACCTAGAAAGATATGTGTCACGTTGTATAATCTGTTGAGGATCATATATTTTTTTTTTTTCGTGAATCTGCTGTAATAGTACACATATTGTACTAATTACAATATAAATCACATTCAGCACATCATTATAATTTTGAATCTCATATAGTTCAGCAACATTTTCCAATGTTTTAACCATCTTTGTAACTATAACATCAAACTTCAAGCAAAAAAAAATAAAATAAAATCAATGAGCAATAATTCATGAATAAAACGAGTAAAAAATAAAATCATTATATTTTTGAATCTCAAGTTTGTTTTTTAATAAAATCGGACTTGTACTTGGTACAAGTTCATTGTTTCGATGACGTCGATCTCCTTTACTTCAAATGCATCATACAAACTATCTGTTTAATGAAATGACTCTATTTGTTAGTTTTGTATTGGTGTTTTTAGCATGACGAGATTGACTTTTGGGTTTAAGCAGGATAATCATGATGTAAAAAATGTGGTTCATAATGGGTTGAATCTCGTAGTTGATGCAAAAGAAGATTGTTGTTGTCTTGTTTCCGGCGAACAGGTTAGGTAAATTTTTAGATAAACAAGAAGATATAAGAATGTAATGAGGTTTATAGGAAAACTGTGGAGCACTAATGTTTATACAACATATAAAATAGGTGGATGGTCCCGACATTTAGGAGAGAGATTCCTGCTTGAAGATATTGAGGATTCTCCAAGAAATGGTAATCATAAGTATATATGGCAAAAAGCTTAGCTTGCCTTACAGATGAGCCTTTGTCAACAGATAATCTGAATGCCAAGAGCCCATTGGAGCTGAAGAGATTGGTTGAGGTGCGCATCAAGAAGATGGTGAAAGCGTGATATCTCATCGAGGAAAAAATATGGATTTTCTTACCAAATCCTGTAGTTCGAAGGATTGACGGGATTTTGCTGAAGAAGATCATGAAAGGGAGAAAGTTACCTTCAGAACTTGCGAGCTCCCGTCCTTCCGATGAAAATGTCGCAACTTCCGATCTGACAAGCAAAGGGAACGTCGTCGAAGGAGCAAAGTCGAACAAGAACAAAGGAGCCGAAGAAGCCACTCGTGCAATCTTACACCTCCAGTGAAGCAATGAAGTTGAACATCAACGACGATGTGAAGGATTTCATCGAGAGAATTTATAACCCGCTAAATATGAGCGGGTTTCTATTTCGCACGAAATACGCCCTGTAATACACGGCTTTTGGTTTGAAGTAAACTCATTGCAATATAAAGTGAATAGCAATGGCTAGAAGCGGTGGTGACTATGGCCGGAGGAGGTGGTGGCGGAGACCGATGGTGGCTGGTTGCATTGGTGACGACAGAGGCAGTGTTAGTGGATGAAAGTGGTAGGCGACGACGGCGCCAACGATGACCAAAGGTTTTGGCCGATGGTTGTGACTGGAGGCGGTGTTGGTCATCAGCAGTGACGGTGGTGGCAGGAAGCGGTAGTGGCAAGAGGTGGTGGTGGCCTACGGTAGCGAGAGGTGGCAGCTGGAGGAAGTGGTCGGCGAAGGTGGGCAAAGGTGGTGACTGCGACTGGTAGCAACAATGGTGGCCGACGTTGACTAGGGGCAGGCAAAGGTGGATGTTAAGGGGTGGCAATGACCTTGAGTTTGCAATGTTTTTGGTAATCATCCAAATCAAAGGAATTTCAAATATATAAAAAATGAACTTGAATAGAATACACTGCGTTTTTTTTTTTCATCTTGAATTTATTTCTCAACCAACCAAACACCCAACTTATCAAAACCCTTGAATTTGGATTACACTACACCCTAAATGCAACAAATCAAACATCCCCCAAAAGAAGAATGTCAGAGTATAAGAGGCTATAAAGTATCTTAAAATTAGGAATTCAATAATCTTTTCTATTCAAAATTAATGTTCTAGCCATCAACTTAGAATTCGTTTGTGACACTTTTCTTGCTATTTTCTAAAACATTTTTTTAGTACAAAAATTTTTATAATGAAAATTTTTTAAAAGAAAACAACTTGAGAAAAAAGTAAGAAATGTGTCCCAAACGAAGCATTAATTTAAACAAATTCATATTAGAAGAGCAACAATAAATAAATAACAAAAAAACAACATTAAGCATTTATTCCACTACATAGGGTCGGTTACATGAATCATTTCTATCCATTATCATTTAAACATAAGAAAGAAAAGTTATTCTTAGTATTTTTCTAACCATACATTTTTAGATTTAATTATATCTTTCTTAGTATAAGCTAAGTATAATATATCTACTCTCCTAACCGGGTCATTGAAAGGCCACCGTTTTATATGACCAAACCATATAAGGCGAATCTCTCTAATCTTCTCTTCCACCGGAGCAACTCCAACCTTTTTCTCGTATATATGCATAATGTATCATGTCTTTAAGAGTAAAGTCACTCATCCACCTGAGCATTCTTCTCTATTGCAAATTTGAACCTAAGTTTTGTGATTTTGATGATAACAAATATTATTGGATTCTTTATTTTGATATCTCTTGTTCATGTTATTATTGAATATATGTTTTGTTGTACACAAACATTTTAGGTCAATCGTACATTATGCAAATTGATTAGCTCAAGATTGTTAAGAATCTTGAAGAGTCTGTATTTTCGCTTTTATTTATTTTTTACTTTTCTTGAGTCATGTCATGTATTTTGGTGGATGTTAAACTTGGTGATTATGCACAAACACACTCAAGGGAGTGAGACAGTGAGAAAATTAGAAGTTCAATTTTCTAACCTAATTGTATTGTAAGCTTCAAATCGTATTATACAATCAACTATTTAGATAATCATTAGAACAACTAATTATGATAATTAAAGTAAATTGAACTAATCGTATTGTATGATACATAATGTATATGACGAACAATTGAAATCAATATCTTAGTCGCCAATTATCATTTAGGTGATTTTATTTTAAATTCAAAATTTGAACTAATCGTACCGTATAATAGGTATTGTATTGTATGATATAATTAAATATT
Source organism: Dendrobium catenatum (assembly GCF_001605985.2). NCBI lineage: Eukaryota > Viridiplantae > Streptophyta > Magnoliopsida > Asparagales > Orchidaceae > Dendrobium > Dendrobium catenatum. The sequence goes on from NW_021318673.1 coordinate 2,553,923, forward strand.
GACTAAATTAATTATGTAATTAAGGAATGATTTGGGATTAATTGATCCAGTCATATCATACAGGACGATTGGAGCCAATCGTACTATACGACCAGATTTTTGTGTGGGACGATATTTATTCTTCACAAATCGTATGGGACAATAATCCAAGTCATTTGAATTAATTGTACTGGATGATGCTTCAAATCACATCGGACGAGCAGCTCAATTCATTGAACTGATCATACAACACCTTACCGTTTGTACAATACTAATATGGTTATTTAAACTAATCGTACCGTACGATCTTGGATTGTATTGCATGATCAATGTCGACAAATTTGAATTTTAGGGCTTTTATAAAGCCTTGCATTTAATCATTCTTATTTAACTGGTTTCGTGTCTTTGGTTGATGGGTGTTCCAGAGAGAGAGAGAGAGAGAGCTTGGAGAAGGGATCTAGGAGATCTTTGGGAAGAGGAAAGGGAGAGCTTGCGTGTGAGGGGTTTGCATGGTTGCTCCGAGCAAGTGTCTTTCCTTGTTTCCTCCAGGTGTTTGTCTAAGTTTCTTGGGTGGCTCTTAGAAGAAGTTCTTCAGCTCAAAGACCGTTAAGGTTCTATGTCTTCAACAGGAAAATGAAAAAGGAGGTTCAAGTTCTATGCCATCGATCACCAGAAGGGTGAGATAGGAGGTCACAGTTCTCTGTCATCACTAGGAGGGTGACAAAGGAGATCAAGGTCCTCTACCGTCACCAGGAGGGTGAAGAGATTCTAAGGACTTCTCTGCCTAGCTATGGGGGCTAAAACATAAACACAAAGTTTAGTGCAATAATCAGAGAGTAGAACTCCAGGGAGTGAATGTAGGCCATTGTTTGATCAGACTATTATAAAATTACGATATGGACCGCACCATAGAGTGTTTTGGATTATGGTTCAAATTACAAAAATGTCCATACTAAAAAAACTATAAATAGAGCCTCATTCTTCACATGAGCGCAAAAAAACAAAAAAGAAAAGAGAAAGAAAAGAACTTGAGAGCTTTCTTGTATCACTGCTAACAATCACCACCAGCTATTGCCACCACAACCACCATGCATGACCCGTAACGATCACTGTTAGTTATCGCCACCATCCCCATAATTCTAACAAAATTTAACCATATTTGTTGGGTATAGCGGTCCACCTCAAGACACTTAATTTTTATACTCCATATTGAAAAAATCAAATCATATTGTTGCATGTTAACTATCCCTCTGTGGATACTTAATTTTTTGTAACCCCCCTCAGAAAAAATCAGACGTCTCTTTAATCCTCATCTTATTCAACAATGAAAAAATGATGATTCTTTTATCATTTATTATATAATGAATTTTACAATTGGGCCAAATATTGTGGTTTTTTCCATGGGGAATTCATAGTACATCATACTGAACTTAGAGGGCAACCAAACCTAAAATTTCAAAATCTCTATATTTGATTTACTCTCGACTTCTAGCATCTGCAACCCAACACAGCTCTTATAAAAACACATATCATGTCAATTGCTGTTTCTTTTACCTTCGACTATGGACAGAAAAATTTGTTGTATTCGAACAAATTATTATTTTTTTCTACAGTTACACGACTTAATTCCACACTCTTGGTATAAATTTCCAGCACAACTGGATCGTGGCCATGGAAGTTGAAGTTTTATTTGACCAAATTACAGTTGCAGGTCACCATTGACCTCTGTTAAATTCCCATTGACCACCTGAAACTTTTTCTTTTATTATCATTATTTTTTGTAAGTTGGTTTAGCCACTCCACTCTATGAAAATTAAGAATCTAACCAACAATATTCACTTTTTAATTTTTCGAACTTTTTTAGTCATTTGGTGAACATCTCATGACTGACCTTTCCTTCTTTATAAATCTCCCCTTCCCCTTTCCAACTTCTCTAACCGTTACTATTTTGTGTAAGTAGAATTCCCCCAGCAAAAGAGTAAGAGCCACGCTCCTTTATTTAATACAATCATATCTTTCCCATTTTCACAATCTCTTAAAGTCCACAATACAAGAATGTGAGAAACAAATTAGGCAAGAAAAGGAGAAAGGAAGCCATGGCATTGGGTGTTTTACGACTACTTTTGGTGATTTCCTTAGTGTTTTCAGGAGCTGAGATTGTCTTCTGCCATGGCTTAGAGAGCTTGCAGAGCTTACAGAGCATAATTTCATGGAGTGATTTAAGAATTGACGAGCACTACAGAGATTCAAATATCAAAGATGAGGAAGGAAAAAGAGTTATCTTGGTGTCAAAGGACGGTTCTGGGGATTCGAAGACTGTCCAAGGAGCAGTAGATATGGTTCCTGATGGAAATAAGGAGAGAGTAAAGATTTATATAGCCTCAGGTGTTTACAGGTCAGTGTTTTACTGATGGGAAGAAACTGTTTTTGTGCTTGTTTCCTCCCCAGTTTTCAATTGTAACTTTTATTTTTCCACCACTGCCTTTTGAATATGAAGTTATTAGCGATATAGTCAGAACCTATGAAAATATTGAAGGAGACAAATCAGAACATAGAACAGTAGATGATTGCATAGAATACAAAATTATTTTATACAGTCACTTATACTGCTAACGCTGCAAATTTGATTATGATCTATTATGAAGAATCACAACATAATTTCTTAAGAGATATATAACATGGCTCCTCTCTCTTTATCGAGAGAAAACTCATGATTGATGAACTATGTAATAACAATTTTAAAATAAATATTGGTCCATTTTCAGAGGATCTGCCCTGCTATCAATGCTTGGGGGCAATCTTACTGTGAAGATCAACTCACAACTACTAAGGCTTCATTTGGGATGACTTTCTTATTGCTTCTTAAAGTAATTTTTTGTACTAGAAAGATGCTTTAAGAAGCATTAAGAAAGCCGTCCCAAACGAAGCCTTAAAGCAGTTTTTTAGTATAAAAATTAAAATTTTTGTGCTAAAAAGCTGCTTTAAGAAACATTAAGAAAGCCGTCCCAAACGAAACCTAAATCTCAATTTAGCCTCAACAACTTATGACTCGCCAACTTTTTTTTAACAGAGAGCAAGTGTATGTTCCAATCACAAAGCCGTATATATCCTTCATTGGCAATAAAAATGGTGAAACTGTGATATCATGGGATCTTCGAGCATCCGACCGAGATTCCGATGGTCGGGCTATTGGCACCTTAGCTTCTGCATCAGTGGCAATAGAATCTGATTACTTTTGTGCCAATGGAATAACATTTGAGGTACATAAAGAGTGCTTACAATGCATAATTTACCATTACTTTCCTTTACAGTTATAAATGATATATATAGCTCGTATTGAACTGCAGAATACATCTCCAGCTGCACAATCAGGAGCTTCAGGAATGCAAGCAGTAGCACTGAGGCTTGCAGGAGACAAAGCCTTGATATATAGATGCAAAATCCTAAGTTCTCAAGACACTCTATTTGATCAATTTGGAAGGCATTATTTCTATGAATGTTATATACAAGGATCTATTGACTTCATATTTGGAAATGCAAGATCACTTTATAAGGAATGCACTCTTCATGCTGTTGCTGCAAGCTATGGTGCGATCACTGCTTCACAGAGGAATTCAGCTTCTGAGAATTCAGGATTTTCTCTGAATTCTTGCAAGCTATCTGGCACTGGAATGATTTACCTGGGGAGAGCTTGGGGTAAATATGCTAGAGTTATATATTCTTACTGTCAGCTTGACGGAATCATTTTACCTCAGGGCTGGAATGACTGGGGAGACGCATCAAGGCAAAAGTAAGACAATTTTCTCACAATTTCATCTTTCTGACAGTGTAACTGTAATGATAATTTAATACTTTTAAAAATCTGTGAGAAACTGAAGTTGGTTTGACTTTGCAGAACGGTATGGTTCGGACAGTTCAACTGCAGTGGAAGAGGTGCAGATATGAGCAATAGAGTGCCATGGGCAAGATCACTTACTTATGAAGAAGCGAAGCCATTCTTAGATCAATACTATATCGATGGTGATCAATGGCTGAGATTGTAGTTGGTTGTAGAATTTATAAGCAACTATTCATTCCCATGGCATGACCAGATAACTTGTAGAAGAAATTCATCATATATGTGTATTTTCTTGCCTCATTTGAGTTGTTACAGACAGTATTAGAAAGCAGCTTGCATCAATGATTAGCAGTATTCTTTTGGTATGATATGATGACATAAGAATACAGGCGTGAGAAGGGAGAAATGATTGGAGCATTAAATGAACAAGATTTTCTACTGAAACAATTGTCTGCTAAGATGTAGAGTTTGATTTTTGGCATGCAAAAAAAAATTAAAAAAATTTATATCTTTCATGAAATAATGGATTCACCATAATCCTTAACGAAATCTGGACCATTAAATGGTACTTTAAAAAGCCTGAGTTTGAAAACATTGTGCAATCTGGACAACAGTAAAATGAGTCCAAACAATGAATCAGCTAATCCCAGAAGGCTAAGAACAGAACTTCAATTATAGACATGAAGAATCTCACATCTACCAAATTCTGAATCACCACAAGAACTAAAAGCGGAAGAAACTGTTAGTTATGTATGGATTGTGATTGTTTTGATCAATTGGGTTGTACTGTTGCCTCGGACCTCAAGTCAATTTCTCAAGCTCGTTGGGGTTCCTACCCTGCCGGGGTTGTGAATTTTTTTTGTTATGCACAACGCCACAACGCTGTGTACCCGAGTGCACTGGCGCTATGTACCCGAGAGCCCCGACGCTGCAAAGTTTGCTGGGAGAAATGCGAGAGAGCAAAGCGCCGCAGTGCTATAGATTCAGCACCGCAACGTAGTGTGATGCCGCAGTGCTGCGGTTTTAAGCGTCACAACATCATGATAACAGAGGTTTGGAGCGCCACAGCGTTCCAAACTGACGTCACAATGCTTCGAGGCAGAATGAATAATTTTATTTCTTATTTTTTTCTGAAGGATGGCATGCCTTAGTGTTATTAACTTGATTTTCTTTTGTGTTTAGAGAGAGAGAGAGAGAGAGAGAGAGAGAACGGTGTGAGAGAGAAGAGAAGGGATGAAAGAGTAAGAGAGAAGATAGAACTGTACTTGTTTCTCTCAATTTTCATAGTAAATTTCTTGATGTGGCATGGTTCCTTGATTTTTCTCGATTTCAGATTTTTCACATAAAATATTGATGTCCTTTACTTTATGTTGCCTTGATATTTTTCTTATTTGTTTCGTTGCGGTGTTTGCTTCCTTCCCCAACAGAATCCTGATATCGACTTATGATCTGCATAGTACTTATCATTTTTTTTTGTTAGAGCTCGTATAATTTTTTGTATGGTAGCTCGCATAATGCCTCCCTTGTAGCTTTGTCCATAAATACATGTAGAGCGAGTTGTGCCCAAAGTGGCCTTATATGAACAAAGGTCCTTTGTAACATTCAAGAATTGAAAAAAAAAAGGTATATTTATTAAAAAGCCAATGTAAAATCAATAATAAGATTAATGTTGAACGAAATGTTGATATAAATAATTTATTTTATTCCTTTATAGATCAATAACAAATCTTATATTGATTCAACATTGATTCCAAAGTAGGCATGAAGCTAAGTGAGAAGAGAATGAACATCCAATTGGATTTAGACCAACTAATCCATGTGAAGTTGCTAATTACAAGCTCATCATAATGATCAAATTTACTATAAGAGAATGAGTTCTCATCTAATAAAATAAAGATTACATAAAATTTGAAATTAAGTGTTGATCTATAATCACCCTTATTTTGATATGTTTGGAATAATTTTTTAATATAAAAATTAGTATTCTTTTAAAAATCAGTAAGAAAGACATCATATGATAATTATATGAAAAATGATTTATATATGATCCTATGGAGCTGATAGCAAATCATTAAATAGTACTTAAAGGTTCTTTTATCCACACATCCACTCCATCTTAATAAAAAAAACCCCCTTTTATAACTTGTGACAAAACTATCCCCAAAGATTCCTAAGGTAAAAACTAAAAGCTGTCCTAACAAACAAGATAAGGCAATTCGCACCAATCCTTCATATCCTGCCCTCTTCTTCACATCCACAACCCAGTAGAAGCAGCAGGGACTTAGAAGAATGAAGGTCTGCTCTTTCCAACTCAGGCCTCATCTCCACATCTCAAGCCTCCATGGCGGCCAATTTCAAACACTAAAGCTTCTTCCACCATATTTGAAGCTCAAGCCATCAGTAAGAACCACCACAATCAATCTTCACTCACTTAAGAAGCTTTTCAGTTCCAATCCTGAGAAGAAGATCACAAAAATGGAGTTTTTACAAAAAGATTCATCTATTGAACTTCGAAGATTGCTTCTTTTTGGTGGGTTCTCCTTTGCTTTTGCTCTTCTTCTTCTAGGGTTTGATGGGCAGCAAGACGCCATGGCGCTTGGACCTGAGGGCCCTCTTGTTGAGGAGTTTTGGGATAATGTCAGGCGATATGGCCTTTACTTTATAACAGTGAGTACAGGAGCCCTATACACTATTCTGCAGCCAATATTTGAGCTTTTGAAGAATCCGATCACTGCAATTCTGATCATTATAGTGGTTGTGGGAAGCTTTTACCTTCTAACTCAAGTGCTGAGTGCTATGGTCGGGGTTTCAGAGTTTTCTTATCAATATGGATATTGAGTAATTATTTATTTATTTTGTTTAATTATTGTGTTGTAGCTTGCAATGATTTATGAGGTTTTGTTTTTGGTAAAATTCTCTTTTTGGGGCATAGATTGAAGACTTGCATATTAAAAGGTTTTGGGTATTTGTTTTCATGGTTTTGTATATCCATTAAGAGCGGCTTTGATTAGATTAGGGGCTGTTCTTGGTAACTAAATAGCATGTGAAGAAACTAATTGCTTCAAAGTTACCAAAGTAAGGCACCTCCTATTTCCCAACTATGATTCTCTGACCATCCTCTCCCATTAGGGTCCTTCAAACATAATAAGTATACTATGATCATTTAACCACCGTCTCACAATTGTTTCTTTGCCTACGATATTTTTGATCTTTATCACCTCGCCATTTATATATTGTAGTGTCCTGGAATATTCACGGTAGTAGAGAAACATAAAGTTTAACGTCTTAGCATTGTATAAAGATCCAGTGCACAATCAGATAAGAGAGGGTCTAGAGTTTATAAGAGACATCAGAGTTTTTACGTGAGAACTCCTGAAAAAGGGGAAAAATCATGGGGTCTGACCCAGTTTAAGTGAATCCACTATCATTTGCACTCGATTATAAATGAGGCCCTTCATTGGAGGGAAGGCCTTGACTTGATATAACATATATACATCATATTGAATGTATTATACGGTAGAAATTAAAATAATCAGTATTGATGTGTTCATTTAGTCGGCATGACCATAGCCTGCGGGCGACGGAGGTCGGAAGGATCGTAGTAGGCGACAGATGTCAGAAGGACTGTAGTAGGCAACAAAGGTCGGAAAGACTGTAGTCGGTAGGAGACATATGTCAGAAAGAATATTGACTGGTGGTGGAGGTCAGAAGGACCGTAGTCGGCAGGAGACAGGGTTAGAAAAATTGTAGTCTGGCCGTGGAGGTCTGAAGGACCGTAATAGGCGACGGAGGTCAGAAGGATCATAGCCGGTAGGAGACAATGATTAGATAGACGGTTGTATGGTGATGGAGGTTAGAAGGACTGTAGTGGGTTATGGAGGTCGGAAGGACCGTAGTAGGCGACGGAGGTCGGAAAGATCGTAGTCGGCAAGAGACAGGAGTCAAAAAAACTGTTGTTTGGTGGTGGAGGTCGGAATGACCGTAGTAGGAAACAAAGGTATGAAGAACCGTAGTCAGCAGGAGACAAGGGTTAGAAAGACTGCTATCTAGCGGTGGAGGTCGGAATGATCGTAGTCGGCAGCAGACAATGGTCATAAAGACTGTTCTCTGGCGATGGAGGTCAAAAATACCGTAGTAGGCAACGAAGGTCAAAAGGATTGTAGTCTGCAGAAGACGGGGGTCAGAAAGATCATGGTCTGTAAGTGGAGGTCGAAAGGATCGTAATAGGTGACAGAGGTCAGAAGAGCTATAGTCGGCAGGAGACAAGGGTCAGAAATATCATTTTCTTGTGGTGGAGGTTTGAAGGAGTGTAGTAGGTGACGGAGGTCGGAAAGACTGTAGTCGGCAAGAGACAATGGTCAGAAATACTGTTGTACGGCAGTGGAGGTCGGAAGGATCGTAGTGGGTGATAGAGGTCAGAAGGATTGTGACCGCAGGAGATAATAGTCAGAAACACAATTGTCGGAAGGTGGTGGTTCGGCGGAAGTCTAGCGTCAAGTGGTGGTCCAGTACAAGTCTGGCTTCATGCGGTGGTCCAGTACAAGTCTGGCTTCATGCGGTGGTCCGGTGGAACTCTGGGTGTCAGGTGGTGGTCCAGAGGAACTCCAGCGTTAAGTGGTGGTCCGTCGGAACTCCGGGTGGTGGTCGAGGAGCGAGGAGCTAAGGGGCAAGAGCGATCTCTGATCTCTCTCTTCCTCTCTTACTTGGGACCCCTTTTCAAGAGGAAGGGCGGGGTTCTATTTATAGATTTCGCAGAGTGACATGGCCTGTTAATCGAAGGAAGATTAAGGGTAAATGTAGAGTGATTTGGATGGACGGTCGATGTTGAATCCCTTGATCGTGGATCGTTCGCTACACATTTGAAGGTCTTAATGATGTTAGAATTCCGTGATCTTGAGCTTGTTGGACTCATCTCGTCAAGCCGCTCGATTCGGCTATAAGCATGTCACGTTTGGAAACCGTTTGGTAATCCAATTTGTTGTTTGAACCTTCCAACAACGCTTCGGGTCATTGATTTTGACTCATTTGGGCTCAAATTGAGTCGAATTTGGTGTCGTTGGGTTCGTGTTCTCAAGGCGTTCAGTTCAACTATAAATTTGCTTAATTCGGAGTTCTGATGGTCCCAATTTTAATTTCAAAAGTTTCCAAGTTGATTTTGCCTCGAGATTAATGCCCAATCATGAAAATTTTTTGGTCATGTATCAAATATATTTTTTGATTGCATCATCTAACATTGCTAAAAATGTCAATCTATGCCATTATTTATAAAATATGCATGTCATCGTTACCAACTCTTACTTCTGATGTTAGCACTAGGCTTTATGCTATATTCTTTTTTTCTCCTATCTTCTCTTCTTTGACCTTCTCTTATTGATAGTTCTTATGCATATAACTCTTCCAATTCAATTGCGTAATATATATGTTTATGCATTATATGTTTGCTAGGTATGTTTAGTAGGGAGGGCAATATTTATAATCAATAACACGCTAGTTGAATCATTATAACTTGTCCGAATTCCATGATTTTTTCTTTGTTTTTTAGTTATTCATATAAAAATATTAGTGTCTTATAATTCTTGCACTCTTTTATGTTTTAGATTTTTGTATAAATGCTAAAATAATAAATTCTCTTTTTTACTACCTGGAATGCCTTGAAAAACAATAAATATGAAAATATATTGATTGAAATTTGACCATTTTTAATATTTTGGCAAAAACTTAAAAAAATAAAGAAAGAGTATGTTAATTTTATAAATAATTAAATTTAGTTTTAATAAAAAATAATGTGATGATATTTTAATATAAATTTATTATATTATTATTTTAAAATTAACATTTAAAAACATTTTATATGTAATGTTATTAATAATTGTAATGTTTTTAATAATTTTAACATTTATTATATATTTTCTTTTTATATTTGTAATTCTTTTTATATTTATTTGAAAGTTTCGTGCGTCACATCTTAACATCTAATTTAAAAGAATTTCATTTATTTGATCGTTTAAACATCAACCTTTTCAATTTCATTAAACAAAGGAATATAAACAGTGGAAAACATAAATATATTCATTAAAGATTTACAACATGATACAATCCCCAAATAATATATGTACAAGTCATGATATAAAATAAAACCTTCTAATAAGTGCAAAATGAAAAATTAGGCATGTTATCCTAAGCTTCACTTTAAAGGTGTCTTAACCTTATCTAAAAACATGCAAAAGTTATATAATTAACACAAAAGTTTTGTACCATAATAGAGTAACAGGGTCTCATCATGGAGTAGTACATAATCAGAGAAGAGTAGTACAAAATCACGATAGAGTAGTACATAAGTAGGAATATTACATATAGACTCATTGCATCACCATCATTAGTTGTTGATCTTAATATTAATTCTTGATCTTAATACTAGTGTCGAGGTCGTGTTGATTGCACATGGTGATTTTTGAAAGTGAAAGAGTGCAAAGCTATGTGTAACTCACCCGACGTGTGTTGATTGAAAATCAAAATCGGTTAAATAAACTATGTTCACAAAATGGACAGCGAACGCGTACAAAGTAGCAAATAAAATTAAAATAGACACCTATATTGATTAGGGTTCTTAACAATTCAAAATTTAAAATTTTCCATGCGCGAATTGAGGCAGCATCGACGTGTGTGAACGACGACAATGATGATGGCGATTTGAGTGTGAAGTCGAAGCAAAAACAATAACCTACATCAAATTTTTTTTAGAATTAATTTACCAATAGTAATTAAAAAAAGAAAATATTTAAATAAAAAATAAAAAAAATATCTAAAATACCCATCACATGACACTCAAACTCACTTAAACGCTCACTTCCTAAACAACCCACTCTCTCCCTCACGACCAAACTCGCGCAAGGCACGCACAGCTCCCTCACACTCTTTGTTTCCCCCTCTCACGCGCCTCCAACTGCGGCTCAAGGTAATGAAGTTCGTGAAGGTTGTTAGACCTTAAGGAACTAGCCCGAGGCTCAACAAGAGGGGGGTGATTTTGTAATTAAAATTTTTTCCTTAACTTAAAATAACAATGATAATATTTTTGAAACTTTTTTTAGAAATTGAAAATACCAGATTTTAATTACATGCGGAAGCGAACGAATATGTCAAAAATATTGATTTATCAATGATGATAAATTGATTTATGAGCTAAGAAATAAGCACAAATTTTCCCAAACAGTTATAATGAGATAAAATGCAGGAAATATAAAAGTGCAAAAGGAAAAAAACACATCAAAATTTTTTATAGTGGGATTAACATTGACCTACATCCACTTCCCGGAGTCATCCCCTATGAGAATTTGCAGTAAAATAAAGTGACTCTCCTTTTGCTTCCACAGCAAGACAGAGAAGCCCTTACAGACTCACTTTCACCAAACCTGGTGCGGTGGAGTGCTGGATGCTATATCGCCCTCCTGGTAACTATAATGAACCTTGACTCGTTTTTTCTCCCTCATGGAGAAAGCAGAGAACCTCGGCTCCTTTTTCTCCCTCCTAAAGAAGGCAGAATACCTCGAGAACTTGACCTAGAAACCTCTCTCCGTAAAGAGCTTCCAAAGACTCACTAAGGCCATAGGAGGAGCAAGGGTGTAGCTAGTCCGGAGCAATCATGTGATCCCTTCACACTTCTTCTCCCTCATGTTCAACCTCACATTCTCCTTCCTCTCAAACCCTGGATTTCTCAAAGCTTCTATCTAAAAGTACCTTTAGCAGTCACACAATCATCTTTTCATTACAAAGAGAATCCTTAAAATATGCTTAAGTAATAAGCTTCAAAAAAAAAAAAAAAAAAAAAAAAAAAAAAAAAAAAGTTAGCCATAACTATTTGTACAATACTATCAGTTCAAAAACTAATCCATTCTAATAAGATGTAAATAGTCGTTTAAATGAATTAATCAATTAATTTGAACACATCATATAATTAATGTTATTGATCATAATACTAATTTTAATTATAATTTTATTAGTATCGTTAATTCTATTGACTATTATTGATATTGTGCTGATAATGCAATAAATTGAGATGTGATAAACTATAAAATGATAAATTAATATTAATATAAGCATTCATGCATGTATTTTTTATATAATTTATAGCGTATTATTCTATTTTATCTTAAATTAATTTCAGTTGCAAGATTTTAATTATTTGCTAAGATATGTACTCATTATATGGTTTTACATGTTTTCAGAAAAGCATAATATTCCTATGATATGAGCCTCCGAATAAAATGAAAATGCAAGCATATTTCTTTCTATTGTTTATTGCTAAGCTATAGTTAAATGATTAAAATGAAAGACACATACAATTCTTCTGATGTAGATCCGGTAGTGTGATAAATGAAACCCATAGTTTTTGTTTCGGGTTTGTCTGATCAAATCGTGACATATCTAATGATTACACTATATTCTTTTTTTTTTTTAATCCTAAAAATAAAAAGCTACATATATATGAGCTAACCCAGCTTAACATATTTAATGATATGAATTTTCAAAGTAATAAAATTTGATTACTTCGTAAAATATAATAAAAATTTATAGTTTTATCATATCGCAAAGCAGAGAAGCCTTATGCATCCCATTGAAAAAATTCTAAACAAAGGATTTATATGGCTCTAAAAATATGCTTCTGTTTTTTTTTTTTAAACAGCCAAATAACCCCTTGTTGCAATCAAAAGTCATTATACCAACTTTTTCCACCCCAAAAAAAAAAAAAAAAACGAAGCCCTTTATATATTTTTGTGCTTATTGTTTATTTTGCGCTGTCCCAAAAAATAGAAACTTTTTGTCAAGCTTTTTTTTGGGACATTTAGGCCATTTAAGACAAACTCATACACACAACGCATACACATAGACTCGAACTCTGAACGTCTTAGTTTGAAGCCAAATCTTCCAACCAATAGACCAAAAAGAGTTGTTTTTTTGTCAAGCCTTAATCACGAAACTTCGCCCCAACCGTTACAATTAATAAATGTTAAATCGCCTGTTCGTTTTAAAACAGAGAACAGCATCTTGTCTTCCCTGAACCCTCCAAAAGCATCAACGTCCGTAATTCGCCTAAAGCCTATCTCTTGTTCTAAAAGAAACATATATAATCAATGACGTAAGCAATGACGTAAATGAGCACGTTCAACGGCTGAGAACGTCGGTCAGCCACGAAACGTAACCCCCCACTATCTTCTAATTAGGCAGCTAATTAATTATTTTACGAATTTTTCAAAAAAAATAAAAAAGAGAAATATCTCACCAGTTCTAAACTGAAACCATAGTGACCCGCCCTGTTTGTTCTCCACGTGGCGAACTGGAGAACATTAAGCCACGTGGAAGTCGGTACTGAAAACACCCTTTTTTTAATAATTAGCTGCCTGTTACCAGGATAAACATTGGCGTGAATTCATCGTGGTCGTAAAACTTAACCGCATTATCACAGCCGTTGATCTTTTAATAAATTGATGAGATGGTTTTCTCTTTCAGAAACAGCGTTCTTCCTCCTCTTTCTTTTGGTTAGGGTTTGTGGTCTCTGCCTTTCTATTTTCTAGTATTATTGAGCGATCTTTCTTGGTTCTTTACACGAGTGTTGTATGATCTTTAACGTTTGTGTTTTTCGGTTTTACTTTTCCCTTGCAGATTGCTTTGAAACGGTGTGAAAAGCCGGAATCTATGTGCGATAGCTGTGATGATCTTGGAGTTTTGCAGATCCAGGAAAATCGTGTGACATCTATTAACGAGATTCATTCTGTGAACGAGACTTGAGGATCCTGTGGTTTGGTGGATGATCCTTTCTGTTTTGTCCAGATTGAGGTTAATGGTATCAGATCTGATTTGATTTGTGTATTATTGAGAATTATAGATAGTTGATCTATATTTCAGTGTTGGTGATGCAAGGAAGCTTGGATGGAGGCAGGAGATTGATGTTCTATTGTTTACAGATGTTTGATAGTTTGTCTTTCCGGCCTTTGCCATGTTGGGTGCGCTCGCATGGCAGGCCAAATATCTTTAATAAAATTAATTTTTCTGTTGGAGTGGGAGATCGTACGGGGTGATTCTGCACCCTGGGTTCTCCTGGCATCGTCTCTTGGTTTTACTGTTTTATCTGCTTCACATGTTCCTACTCCCTTCAGCTCATTTAGGGGATGCCACGACATGATACTCACATTGCAAGGTATACAACGAATAGATTTGCAATTTGGTTTACTGCTACTCTCAAATTTTGGTCGTTTATCAGGTTATAACAGCGCTCTATAACAATCGAAAGGTATATGCGAGTCAGTTATAACATTCTCGAAGACATAGTTTACTTCTGGAAAGGTATTATTTATTCAACTATTTTTTAATTATTGATTTTAATCGATTTTTAAGTGGATTAATGTAATACTGCTCTATGACATTCTTAAATTATTTGCGTGCAGCTTAACACTTATTTTTTCATTCGTGATATTTAGCTTCAAGTAGATTATATCCTCGATGAGCCAATTTAGGTGAAAGAACTTAAATGTCTTTTCCGACGATGAATTTAAAAGTAGTAGTATGCTTTGATTTCAAAATCTTTATTAAAACATATATCTTTTAAACTTTCGTTATTTTAACTGCAAAGTTCTTTAAGATGTGCTCTTCATCAAACTTCTCGTTAATTTTATCTTTTTTAGTGATTTAGTGATGTTCCGTCAGAACTTAAATTTATTAAGAACCCTTTCGAATAAAAAAATGAGCTGCGTTCTTGTTGATTAAGTACGGCATGAATGACGGCTTGTACTCCAAACTGCAGTAAAAGATTTACTGAGTGCTATCGATGTTATTTATATCATACAGGTTATTGTGTATGCGTTCTTTATGTTTTTTAGCAAACAGTTGTGCTCAGCGGATGCTTAAGACGTTGGGGCGTAAGCGGCAACTGTTACAGAAGAATGCGGTTGTAAATGGCTGCTTTTGAAGAGCAGCAAGAGATCTTGATTTACAAGATCCGGTAGAAATGAAGGAAAGAAACAGAGACAGTTATCATGGAGAATAAGGGAGAAACTAAAAGTAAATCTTATTATCAACGTAAGTATTACAGGGTATATATAGAGCTAGTATCTGCTGTACACAAGACGACTACCAATCAGAGATGTACACGTCATTATTGTTTTGATTCATTTACATTGTGTTTATCTACTTATAGATTTTACATTTTCTATTATCAATATTTTACCGAACAATGGTAATCTTATGCCAAAGCATGGATGAATCCTAATTTTACTTGTTTTTATTCTAATCGAACATTCTTTACTTGATCAAATTTTGTATGATGGCTGTATGCATTGAAAGATCTGTGTGGTTGTCTCAGCGGGTATTGTACTGCTCCCATTAGCACTCTGATCTTTTCGCATGAATGGAGACTGTCTTCGGATCAATGTTTATTGTGATTTCTGCAACTGTTTAACGTTTGAGGTTTTGTGAAGAGTCCTGAACTTTTTTTCCGTGTTATTTTGTAAGAATGTGTAAATGTTACTTAAAGGTTGTGACTTTCTTATAAGCATACAATTCAGAACTGGGTTTTCTCTTGTTGGCCCAAACTTGCGGTGGCTCGGAAGCTCGGAAATCTTGAATGCTTGGACAACTTGTGGTGGCTTGGAAGCTTTGGAATCTCGAAAGCTCGGAAACACGAAATGAATGGTCAGCTTTTGGCGTTTGAAAGCGGGAACTTGGATTGCATCAACTTGTTGCTCGGAAGCTCAATTAGGATCAAGGAAACCAAGTGAAGTTTTATCTATTTTCTTTTAACGTGGGGTTAACTTATTTGCACTGTTACGTTACGTACGTTTATTGGTTGTTCTTTGCTTGCTTTTTAATTTGTGCCCAGACATTTACTGAAAGTTTGGTAGAAATATTTAGTGTTTTTTTTTTCGGTTTATTATTGTTTTTCTTAATTGTTCAGGATCACAAAGAAATTTTATTTCTCTTTAGGTATTATTTTATTGAAGTGTTTATTTATGTTTTGCAGCAGAAGTGTCATTTTATCTCGTTTTTATTTAAATAAATGCAGTTTTTTTTAACGAAACGATAAATTGGAGCTTACATAACAACGGACTCAAATCTAAATGTATTCAGTGGAAATTCTATCATGCAAGGTTTTGAAGACATTTAAATGCTTGCATGCATGAAACTATTCCTTTCTAAACATTATATATATATATATATATGTAAATAGGCATTCTAATTTTGTATTATATATTATGCTCATTTGTCAGGATGTTAAAGTCAGTGAATTATTCGCAAAATTTGTGTGGTTGTAGATTCTCTAGGAATTTAAAGTGTTTAGCGTGCGTCTTTATTATTAAAGTGATATGTTCCTGGAAATGAATTTGTACTAATAATTTATTAAAGATGCGTATCTATTAATTTTGCTAAAATTTAGTGGAATTTATGTACATACTATTTTATGCCACTCTATTTATGTCTATCATATTATGTATTACCAAATGATTTATTCTTATCATTCACCTTTTATTCTTACTATTCATGTTTAAAGTGAATTCTGGGTAGCATATATTTAATATTAAAATTTTAGGTGGTAGATTTATAAATAGAGTATTTAGTGTTATGCATGAAGTTGTATTTTTGAAATTTTTGTCTTTCAAATCAAGATGTCTCCGTTTCATGCTTATGTTCTTCTCAGGAGAGATAATTACGTGTTAATCTCTCTTGACGGCCCGTCGTCTCTAGGGTGAACTATGGTTTACGGATTGACCGGCACGTTACTTAGTAGAAGCATGAATTGAAATAGTTGGTTTAGCATTGAAATTGTGATGAACTTGCTTGGTCTTTAAGCTCTAAATGGAAAGAGCGCTCAAAATTTTGTTGGCAGTTGCCATTAAGAAATTTGGGAGGATGGTGGTTCGATTCCACCAAGGCCACTTTTTAGAATATATATATTAATGGAGTAGCATAAATCAGTGTCTTGCTTGTATAAAAACAATTTCGTCTACCAACAAAGCTCTATTGGTCACATATAGTTAGCAAACATTATAATATTATGTATAATTAGCTTTGCATGATGTTATATTGAAGTCTCATAACAATTTCAGAGCAAATATTATGATATTATATATTAAAGCACCATTAAGTAATTTCAAAGTTAGTTATTGATGTCTAATTTCTATAGTAACTTGTCAAATATAAATATAATTTTTATATCAATTTTTAATTTGAATGAAATTTGTAATGGTGTTTTGATTGATCTAAAGGTATTTGAGTTTTGATTGATCAAAATTATCTTGAGTGAAGTTAGAGTATTTCTACTCTGAAAAAAATTAAAATTAAAATGTTATTCTTTAGTTGGGCTGAGTTTCTATATCTTTCTCTTGTATTTTTATGATAGAATCTTTATTTTTTATAAATGTTTGTCCCACCACAACATTCTTTTGAGCTGGGTAAAATGGGTTTGCAATATTTTATGGAACAGATTGCTGATGTTTGATTAGGGGTGGGAGTCAAGGATTTGGGTTCAATTTGATAACGAGCTTCGCTTGAGTTTGATATAAATTTCGAGTTGAGCCCAAATTCTAGCTTGTTTAATATTTTTTTAATATCTTTTTTCTTTTAAAAATGTTTCGATTTGAAAATTGATACATTTTACAAATTAGTGTTAAGGCATTGTTCTAGTAATAATTGGAGATGCAGCTGTTAAAAAAAAAAAATACAAATGTCATAAAAACAATTTACTTTTTTTTTTTTCTCATCTCAGGCAAGTGATCTTCTCAGGTGGCGAAGCCATGTTCTCAAGCAGCATCTTCTCTCTAGTAGTTGCGATCTGAAGGAGAAAGTATAAAGCTTTCACAAGCGAGCTGTAACATGAAAAGCAAAAGCAAGTAGAAAGCAAAGGAATAGAAAAAGAAGGAAATTTATGTATTGACTTTTCATAGTTAGAAAAAATTATTTAGCTAATAAAAAATGGATGTGTATTTCTTGATAGGAGGTGGAATCTTGAGATAGGAAGGGATTTAGTTAGGAGATTAGTGAGTTGATCTTTAGTAGAAATATGATGACCTTGTCTTTGATACAACCATCGATATAGTGACAATCCACCCTAATCTGAGAGCAGTTAAATTCTTGAAGCAAGTGATGAATCCAGCTTATTTCAGCGGTAGCAAATGATGAAGCTCGGTGCTATGTCATTCTGTCATTCTGTTTCTTAACGTTCCAAATATTAAGAGGACCCAAGAAAATTATAGTTATCGATAATAGATTTTCGGTTAGTATGATCTCCTGCTTAGTTTGAATTCACATGGGAATGTAGTGTAAGAGTCTAAATAGATGGAGACTAATATGCAAAGGTCCATGAATGTATCTCATGAGATGTTTTAGAGCTTCAAAGTGGATATTATGGATTTTGTATATATTGGCATACTTTGTTGAAGACAAAAGATATATTCGGTATCGTTAATGTGAGGTATTGAAGCGAGCCAGCAAGTTGTCACTATATAATAGGATTTGAAAAGGCATTTGAACTGGTGGTAGTATGAAAGTTTTTGTTTGAGGAGGGGTTGAAACCATTTTGCAATTTAGCATACCTGTGTGAGAGAGAATGGTTCGGGCAAACTAACTTTGACTTAGGGGGAGACCATAAGATGTATGGAACACTTGGATGCCCAAAAATGGAGAGAGATCCGAGATCTCTCATTGTAAACTTCGATATAAGATTATCAAGAAGTTTCTTTATAGCTATGGTAAAGTTCCCGGTAAGAGGTAAGAAGAATGTCGTTAACTTAAACAAAAAATATATAGAAATATAATTAGTATTGTAGTTAAGAAATGAAGTATCGGATGAGCTAATCTGAAAGCTAAGAGTCTGAAGATAGTCAGAAAGAATAGCAAAGCATTTGCTTGGAGACTGTTTAAGTTTGTATATTGCTTTTTTCAAACGACACACATGATAAGGATAAAGAGCATAAGTGAATCTTGGATGTTGTTTCATATAAACCTTATGATTTAGATCGCCATGGAGGAAAGTAGTTGATGAATAAACTAAGCATAATGAAGGGCAACAACCAGAAAAATCCAAACAATGGGTATTTTAGCCACCGGATTGAAAGTTTATGTATAATCCATATTTTTGATTAAATCCTTGTGCAACCAATTTAGCTTTGTACCAAGCAATAATTCCACCATCTAGAAATTTTGTGCGAAACGTCCATTTACAATCAATAACGTTTTGATTTGAATTAGGTGGAATAAGATCACAAGTACTTTTTAATTGAAATGTTTGAAATTCATGAGATATGGCAGCACGCTAGTGCTCTTTATTAACCGCTCCAACATATGTGTTAGGATCTTGAGGAAGATCATGATGAAATTGATTGAAAATATTTTTATGCTTTAGATGGTAGGTTTTAAGCCTAGTTTGCATTGCATGAGTGGTTATTTGAGAAATTGGAGAGGTAGCAGTTTGCGGATATATGAAATGAAGTGAAGCGGCTGGCGAGTGGGTGTCCTGATATGTAGCTATAGGGATAGAGGACGACTGCGAAGCCAAGATTGATTGGCTCGTAGGAAGATTTTGAGCTTGAGTAATGGGACAAGTGGAGCTTCTTGTATTGATAGTTGAAGTAGGAACCAATATGAGAGGTGGGATGAAATTTTGATTGGAATTGGATGATGTGTTGGAGGATGCCTGTTGGTATGGGAAGATGGGTTCATTGAATATCACATGTCTAGAGATGTAGACTTGACTGGTTTTTGGGTTGATACAACAATAACCCTTTTGAGAAGAGGCATAGCTGATGAAAACACATGCAATAGAAAGAGGATATAGTTTGGTGGTGGAATAAGGAATTAGTCAAGGATATATAGCACAAGCAACCACTAATTTTGAGGTGATTATATGTGGCCGATTTTTTTATTTAGGATGTGATATGAGCTATGTTATTATAGAGAGCGAGTGGGTAGGTGATTTATGAGATAGATGGATGTATGAACGGTTTCAACCCATTTAGATTGAGGAATATTGGCTTCAATAAGTAAGATGCGAACAATCTTTAAGATGTGACGATGCTTTCTTTCGGCAACGCCATTTTGGGATAGGTTATAAGAACTAGTGTATTGATGAATTATACCCCATTGTTTGTAAAGAAGTTAAATTTTAGGGTTAATAAAGTTGCTGCCAGCATCAGAACGAAAATTTTTAATGTGAGCATTGTATTAAAAAGTGATCATATTGTTAAATAATATGAATTTAGAGGTCACTTCAGATTTAGTTGTGAGAGGATACACTCAGGAAAACTTAGAAAAATAAACAAAGAAAGATACATATTATTTATAAACTTGCATTGAGGTAGTAGGGAAAGGTCCCTATACATTTGAATGAATTAACTCAAAAGGAGACATACTAGAATTTGTAGACTGATTGAAAGGTAAACGTCAATAGAGGAAATTCAGTCAAAATTGGCAGTTTTTTTCGGAGGCATATCTGGTAAAACCGGCGATTTTTGAAACCACCGGCGGCTTACAAATTGCGTAGGAAATCATTGCCGGCGGTCTTTTTCCGGCGGTTTTATTCGCCGACGTATACTGCCGGAAACGACTGGTTTTTGTACCAGCGATGTTCCGGCCGTTGAGCCGCCTTTACTTTTACTGACGGCTCACCGGCGGTCCATACACCGACGGCACGTCGGCGGTTATAACGGCTGGCGTGCGTTCAAACAACCGCCGGCATGCATCGGTACATCGTCGGTAATACACCGGCGGTCAATGTCGACGGTCAAGCCGGCGGTCTACACCATCGGTATATTGTCGGATAATCGCCGGACAGCGTCGGTAAACCGCAGGTATAATATCGGCGGTTGAAAGAAGATACTGACGGCGTCAATCAGCCGTTCGATATCGTAGTTTCCGGCGGCCTATTCGCCGGTTGGCCGCCGGAAACCTGTAGCACCTGAGAAAAAAATTTGACAGCCTCCCCTCTATTTGAGGGATGTTCACCCTAAATTCTAAACCTGTACATAAAGTAATATATAACACCAAGTTTTGAGCAACACGTCGCTATATTCAATCAACCATCACAAATATAGACATAAGCACAACCAAACAAAATAATAAATTTAAATAAAGTTAATATGCTTAACCATCAAACATAAGTTCACAATAAACATAAAAAAGTTATACTCCTCAGCTGTATCCTCGCTGTCTCGAGATGCTTATCGCTGCCCTTCCTCTTGCTACCTTTGATTTTCAACTATGTAGGATTACAACTCTGCTTGCATTTCATTTTGAATCTTTCTCATTTTTTCAATCTCTCTAGTCAACGCTGCAACCCTCTGACTCATAGTTTCTTCAGCTCTAATACTTGGATCATAAAATACTGAGGTGGATGAACTTCCCTCATAAGCATAGCCCTGTGAACCCAAGCCATATATCCTCCCCCTATCTTCCACCAACAACATCTGACCAAGTATGATACTCATAAGTGTGGGCCGATCCTGAAGATGATCCATCGCCAGTGGACTGCCAGCTTTATCGAGCTAGTACAAAATCATCCTGCGAGAATAAAACAATAAAATAAATAGTAAATTGATATTACAATTAATTTTATTAAAATAAAATTTTATTCCAAAACTACAAAAAAATTTTTCTCACATGAGCCTTCTTAGCCTTTTCATCAACTCACTGATGGTCAACTTGATGTTGATGAGTTTTTGTATGCAACTCCAGTGGTGTTGGCTCCAAATCAAGATACTGTTTCTGAAAATTTAAGATATAGTTATACTAACATAAATATATTTAATAAACTAATTTAAAACTCTTACCATTCACCGTCTATGTTTCGTATGAGGTACAGATCCACCAGTATGAAGAGAACTTCCTAAACCACCACATTCAGAGGCTCTATTCTGCTTTTTCTGTTCTCTCATTTTTCTAAACTCAGGGGTCGCCCAAGCACTACTCAAATCAGCCCAAACGCCCTCTCCAATCCAATTAGGACGCTGCCTTGACTTTCTAATGTCCGAGAACATGTCCCTGAGACGGGTCGCTCCTCTCCTCTCAAAATTGGTTTTGATCCTCGTGCCGTGCTCAGGCAATCACCTAATTTCTTTATGTAAAAATTTAAGCAATACCAAAAAGATTAGTACAAATTAAATCGCATATTTGAAATCATACCAAATAAATATACCTGAAATTCTCCAAACCATATATCTCTAACCAGCTTTGGGATCTTCTTCCAGGATAAGTAAGGAGCATCATATTTATTCTTTATAATATCTCGGATCATGTGTATAGGTGACATTGAAGGATTGAAGCTGCATGTTATTTTTTTTGTCAATAACATGTAATATATCAAAATACAAACAACTTAATAACATAAAATGAACTTACTTATCGCCCTAAGGCTCAATGTATTGACGCTTATCTGTTGCAGCTGCATGATCGCTAGCGCCAGCCTCTGGTGGTCTAGATGGTCCACCGTTTTCATGCTGCCCCGGATAGGGGTAGTAATATGAGTGGGGGTAAGGAGGGCGAGGACTAATGGATGGACCTGCTGCCTGTGATGATGGTAGGGGGTAATATGGATAGAATGGAACGACATGTGTCTAATCTGGAGAGGGGTAGTGAGGATTCGTCGAGGGAGGAAGGAAGTGGCCAGGGAAGTATGGAGGTACAACAGCAGGTGGATCTGACTGACCCTGACCCTGCTCACTCGGGGACTACTGCTGGCCCCTAGGTGGTGGTGGTGGTGTAGGTAGAACTGGTGGAACTGAAGGTCCCTCACCTTCATCAGGCTCTGTGGCTCTGCTGAGAGTAACAGTAAATATCTTCCGGCGAAATCGAGGCAAATGATTTACGAGGAGGATAGTCGCCTGAAGTCATCTGCATTAAAAGAAACAATTAGTAAAACATTGTAATATATAAAAACTACAAATAAAAAAAGCAATTAATAAAAAAGTACAATTATACAATTCTAAATAACATAATACAAATAAAAAAAGCAATTAATAAAGTAGTCAATGAATTACAAAAAGTAGTTAATAATACAAGTTAGAAATTAATAGTTTTATTTTTTAGAATTCAAAAATTACTATTCAAAATATTACAAAACAGTAAAATTCTACAATTCTGAATTACAAAAGCTACTCAGAATCATCAAAACTATTTTCATTCTCTCAAGGGTATCTTCACTTTCATCATCGTTCTCATCTTCGCCTGAACTAGTTGAACTATTCACATCTTCTAAATCCATTTCAATACTAGAGGTTGTAGTTGGTATCTACTCAATTTCAACATGCCTACAACTTGACATATCATCCTCTTGATGTGCAGTTGCTATAATGTATTGTTGATCAATTATTTTCCATGCTTTTGTTTTTATGACAGCTAGCCAATCTTGTTTGTCTCTACGACCACTGAATATTTGCTGAAATAAACTTGAATAGATTGACTTGCTAACACAAATAGATCAAATTTTTCGTATCTTCTACTATGTTTTATATCTACTAAACCATACGCAGGATGAACCATTGTGCCTCTATTATGTACTGGATCATACCATTGACAGTTAAACAAGCATACAAAATTCTCATCTTTGCTTGGGTATTTCAAGTCAAGAACCTCATTCAGAATACCGTAATAATCACATTTATCTTCTTTATGAGTGTTCCATCTAACACATTATCCATAATTTTTAGTTTTTCTTCCTTCACTCCACGACTTGATATGAAATCTGAATCCATTCACTATATATATTATCCAAGTTTTACTTTTCGCATTGGATCCCATGCTAGTGCTTGCAAACTTTTATCGAAATATTTGTTATCAGAATTTTATACATAGAAATATTTTTAAATATTAGTATTTTTATAATAAATAAGATTTAAATTTTTAAAATTGATGTGCTCACATATGATCTGAACCAAGTTGGAAATTCATTTGCAACAGCTTGCTCAATATCCCTTTTCTTTCCTAATTTAATGAAACCTATTTTAGGAAAGTTCTTGAATTAAGTTCAATTTGAATTTGAAATTCAAAAGGATTGAATTAAAACCTTTCCTATTCCCAAATCCCATATTAAGAAGCTATCAATCCACCTCATCAATCCTCCCCATGCTTGATTGTCACCGGCTCCTCTAGGGTGGTCTTAGGAAATTGTTTCCTAAATCCCAAAATCTCCACTTAGGAAACAATTCAAACCTCATTAATTTGGCCACATAATCAGCCCCGCAAAGTGGAAATAATCCCCAAATCCTAGCCTTACCTGACCGCCTCCTACCCAGTAGCTTTGCTTGGATTATCTTCTCCCAATTCCTCCTATTCTTCTCCCGGTTTGGTGTTTCCTGTACCCTAAGTTTGCTGGCCAAAAATTTTACAACCAGAAACTTTGCTGCCAGAACCCTCCTGTTGCTGTCCAGCCCTTCTGGGAACGATCGTGGCTGCCCGAAACTGTCCGGAATTGCTATCCCAGGTTGGCTACTTGCTGTCCAGAATTTCCCAAGTGTCAAAAGCTGATGATTAAACTTCACAAGTTGCTCTTCAAGACCCATAAGACTGAAAACCTCCTTCCCGTTCTACATCAAAATGCATTCAAACAAATCTAAAATTTAAGACACATTTTATCTTATCAATTTTGAAAGTGCATAAATCATCTTACTTTCTAGGAATGAATTATAGGTCATTAGTAGTACATAACTGGTATAAGGACGACAAAAACAACAACAACAACAACGACACAAGCCTTTATCCCACTACGTGGGGTCGGCTACATGAATCCTTTTTCTCCATTATGTCCTATTAAAAGTCAAATTCTCGTTTAAATCTAATAGAGAAAGATCATTTCTAATATTTTCTAACCAAGTCTTTTTAGCTCTGCCTCTACCTTTCTTAACATAAGTCAAATCTAATACCTCTACTTTCCTAACCGGGTCATCAGAAGGCCGTCGTTTTATGTGAACAAACCATCTAAGGCGACTCTCTCTAATTTTTAGTTTACCATCGGAATGATGCATTTAAATCAAGAAGACTTTCCTTGGGAACCCTTAAGAAATTAAATGCGAAAAAAGAAACATCCCTAAAATTGCAGTGCATCATAACTAATGACTATAAACTAAAAATTATTGTAAATTCTAGCACTAAGCCTATTTTAATGTGTCAAATATGGCATTATTTCATGAATTACTGCCAATTCAATAGATTCTCTTCTCTTACCACCTCATATTTGCATCAAACTTTCAGGCAGACACATCTACAAAGAATATTTTTGTAGCTATTTTGAATTATGATATGAGATTGTTTCTACTACTGATGGTGGTTGAATTCTAGAGATATCTAGTATACTGGTATGACAGACGTATTTGTGATGCCACACATATTACTTTACAACAAGCACAAAACATGTCCTGAGTTGCTTGATTAAATACCAAATGTTAAATTCATCGACCCCAAATTTGTGAACAACAACAAACCTTTATGTCACTACGTGACATCGGCTGCATGAATTCTTTTTCTCCATTGTTTTGTTAAGAGTCAAATTTTTATTTAAATCTAGTAAAAAAAATTATTTCTAATATTTTCTAGCCAAGCCTTTTTAGGCCTACCACTATCTCTTTTAACATAGAACAAATCTAATAATCTACTCTCCTAACTGGGTCATCGGAAGGCCGATGTTTTATGTGTTCAAACCATCTAAGGTGACTCACTTCAAGCTTACCTGCCACTAGAGCTACTCCAACATTTTCAAGTACATATTCAGTTCGCATTGTCTCTAAGAGTGAAGCCACGCATCCACCTGAGCATTCTTATCCCTGCAACACTTAACTTAATTTTATGTTTCTCTTTTAATGGCCAACATTCTGCAACATAAAGCTTTGTAGGTCTCACCACCATCTTATAGAATGTTACCTTGAGTTTGAGGGGTACTTTCCTATCACACATCAGGCCCAATGCATTCCTCCACTTCAACCATCCAAATTGAATCCATACAACCAAAATTTAAATATGTGCTTATACTCAGTAGAAAAAGTCAAGTCAATAAATGATTTGCATAAAATTTAATTTAGTTTCATTAGTTTGCAATTATTCGATTATGATGTTTAAATTAATTTGAAACATGTCTGTGGTGATGACATATGAGAATAGAATGTGTTCTCTTTATTTATAATGATTCATGATATAAGTGGCTTATTATTTGTTTGAGTTTAAATAAATGGTTTGATTGGTTCTTTGACTATTATTGTTCTTTTCATTATGCTGCTTCTTTGACTTCAATTGTTTGGTTCCTATTCTATTGACACAGCTAAACCGCTGTTCTATTTCTATTCTATCGTCTGATTATTCAATTCGTATAATCCAGTAAGCCTTCTATTCAATGGTTAGCACTTATCCTCTGCAAATGATTCTTGAGGCCTTTGTGTGTGGTTCTTGTGATTTTGCGTTCGATTCTTGCAGTTTTTGCATGCAATTTATTTGCTCTTGCAGCATTGGCATGCATTTCCTTTGGGATTTTTGCTATTGCCTCAAGGATAGGATTCGATGTTGTAAATTGAGCCAATGGTATATATCCGATTGAGAACTAGATGTTTAAAAACAATTAACCTAAGGCAAGGAATAAATAGTTTATGATTCAATGAAAATTTTTATTTTAGTTATAATCTTGTGCATAGTGGATATGATATTCTTTCAAATGCGGTACAATTTCATCACTTATAGTAACTTTTTTCCTTCTAATTTCTTCTATATATCACGTTATTAAGCTTTGTTAGAGTTATTGATTTAATTAAATTTGAGACGACTAAAATGTTAGTTGCAATTTTTTTTTTTCCAATTGCTAGTTGGTTTTAGGTGGTCCAATTTTATCATTAATTTATTAAGATTTATTCAATCATTATATTATTATTTGGGTTATAATTTTTGTATTTGCTGATTTGTATATAAAGAAAATGAATTTTTGCATATGTGATAGTTTTTGATGATTTAATCTAAGAATCCTAAATTTTTTTTATATGATTTGCAATCGTTGTATCGTTTAAATTGCACAAGAAATTTTTAACCCTGGACCAGCTACATCAACTACACTCTTCTCGGGCAGCCATATGATTGCTGTTGTGTATCAATCATTACCTGAAAGTGTGCTGCACACATCAGCAATAATGTGCAAAACCATCAAATCTTATCATTGCTAGAGTCCCGTATAGATTTGTCATTAGCATATTTTAAAAATAGTGAAGATATAAATACTAAGCCAGCAGTTGAGAAATACAAAAAATTTTCAAAAAGCCAAGAGAGCCTGATCTAGGCAACTTTACAACATGAATTGTTTGGAACTGAAAACCAATAACCGTAAGCGAGTAAGTGATAAATGTTACAACTGTTTAGTGCATCAAATTCTATGCAAATGTCAATGTCAAGAACGGTATCGCTAGTTTCATTGAAGTAAACAGCTTACATGCACTAATTTTTTTGCTCACAAACTTGAAATACTTACTTGGCTCCTCTAACCATATGCTCTGGCATTGGTCCCAAGACTCTTTCCATCATAGCAAGGTGCTCTAAATTCTCATGTGTTTGAAACAATGCTTCACCCTGCAGGAAAAGAAACATGAAGTAATACCAGATAGAAAAAGGATTTCTTCTAAAACGAGAAAACAAGGAAGCACAACTAACCGTACAAAGCTCTACAAGTATGCAACCAACACTCCAAAGATCACAAGGATAATGCCACCCCAAACCTGATCCGGACATGTTTCAATCACATACTAAGAACCCATGACAAATGCATTTTTAATAAATAAGAATAACAATCAGGCTCCAATCCAAACGAGGTACCAGAAAATATTCTCAACCAACAAAGGAAAAAAAATTTAAACGGCCCTATCATTGTAGCTAAATTAGTTAAGAAACAAAAAAAAATTGATAAAACACATCCCACATATGTATACTTCACCATAACTGAAATATCCCCAAGCTCATATCCTAAGTGCCGCCACCCCTAACCTCTCCCATGCCCTCAAATGACACCCACAGTATCCATATTTATGATGTAGAAGGAGAAGAGACTTTAGCGGAGGAAATTGTCAGCAAGAAACTAAAGCTTCTAAAGCGTTTAAAGGACGATCCAAAAGGAAAACAGCTAAGTGCCACAGGGAACCAAAGCGTAAGATATTTAACACAACAAAAATAGAAATAACTATTAGTATGCGGAGCAAAGAAACAAGAAGAACAAAAAGAGGATCTTGCTCATTATACAACAATTGCAATTAGAAATCAAACGCCCTTCTCTCAAATCTTCATAGTACATTTAAGGTAAAGAACCTCTCGTTGTCTTTTTGAACGGTACTGTGACACACAACAAATGCTGAAATCTATACAATCTTCACCCTAATAAGGTTCTACGAAGACAACAGGCAAAGAACTTAAGCAAGTCTAAAAGTCATTGGACCTTCGCTCATGCTAAATAACCTGCATCTCAGGCATAAGGGAGCGGAGCAATGAAGCAGTTTCTTCTATAAAACTAATTTACCTAAAATAATCTCTGGTGCCCTGTAATGCCTCGTTGAAACAATTGAGTTATGATCATGATTCTCAAATGCAGTACTACCAAAATCAATCAGCTTTATGGCACTTGACTTTGGCAAGCACCTGAATTGGATCTCATCTTGTGAAAACCTCTGTACCATCCCAAGCAATCATTCAAGATAACTGCTTTAGTCCATATAGCTGCTAGTAAGAAAATATATGTTTCTAATATCGTATGAACCAAGTACCTTGCAGGTTGGAACCTTTATATATTCAGAAGACACAAGAAGAATGTTTTCTGGCTTCAGATCAGTGTGAATAAGGCGTAAATCATGCATATCTATGTTACAAAGGAAAAACAAAATGTTAAGTCTCACCCTTGACAGCTAAAGTAATAGCAATAGAAGATCCATTACACCAGCTAGTATCACAAAACTATTGGAAATAAACTAACAGAGAATAGTAAACACACATGCTACAGCTTCCAAAAGCTGGCGTCCAAACTCTCGAACAAGTTCCACAGGAAACGGGGAGTATTTATTTTTCCTTAGGAAATCATATAAACTTGGCCCAAGCTTCTCACACACCTGATAATAGCATTGATATCCATTCAAAGAAAACTGACCATGTTTAGTTATTCATAAACAAAGCATAAAAAGTAATAATTCATTAAGAATTTACAGAACTTTTTTTTTTATGATGATATTTCATAAGGAATGAATTTTAAATGCTAGTCCACCTACAATACATACATACACAATAAACTTATCTCAGAAATAGTAAACAATAAAGTATAAGGCAAGATAGAAAAAACATTCAGTCAATTAATTATCTGAAATTGTAATACTAAGGACGACATAAAATCTTGGTCTACTTACAATGCATATGTGGTTGCGATAGTCAAACCATCTTCGAATCTGAACACAACTACATTAAAATAAAACAACGGAAAAAATTTAGTGTAAGGAACAATGTTTGTATTCATGAAAAAAAGGGCATACCGTGATCCTTCGCTATCGTTCTTAGATAGATTATTAAGAACATCAATTTCGATCATAGCAGCATGGCGATATTTCCGTAGGCTCCGAACTACCTTGATAGCTACATACTCACGTACTTCCCTATCCCAACACTCCAAAACACGACCAAATGTACCTGCAATACTGGTACATACTGACCAGCGACGAGTGGAAGAGCAACAAAAGATCCAACAAGGAAACTCCTAGTATTTGTAGCATACCTTCACCAATCTTGCTAAGAATTTTATCTGCGATTGAAAAATGCAAACAATCATAAACATAATAAGCATTCAAGAAGCATAAATGTTGTTCTGAAGTGAGTACATAAGCAATTTTGTGGAATTTTCAGTGCAAGAAGCCATTTTCTTCCACATATATGATAAGGACAGCAGAAAAAAGAGAACAGAACCAGTAATTTGATTATAATGAATCTCTAATCTAGTGAGATGAAAAAATAATCAGGGAAAACATAGATGTCTATGCGTTTGAACTCTCTTTCAAAGAGTTGGTTGTTTTCTTTTAATAATATAAAATAAGTTCAAAAAAATATCATATCAAAGTTCTTACATCGAGGGGTAAGATTCTCTCCGAGATCAAATACGTAATGCCCCTCTCGATCATCTTCTCTCCATGGTGGTGATGCCCCACGAGCTGTTGGAACCGCTGCCTCAAACCTATCTGCCTAGATAAATCCAAGGACAAACATTTCCACACAATTTCAAAACCCAATAAATTAAATCCAATCCCAAAGAACCCACACCACAATCATCTAAAACTGAAGATGTAAACCTAACCCTAACATCACAGAGCACAAGAAACACCTCTCGACTACTTGGAG
This sequence comes from Dendrobium catenatum, assembly GCF_001605985.2. Classification (NCBI taxonomy): domain Eukaryota; kingdom Viridiplantae; phylum Streptophyta; class Magnoliopsida; order Asparagales; family Orchidaceae; genus Dendrobium; species Dendrobium catenatum. The sequence continues at coordinate 2,584,101 of NW_021318673.1, forward strand.
CCACATCCCATGCAAGCCGAAGCCTCTTCCTAGCATGAGTACTCTCCATCTAATCTGAGGACAAAGCTACAATCTTATGGAGGTTTCTTTCAAAATTTTTACTCTGCAACCAAAAGATTAGAAGGCAAACTTAGAAATGATAAACATGCATTATGATATCATACCTAGAACAATCAACCCCAAAAATTTTGGTAACATGACAATTTAACGAGATGACTTCTACAATTTTACATGCAATCAAATATCAACCCTAATGTGCCAAAGTACGTACACGATCAATCAAATCCAAATGACATCCACACAATTTATGTAAATGCAGCCATGAAATCAATGTAATGGATCAACTTAATCAAAAACTAAAATATTGGGTGCCCTGATGGGTAATAATAGCAATAAACATAACAAACATACATACCATTTATGCAATCACAAGAACTGTTGTTTCATGCATTACATTAGCATCACTAATAAATATATAGCATACTCATAAAGAATACACCACACACCAGCTTGTATGAATGTTCTCAACAAACTCATTAATAAATGCTTGGTATATTACAGAAAACATTAATAACAAGAAGCTCAACATTAGTGTAGAAGACTACACTACTAACAAGGTCCCAATAAGTGTGCTATGAGAATTATAAATGCAATTCCAACCAAAATCAATACATATACAATTAAGTTTGGACTAACGACCTCAATATTCAATTAAAATTTCCTCATCGACCTCAATTTCATCATTAAAAGCAACAACAAAGCTTGTAAAAATGACAATGTAACTCTCACTACAGATGTACATATAAAAATTAAAAACCTTAGATATAACATGCTTACTTACCCGATATTAAGTGTATGTGTTCTTTAACAAATTTGCTACAATTAAGATACTCTAGAAGTGTTCATCAACAAACAAAAATTTTAAATTTCAACATCTTCTGCTTCCAAGAACATAATTTCAATAGTAAATAAAACAGTCAACTGTACGTCAACAATCCATCCATCAGCTCCTGTTAAAAAAATTCCTATTCCGAAATTCTATTGTGAGTGCATCAGCAAATCTTTACGCTAGGGTTTGACGCATTTCATTCAAAAGTTAACCTACCTAATAAGAGTCGCATTCCTTCGTATAGTTTTATGGTGCTTATAAGGCCTTGCATAAGCTAATCATGTACAATGTCTACTCAAAATTTCTTTTAAATAATCAACGAAGAGGGGAAAAAAGGACAGAAGGAGAAATGAAAGAGGAACTAGGGCACAAACCTTTTTATATATCGCGCCACTCGGCGAACCAGGAATCCACTCTATGCAGCTCTCCTTATAAGATCTCCAGCTCTTTCCCCTAGTATATCTAAGTCGCTCGCTCATTTTCCATGATTCCGGATCTCTCCCTGTTCCGTGCTTCTTCCTCCCCGTCGCCCGCGGTCGGATTAAAAGGGGCGGGTCATCGAGCTGGGTCGGGTTACCCGAAGCCGGTGGGCTGATTCGATTCCAATACTCCGCAGGACATTATAACAAATAATGATTCATACAGCGAATCTGGGAAGAGATGGGTTGAACATAATTCGAGTGAATAAATAACATAAATGCTATGGCATTAGGATTTAGGGCTGCAAACGAACCGAGCCGAGCCGAGTCAAGTATGTGAGTGTTCATGTTTGTGTTCATTTAATATCAATTTGTTCAAGTTTGATTCATATTTGTTCGAGCTATATTGTTTGTGTTCATGTTTGGTTTATTTAAATTATTGAGTGTTCATGTTCAGTTCATGTTCGTTCGTTTAGTGTTTATCGAGCTTGTATTAATTTAAAAATATCCCCTCTAAATATTTAAAAAAACAAATTGAGGGTGGGCATGGGTATGGTGTATTTAATTTTGTAAATTTGTAGTGATCTTGATGGTGATAATTTATTATGATGAATATGTAAAAACTCCAATATTGATTTGCAATTGTCTTCAATTTGAGAAATTATTACGTGCATATTTTGGACATAGCTCTACGTTCAGATTCCAAATACATGATGACACGTGGATTTCTAATATTTAGATTAAATGCTGACATGTAAACAAATGTGGCATGACGACCCAACATGGTCAAAACACGCCTTTTCTATTGTTAAGATTGAAACCCATGAAAGTGCCCAAATATTTAGGGTTTTGGCATGCAAAATATCATTTTTTATACTTGAAGAGAAAGAAAAGCAAGAAGTAGGCGGTGAATACGTAAATTGGTTTGGAGGGTGTTGCATTCTTTAGGGAGATGAAAGGTGGTATGCAAAACGTTCAAGAAGACTTAAAGCAACCAACTTGAGAGATAAATTGGGATTATTATCGATAAATTTAAAACTCTCCCAAGTTTTTCTGTGTTTCTTGTAAATATAGTCTTTTTTTGTTTGAGTTTGGTTGGAATGTGTATAGATTATGCGTCAAGTGATTTATCGAAGTTTTTTGTCAAAAGCATGAAGAATAAGAACTTGTTTGTCCTTTGGGTTGTTCATTTTGATACATAAGAGGATGGCATTCAATGCACCTATGAAAAGTTTGAGATAATGTGTTTATTATATTCTTACTACATTAGAGTTATAAGGTAGCTAGATATTGTGAATGTTCCTGTGAAGTACCTAATATTGTGATGGGCAATAAGAGCTCAAAAAGATATATATGTTGGTCGCATGTTTATAGATTTAGGAAAGAAAGACATGACATTTGAGGGATGTAGTGGTATGTGTTTACCATGTTTTTCATTAAACTAAGGGTCAAGGGGGGTTGACTTGGACAAATTGATCAAGTCAGACCTTAAGACCACTTCAATTAGGTTCAATGAGTCAAATTAAATATGTTGAGCTCAAACTCAGGTCCTAGGTCAACCTGGTTGACCAAACTAGCCCAAATCCCCCTTATTTAGGTTTCAACCAATTTCAAATCCCCTTGAGCTCAATCTCTAATCTATTTGGGTTTGATTGACCATGTTGACCTAGTCAATACTTGACTAGGTAAACCCAACCCTTATGTGGTCAAACTTGACCTATTTAGGTCAAATAGTTGACCCCTTTAGCATTTAAACTCATCCAAGCCTCCTTGACCACAAACATGGCCAAGGAAGCTTAATTCCCTCCTAATTAACCCTAGAAGCCATCCTAACCATCTATCGTAGGGCTGGGACTATAAATAGAGGCTTATGACTCATTAGAGAGGACCTTGCATATTATTCCTTCCTAAGACTCCCCAAGCCCGAGACTTCTCTTGTGTGAGCTCTCCAAACCTCCCTGAACCTTTCTCCACTCAAACCTACTGGTCAAAGCTCACCGGCGACGAGATCTCCGATGAACTGAGGCTTAATTCCTGTAAGGCTGATTTGTCATCGATCTAGTGCGTTTCAGACCACGAATTCTTCTATAAAAAGGAGTGTGGATAGTCTATAAGTGCAATAATCCCAAGATATCCTAAATCTAATGTTTGGATTAGGAATAATCTCAAACCCTAGCTTAGGACACCTATGATTAATTAGCTTTGTATTAAGCGTATTTTAAACCGCAAAAATTACTCCATATGAATGCTCTTCAAGCATGGATCTTATGTTTAAAATTTCATTGGTTTTGATTGATCTGATTAATCAAATGAGATAAAAATGTTTTCTAGGGCATCTCAATAGGGTGAATTAGGTGTACAAGATCTCCAACATTAATTAGTTAATCAACGATAGAGATCCAATCATTCCACGATCTTTCCGAATCGTGGAGTTGGTCTGGTGGCTAGATCTTGCATCTGATGCAATCAAAGCTGTTTGTCTCAAACCATGTGAGATCAGACATCTCTACGTATTTGCTAACATGGTTAAGTGAACGACGTCTACGATCCGTTGATAAGACAATGATTGTTAGCGGAGCAATCATTTCCAATTAATGTGCCACCGGCAATGATAGCCTCCGCAATTTGAACAAACCAATTAGAACCTGCAGTGTGTCTGACCATTGCCGAATTATTTGTTTCAATTAGTTTTAATTAATTTTAAATGTATTTTTAATTAGAAAACTTTAAATAATTATTACAAAATTATTTGTAAATAAAAAAATACATATAATACATCAAAAATTTTAAAATCTAATAATATTTAATTTAAAATTAAAAATTACTTTAAAATATATTATATACTTTGAATTATTTTTAAAAACCCTTATAATTAAATATTTAATTAATAATTAATTAAATTTTAATTTAAATTTGATATTTAATTAATATTTAAGTAAAGAGTTTCATAATAAAAAATTTATTATGAATACTTTTAGATTATTTTTAAATGACCAGAGGATCTCTAAAAATTATCCTAAATGATTTTAATGTTATTTTAAGAATTTTATTTTAAAACACACACACACACACACACACACACACACACACATATATATATTAATACACATTTATTTTAAAATTATAAGTATATTTAAATCTTTAAAAATTGAGAGATCTTTTTACAATTTCAATCATAGATTGAACATGTGAATAGAACTCGTGGGGAATGATTATTGAATAGTTGGACTCCAATTATTCACTAATCTCATCATTAGTCATATTAATTATCGCTTAATCTTTGCATGTTTAGGATGCACAAGCACTTAACCTTGGCTCTCCTAGTTCTTAGGACATTGCTTGTAATTATGTGTTGCATTTTCCTTATGTTACCCAAGGGTTACTCATGACACTTGATACGAACCTATTCAACTTAGAGACGCCTTAAGGACAAAAATTAAGGATTCGTCTAGAAAATTTATATTAATTTTAGAGATTAGGATATACCTCCAAATGACATGAAACTTAAAAAATTTAAACTTAGTGATATCTCAGACCCTTATAATTTTCTAAAAATTTTTAGGACCCTTTAAGTCACTTAATTAATTAACCCTAATTTACCCCTTTAATTAAACCCCAAAAATATAAAAAAAATTTAATAAATTCAAATTAAATCCAAAAAATTACCGATAATATATTAACATCTTTATAATTAAATTCTCAATCTAAAGAAATTAAAAATCCCCTTAATTGGACCTTATTTTGAACACTAATTTAATTTTAATTAAAAATAATTTTTAACAAATTAAAATAACTAAAAATTCTAACACTTGAAAACACTTAGGTGATTTCAGACCTTTATAGGTGATTCCAAGAGGTTTGGATTTCATTTAAATGAAAATCTCTAAAATACCTTTAATCAATAAATAAATATCCAAACTTTCAAAAATCATAACTAATTTCAAAAAAATACAAATTGAGTAAACTAATAGGCATTCAACTCCAATTAAAATCTATTATTTATTAAAAATATGAGCATTCTAGAAATTAGCTTAAATAAAAAAGTCAACTCCTCGGTCAACCATTGTTCGATAACTAAGGTCTAAAACTTCTAAAAATCATAAATTTGCATAGAAAATTTCAAATCCAGCAAACTCAAAGTCTAATTAGTCCCATAGGGTCTAATATTTAATAAAAATACTAGTAATCTAGAACTTAGTTTTTTTCTAAAAGTCAACTTTCGACCCGTTTGACATAGCGGATAGGATAACACCAAACCTTCTAAAATCAGTCAATTTAACTTAAATTACAAAGAATATCATCCTAATTATTAAAATTAGCCAACCAACTAAATTAATTAAAATTGATCTCAAGATACTTATATTTAAACTTTGATAAAAATTTCTCCTTTGGCCTTCAACAAATTAAATCACAAATAACTTGAACTAATTACCCAACATAATACATATCTAGACCACACAGCCTACTACCCATACATAAAATTATTTGTTAGGACACAACTTCTAGTTTTAGGTTAAGTTGGTGTTTTCTTTCTATTTCTATTAAGTGAAATTTGCATATGACACATATACTGGTTGTTTTAATTTTCTATGATAATTATTGTGATGATGATTTTTATTACTATATTTTTTGTGATGTGATGGACAATAAATTACCAGTAGGTTATGAGTGATTTTAATAATAATGATATTTATGCAGGTAGTCATGCTCATATAGTACTAAAAATGGGGCTAAAATAAATAAATCACATATATAATTATACAAGTGGTTCAACTGCTTAGTCTCCAAATAAATAAGAGCATGACCAAGTGTGGTTAACATGAGTACTTTTATTTTCATATATAACTACTTATGATATTTTATTTTAATTATTTAGGATAACCCTACAAGAGAGTCTAGATTTTTCTTTTTTTGATGTAATATATTTAAAGTAAATAGCTATGAAAGTCTATAAAAATGAGATATTTTAATAAAATATCAGGGATCCAAAGAGAAAAGAAAGCCCTTTATAGAAAATATCTTTTCATTTGGGTACCCTATTGAAGACAAACCATAATAAGATTAAATGTCTTATTTTTAAGACTTGTATCATTATGTAGGATTAAAATTCAAGTTGTTGTCAATGGAGCATGCCCACTATTACTTTTTATAGACACTGAGTTGTATATTATATTATACTTGCCATGAATTTTTGGATATTAATTTTACTATAATTGATATTTTATTGATGTGTTTATTTTGTTTGCATAATAAAAATTACATATTTTTATAGGTTTCTTTCTTATATGTGTATATGCCTAATTTTGCTAGGCTCTTTAGGGATAAAATTTTTTCTACTCATAATTAAAAATTAAAATATTAAGTATTAAATAACATAGAAAGATAACAATCTAGGGAATAAGTCAGAGGTTGTCTGGGGTCATATATATATTATCACATTCCTTTCTTTCTTTATTTAGATATTTCCATACCTATGGGTAGAGTTCAAATAATCCAACTTATAAGGATGAGGTGCTGAATCTGGGGAAGCCTAGTCTTCTAAATTTTTTTTTTTTAATTTCTTGCATTCTTAATTTAGATATTTTAACTAGCATACTGTATTAGAAACTAACTAAAATCAAAATTTAATTGGTTTTAGGAGAATATTATCATTCATAAGTATAAGGCCACTTAGGAGCCTCTATAGATGTTTGTTGACCTCATTTTTGTATGAGGTCACTAAAACCCTTTTGGGTTCCAGACTTTAATTAGGATCTACTCTAGACTTTAGGACTCTCTTAGAGCCAGACACTAAGATTTTCTTAGATTCTAGGATCCTTCTAGATTCTAGATCTTAGAGTCCCTCTAGGTCCTAGGACCAATCCAGCCCTCTGATCAATTCAAGCCTTAAACCAGTCCAACCTTCAATCAATTCAAACTTTAAAAAAATCCTATAGATGTTGGCCTTAATTTTCAAAGACTCAGCCACCTACCCATCTTTTATAAAGATCGGACATCATATATTTTACATGACTAGGTGATTAGTTGGCTTTCCTTTCTAGGTAGGATATAAGTCTAAAATACATTAGCTAGGACACAGGTGTAGTATTGTGTGTAGAATACTAAATCCACTATAGATTTATGGTTTAAGGCTACTACTATTAGTATCTCATAATATGTCTCATTGACAGGTAAGTCCCTATCCTTCAGAGATTATAAATCCTACCTATATGTGTCACATGGATGACGTCACCTCTATCTGTCTCTATTGTATGCTTAGAGTGCAGTGTTATCTTTTTCTAATTTCTTTTCTTTACCTTAGTCCCTCTATATGATGATATGAGTTGTGCATGTTGACCAAGACAAGTCGAACCTTTCCTTCCCTCTAAATAGGAAGTTCCTAAACTACTCCTTATGTGGAAATCCCATTTGAAAGAATAAAGTATAATCCTTAATCGAGAGTCTTCTTAGGCCCTAGCTTAAAATATAATTAATCAAGGGGCTTATGCCCGTAAAAAACTAAATCCCACATCAAATAAACCCCATTCGAGTTGATGTATCAGATGAAAAAAATCTCATGAATTTGATCAGATTATATATATTTTTATCCATCGATATGTGTAGGCAAAAGCCACTATCCTGAATGGTTAATCGTATATATAATCTCATATGCCCTCCTATTGGCCCACTTGTGAAGAGTGCAAAGACTTATGATCATTTTGTCCTATGAGATAGTATGGTCATATCCTTTGCATGCATTCTATCTCCGTTGAGCGGTGTCCTTTCGGAGGCCCACAATATGATATTCAAAAATCATCTCAACAGATTTATATATCAAATTAGCACACATGAGCATGGATGAATGAGGAGGTTGAACAATATATGTTAGTCGCAATAAAGGGGATGAAAATATAAACTTGATCCTTAATGACAAGAGAAAGAATCACAAATTTGTAGGCAATACATAAGTTAGAATTAAAAAATTGAAAGACCCATTAAAGTGTAGGTCTAAAGGTATCTCTAATGTAAGGTTGAAGGGATACTGGGAGAAGGAGAAAAAACCTAAGAGTAAGAAATCTATTAGAGAGGCAACTACACTAGAATAGTGTTCACCATCAATGTAGGTCAAGATCTCAAACATACTAGTATGCTTCACAAAGAAATTTATATACAAGGAAGCAACCAACCAACTAACACTTAAGTATAAGAGGGTGATGATGAATATTATTGCCTCAGAGCAAAATGGTTGATGTATACTTATTTCATTGTAATAATTGATGTTTAACACATTCATCAAAATAATTGATATAAAATTTCATGGAAAATTATGTTTTTATTTTTTTTATAATACATATTATGTCTTGTTGTGTACAATCTTAGATCCAACGATCTCAATTATTCATGTGTTTGATGTGTGCATTTTATAGATTTTTGGCCTTGTACACAACAATGTATTTGTTATTTCTTGGGGGAAAAGAAAAAAAAAATGTATTTGTTATTTCTCTTACTACATAGTCGTGTATTGATGTGTATTATTGTGTTCAAACTTGAATGCAAGCTTATAACAATACACTATTATATTTGTTTATTTGTAAGCTTTTTTAGCTAGTACATGTGTATTAGTGAAATTATATTAGTAATGTATTTATGCTTCTAATACACAGTTGTGTATTACTGTGTACAAGCTTAGATTCAAATTTATAGCAATACAGAGTGTTTTATTTATTTATTTAAAAACTTTTTAGCATGTACACATGTGTATTGTTGTGTATTATTGTGTACAAGCTTATAATAATACATAATCATTACAAAAAAATCAACCATTACCAGCAAAATTTTTTAACGGTTTTCGACGGTCTGTTTTTAGCGATTTTTCGACAAAATATAATGAGATAATTTTTTCATGGCAATTTTTGGCGGATTTCTCATAGTCAGAAATTTCCAGTGGATTTAAAATTTAACTATTTAAGTGATTTAACAAAAATGACTTAACTATTTTAAAATTTTAGATTTAGTAATTAATAAATTTAATAGTTTATTTTAATGAATTATTATGTTATTATGTTATTTTAATAATTTTTAATTATAATAATTTATTTCAATTAATTATTAATTCATTTTCATTTTAAATTAATTATATATTTTAATTTTCATTTCTAAATTGATATTTAATTTTACATATTTTTCTATATAGTTTAAAACTTTATTATAATTAACTATAAATTTAATAATTTATTTTAATTAAGTATTAATTTAATAAATTATTTTTAATAAATTATTAATTTATAAAATTATTTTAATTAATTATTAATCTTAATATTTTAATTGAATTTTAAATTTTAAATTTTGTATATTTATAATTTAAATATAAATGATTAAACTTTTTGACACATTTTCCTTCCCATCAAAATGGCTAAGTGTTTGAGGTTTTTTCAGTTTGATTTCAAATCTTATTGCAAACGAGTTGCAGGCAACGGGTTAATTGGGCAGGCCAGCACGGGTGGGCAATGCGAGAGGTAGTGTGAGCGGGGCGGGCGAGTAGCACGAGAGGCTATCGGGTAGTTGAGCAGCTTCATTTTTTAATAAAATATTTTAATTTTTGATGGCTATGGCAGTCAAAAATAAATGCCGCTGGAAATAAACCACCGGTCTCAGTTTCCTATATGGTTTATACCGGCGGAAAAAAATTAGCTGGAAAGCTGTTAAAAAATCTCATTATCGTCTAAAATTTTTCCATTTCAGTCGTTAAAATCCACCAGTAATAATTGATTTTCCTGTAGTGAATATTGTGCTTATTTATTTGAAAGCTTTATGAGCTTGTACACAATTGTATATTGATGTGTATTATTGTGTACAAACTTTGTTACATTCTTATAACAATACTCAGAGTTATGTTTGTTTTTTTAAAAGCTTTTTGATCTTGTACACACCTTTATGTTATTGTGTATTGTTGTGTACAAGCTTAGTTACAAGCTAATAAAAATTTGTAGTTTTGTGTTTATTTATTTGAAAATATTTTGAGCTTGTATATAACTGTATATTGTTGTGGACAAGCTTATAATAATACATAGTGTTGTGTTTATTTATTTGAAAGTTTTTTGAGCTTGTACAACTATGTATGTATTATTGTGATATATATTTATAACAATACACAATGTTGTATTTATTCATTTGAAAGTAGTTCGCAGTGTTGTACCTTGTACACGACTATGTATAAGCTCAAAAAGCTTTTAATAGAACAAATTCTATACATAAAGTATTGAAAATCATTGTAAGAAATCATATACACATCAATACACAGTTGTCTATTATAAAAAAAAAATCATTTTAGAGTTTTGAACTTAACAATACAGAAAATATTAGTAAAAAAATGACATTTCCAATGTACACATTTAGGGCTTTACATAATTTTTTACACAATTCTTGTACAAAAGCATGCCTCTTCCAGGCATTCAAATACAAATAATTAAATAATACACCCCATTAGTATATATTAGGGCATTCAAATATAAATATACATAGTCGAATGACATTCGCTAGTTTCAATCGATGCAAAAAGCCCAAATATTCTAAACCTTAAACTAAACATAACTATTTTGGATAAACCACAACCAAAATATGTAGCTTCATCATTTCAGCATATCTAGTTCCATCAGGGAAGAAAAAGGAGTGAGCGAAAGAAGAGAAGGGAGAGAGAGGAGAGGAGAGAAAGAGAAGAGAGAAAAAGACTTCAAGGGTTTTTCATTTGTTGCTTCTAGTATAAACATTATTCTTATCATTTTAAGTGTCATCTACTCTACATCTATCTTTAATGATTTTGTATTTTGTTTATTTTGTTCATTCTTAAATTAACAAAAATTCAATATCTATCATATAATTTTTGACATGTGGTAAATATCATTATTCTAAAAAGTTTGATTGATTTATATTGAAGTTTCACCAGTTAATTTTGTATATATAACATTTTATTTAGAATGGGTGGCATAAGATTGAGTGCAAAATGATCATGAGATGATGCACTAAATCTAGATATTATATATATGATATGCATATGGTAACTATTTATTTGGTTGTTGACCTCATTTCTGTATGAGGTCACTAAGACCAATTTGGGTTTTTTTTAGTGATCTAATGATTGGGAGGTGCCCACTTGTCAATCATATAGGTCCCAATTAAATCTCAATCCAACTCTTAATTAAGTTCCATTTCATCTTTTAATCCAACCTTCAATATAGTTTTCATTCTTCTAAGTTCTAGTCCATCTTTCGACCAACTTCTGATCAACCTTCAAATCAAATCTAATCAATCTCAATCATTCATTTAATTGCCATTAATAGAGGTAATTTAAAATCAACCATTCAAAACCAAATCCAACCCAAAACCATGGTTCTAAGCCAAATCTTAGGGTTGGGCATCCACATCCTAAAAGCCTTTATGGATAATTTTTTGTTGTCTTGAAACCCAACCAATTAACCTCTAAATCATGATCTATCAATTGCATATTGATTAGGCATCTCTAGGGTCAACTGTCCAAATTTGAGCTCAATATACATTTTTAACCCCAAAACTAAATCTATTTTTGAAGGCTATAAAACATTCAAATATTTATGTCCTATGCGGACTGGACCGAACTTGACTTGGGACCTTCCCCAAAGCCTTTGACTATGTCCATGTCCTTCCTTATGACATGTTGATCACTAAACTACACTTTACTTAATCTAATTTGGCCTAGAGTTGACCAAGGTCAAAATGACAAAAATGTCCTTTAAAGGGCATTTTGGAATTTTCTTCAAAACTCAACTTTGCTCAACCATATCAAGCTTCAAAATCTATCCCAATGGATCCTAAATATCATTAGGAACACAATGGACTCAAACTCACCTTTTGGTTTGATCTGGTTGACCAAGTCAACCATGGCTGACCAAAATGCCCTTTAAGGATTCAAATGGTCATTTCAAACCAAATGAATTCCTTTTGACTCTAAACCTCTCCCCTTGAGTTCATATGATCAATTTGAACTCAATGAGCTCAACTCTTGACCCTAGATCAACTTGTTTGACCATGTCAAATATATTTAAATAAACCACTCGTTAAGCCATTAAACTTACATTTCAACTCAAATGGATCCCTATTCACTTGGGATCACTCCCATTGGACTAAAATGACCGATTCAAACTCAATAGACTAAACTCTTAATCCTAGTTCAACTTGGTTGACCATGTCAACCAAATTTGACTAACTATACATACCTCTTTATCTCATCCAAACCCTTCGACTAAAGCTTTGCCAAGCCAATTCAAACCTCTAGGACCACCCATTGAACCCTTAGGCATGACCCTTTTGAGGACCTAACCCTTGGGCCCACTTGGGTTAGCCATTTGGCTTGACCAAGTGTCCAAAGAGAGATCTCCTATGAGCTAATTCTCAATCCTAGTCAAATCAAATCAAACTAATGGTTGCATTGGGTCTTTATTAATCCAATAGACCTACCCTAGTCGATCTAGCCCTTGGGTCAGCTTGGTTTGGGATTTAGGCTAACCCAAAGTGGTTAAAACCACTATGAGTTGAGTCATTTCTCAACATAGGCCCCACCAACCAAATTCAACACTTCATTTTGCTTGCCCTAGGCCTAACACACCTACCCTAGTCAACCTAGCCCTTGGGTTGACTTGGGTTAACCTCTAGGCTAGCCAAAGTGGTCAAAACCACTTTAACTTAAGCCATCTCTCACCTCATACCATATCAAGCCCAATTACCACTTGCATTAGGTGGCCAATGACTCAACACAACTTCCACATCAAATCAACCCCTTGACCTGACCTAGGTTGCACCCAAGTTGACCCAAACCATATAGGTTTGGGTCAACCCAAGACATTTTCAAGAATTAGACCTCACCATGCCCAATTGACCATATGGCTTGACTCACCATACCTCCAACGAGCTTTCCAACTCATCCCAACCTGACCTGTGGATGCCAATGGTCAGAGCAAACAGATTGGAGCTCTAGTGGTCCCCTCCACCTCGGGCATCAACTAAAGTCTTCCAGAGCTTGAGCTCACACGGCCTAAAGGTAGGAAGAGCATAATTCAAGTGAATAAATAATAGAAATGCTCTGGCATTATGATTGGATTTGAGATTGATTTGTCTATGGGATAACCTACATGTCTTGAATTTATTATGGGCTAAAAAAATTGTAGTGGTATGGTGTATTTGGATTTGTAAATTTGTAGTGGTCTTTATGGTGGATGATGTATTATGATAGATATATAAAAATTCCCATATTAATTTGTAATTATCTTCAATTTGAGAAATTATTATGTGTGGAGTTCGAATATAGCTCTACATTCGGACTCCAATTACATGATGACATGAGGATTTCTAATATTTATATTAAATGCTAACATGAAGAAAAGTGCATCTCAAAGACTCGACCCGGTCCAAACACGCCTTTTTATTTTTAAGATAGAAACCCATGAAAGGGCCTAAATATTTAGGGTTTTGATAGGTAAAATATTTTTTTTATACTTACTGAGAAATAAAAGTAAAAAATAGTCAATGGATATGAAAATTGGTTTGGAAAATGTTGCATTCTTCGAGGAGATCAATGACGGTATACAAAAAGTCTAGGAAGACTTTTTATAACCAACCATGTGAGATAAATTGGGATTATTATCAATAAATTTTATACTCCTCGTAAGTTTTACTATGTTTCCTGTAAATATATAGTCTTTTTTTTTGGGTTTGGTTGGAATGTGTATAGACTATACCTCAAGTAAACTATCAAAGTTTTTTTGTCAAAAGCATAGAGAATAAGGACTAGTCTATCCTTTAGATTGTTCATTTTGATGTAGAATAGGGTAGCATTCAATGCATATGTGGGAAGTTTGAGACAATTAGTGTTTATTATATTCTTATTGCATGAGATTTATAAGGTAACTAGATATTATGCATATCCCTACGAAGTTCTTGCTATTGTGATGGTTAGCAAGAGCTCAAAAAGATATATATGTTGGTCACATGTTCATAGGTTTAGAAAAGAAAGATATGACATATGAGGGATGCAATTGTATGATATTCAGAAATTATCTTAGTAGATTTATATATCAAATTAACACATGATCATAGAGGAATGATGAGGCTAAACAGTGCATGTTAGCTGCAATGAAGGACATGGATGAAAATATAAACTTGATCCTTGATGGTAAGAGAAATAACCATAAATTCATAGGCAATACATAGGGTGGAGTTAAAAAAATTTAAAAGACACTCTAAAGTGTAGGCCTAAAGGCATATCTAATGCAAGATTGAAGAGATATTGAGAGAAGAAGAAAAATACATAAGAGTAAGAAACCTATCATAGAGGTAACTATAATAGAATAGTTTTCACAATCAATATAGGTTAAGATCTCAATCATGCCTGTATGCTTCACAAAGGAATTTATATACGGGGAAGCAACCAACCAACCTACACTTGAGTATAAGAGGATGATGATGAATATCATTGCCTCCAAGAAAAATGGTTGATGTATACTTATTTCATTGTAATAATTAATGTTTAACACATTTAGCAAAATAATTGATGTAAAATTTCTTAGAAAATTATGTTCAAAATGTATTGATTTTTCATAATACATACCGTGTTTTGTCGTGTACTAGCTTATATCCAATTATCTCAATTATTCATGTGTTTGATGTGTGAATTTTATAGCTTTTTAACCTTGTACACAACTATGCATTTGTTATTTCTCCTACTACATAGTTGTGTATTATTGTGTTTAAGCTTGGATACAAGTTTGTAATAATGCATAATATTGTATTTGTTCATTTGAAAGCTTTTTTAATTAGTACACAACAATATATTAGTGAAATTATGTTAGTAATGCTCCTAATACATAGTTGTGTATTGTTGTGTATAAGCTTAGATTCAATCTTATAACCGTACGTACACAATATTGTGTTTTTTTTTATTTGAAAGCATATTTAGCATGTACACACCTATGTATTGATGTATATTGTTGTGTACAAGCATAGTTAGAAGCTTATAACAATACACAATGTTATATTTATTTATTTGAAAGCTTTATAAGCTTGTACACAATAGTATATAGTTGTGTATTACTATGTACAAGCTTAGTTACAATCTTATAATAATACACAGTGTTATGTTTGTTTATTTGAAAGCTTTTTGAGCTTGTACATAATTGTGTATTGCAGTATACAAGCTTAGTTACAAGCTTATAACAATCCACAATATTGTGTTTATTTATTTTAAAGTATTTTGATCTTGTACACAATTGTCTATTTCCATGTACAAGCTTAGATACAAGCTTATATAAATATACAATGTTGTGTTTATTATAAGAATTAAATGAACAAATTCTACACATAAAGTATTAAAATCATTATAAGAAAGCATGTACATAGTAATACACATCTATGTATTATTAAAAAAATTATTTTAGGTTTTTGAACTTAACAATATAGAAAATACAAGCTGAAAAAGATTCCAAATGAACAAAAATAACAAATAAAATATCTTCTACACATTATTTATTAGGAAAAAAGGACATTTACAATGTACACATTTAGGGCTTTATATAAATTTTTACATAGTTTCAGTACCAAAAAAACATGACTCTTCTGGGCATTCAAATATAGATAATTAAAGACTATAACCCATTGGTATATATTAGGACGTTCAAATATAAATATACATTGTCAAATGACATTCACAATTTTTAGTAGATGCAAAAAGCCTAAATGTCCTAAACCTTAAACTAAACACAACAATTTTGCAATAAACCACAAACAAAGTATGTAGATTCATCATTTAAACATATCCAGTTCCATTGGGGAAGAAAAAGAATAGAGTGAAAGAAGAGGAGAAAGAGAGAAAGGAGAGGAGAGAGAGAAGAGAGAAAAAGCCTTCTAGGGCTTTTCATCCATTGCTTCTATTATAAAAACAATTATGATCATTATAAGTGTTATCTATTCTACATATGTTTTTAATTATTTTGTATTCTATTTATTTTTTCCTTATGAAATTAATAAAAATGCAATATCTTTCATTTTAACAAATTTTTATCATGTAACATTTGACATGTGATAAATATCATTATTCTAAACAATTTGATTGAGTTATATTAAAGTTTCACAAGTTAGTGTTGTATATATTACATTTTATTTAAAATGGATGGCATAAGATTTGATGCAAAATGATCAGGAGATAATGTACTAAATCTAGACATTATATATATAGTATGCATATAGTAACTATTTATTTGGCATAACATGCATTTTGAATGCATGCATAGTTCTGAGCACATTGAATAGATGTGTACAAGATTATAATAACTTATTAATTGCATATGATGTGTACAGGTGGTATATTATTTTGGCATTCATAATATGAAATGTATGTAAGAATAAGTAAAACAAATGAATTGATATGATATATGAAATAGTTGGGATTGATACTATTATGATTGAGAATACTAATAATTGATGATTAATATTGTTGATATGACTGATAAGGTTATTACTGATATATGATTGATGAGATACTAATAATTAATACATGACTAATAATAGATAAGACCAATGATAGATAAGATCAATTAAAGATAAGATCGATGATAGATAAGATGAATGAAAGATATGACCATTGATATATAAGATTATTAATAAATGAGATATATGATAGTTAAGATAGATGACTGATAAGACTAATGTGAGATAATACTAATGATAGATAAGAATGATATGATTGATGAGGCATGACTGATGATACTGATATCAGAAATAAGACTGATATATAGTAAAACCGATATAGATACATGATATATGATATACTCAATTAATATAGAAATGATATGAATTAATATGATAGACCATTATTCATTTGAAATATGATTTCTTATATGCATATTATTTTTATTTTGTGTATTGATTTTTAGTTGTAGATTTTAGTAACATGATGGGCCTTTGTGATCATTATGCAATTTTCAAATATTTTTCAAGTAAGGATAAGGAATCAATGGAGCGAGGCTAATTAGGATATCTAGGTTATGTGTTATTTTTTATATTTTATATTTTATTTTGTAGTTATGATGTGTCATTTGATATTTGTAAGAGGTTGTAGCCCAGTATATGCTTTTGGAGAATGACATTTTTCTTGTTGTCAATATTAGAGAGGGAGTTACAGGTAAACTTGAATTATAGAGGTTAAACTTAGAGTCTAATGGTTTTTGGCTGAGTAGATAACCAAATATATAGAGTATAATTTTAGTAGTAATAGATTTAGTGGGGGATTATGACTTTGAGTGATTAAGTCATTAATAAGAGTACACATTTTAGATATCTTGTGTCTATTATTCAGAGTGATGGTGAAATAGATAGAGATATTATTAAAAGAATTCAAGCTGGATGGTTGAAGTGAAGGAATGCATTAGGTTTGTTGTGTGATTGAAAAGAATCCCTTAAACTTTAAGGAAAACTCAATAAGTTGGTAGTGAGACTTGCAATGCTTTATGGTGTAGAATGTTGGCCATTAAACGAGAAGCACAACATTAAGTTAAGTGTTATAGAGATAAGGATGCTCAGGTCGATGAGTGGCTTTATTCTTAGAGAAAGGATATAAAATGAGCATATATGTGGAAAGGTAGTAGTAGCTTCAGTGAAAGATAAAATTATAGAGGGTTGCCCTAGATGGTTTGGACACATAAAATAGAGGCCTTTTGATGACCTAGTTAGGAGAGTATATATGTTAGATTTGGCTTATGTTAATAAACATAGATGTAGACCTAAAAAGACTTGGTTAGAAAATATTAGAAATTAGAAATGATTTTTCTTTGTTAGATTTAAATGAGAATTTGACCCTTAACATGACATAATGGAGAAAAAGGATTCATGTAGTCAACCCCACGTAGTGGGGTAAAGGATTGAATGTTAACATCTTTATATTTGTAGTGACAGCCTAAATTCCTTTGAAATGGATATTATGTTATTGTATATGATCTTTTGGGCTTTGATCAATGTGTAAATATTATATGAATAGTTATGTATTTTTTATTTTCGTTGTCTTATTTTCTTTAGGTGAAACTAGTAAACTAAGGTCGATAATCAAGAAGATAAAAAGATACAATTATTCTAGATTAGGTCTTTGGATGTGACAATTTTTATTTATCTTTTACCAATATTATATTTATATAAAAATATACATATATCGATAAAAAAGGAGTTGCAAGTGACAATATAGCTTTTATGTAAAAAACCTAAAAAGGAAAAAAATCATGGGTACCTAGAACTATTGAAATGATTCTACTAGTATATATTATTAGTTAAAAATAATATCCTTCTTTATGATTCAGAAAGGGATTGGTACAATATAATAAATACTAATTGTATATGATTCATTAAATAGTAGAAGTTATAAGAGGTTTCAACCATTAGAGCTATCTTCAATAGTCTATTTGATTTCTCTTTAGTCATTCTCCTTTGAAGAGAGGAGCCTATAGGCCAACAAGACCAATTTAAATCTTGGTGTTGATAATGTGCACTAGCCTTATAGAGATGGTGTTAATTGCTATTCGTGGATAGCAAGCAATGAATGTAATCAGGTGATATTGGTAGACATATAGTAATGGGGTGGTGGTAGTTATACTTTGGTGATAATGGTTGGAGTACTATAGTTGAGCAATGGTGGTCGAATGACTTTAGTTAGGCAATGGTGAATGGGAGATCATAGCCGAGGAATAACGGTCAGGAGAAATAAGGTGATGGTAGCCAGAAGATCATAGGAAGATGATGGTGTTCAGAAGACTGTTGTAGTTTGGTGATGATGATCCATAGATCATAGTCGAGCAATAGTATTTAGGAGATTGTAGTTGTATGTAGTGTTTAAGAGACTATACTTGGGTGATAATGTTCATGAAATCATAGTTAGATGATAATAGTCAAAAGTAAGCGTGTAAATGAGTCAAGTCGAGTCATGCTGAAGTCACACTTAACATGAGCTCAGCTCATCCAATTATGAGTAGGCTCAAACTCAAGCATCAGCTCAAGGTGAGCTTATGTATTAAGCTTAAGCTCAACCCATCAAATACCTAAAAAACTCAAGCTTGACTCCATAGCTTGATGGAGAAAGATCTAGGGGCTCATCAAAAAGGTATGGCAACGGCTGGGGAAGGCTCTGTAGCTCACTAGAGAATATATTATAGAGACAACTCGTTGGAGAAGGCTTAGGTAGCTCGCTAGAGAAGGTATTGTATGTAGCAGAGTTGAGAGTCGAGATAGGAGCTTGGTGAGAAGGTTGATAACATGCAATAGCTTTTATTACATTTTTATTTTAATGGATGATGTTACTATAACATTTTTCCAAGAAAAAAAATAATGTAGTAGTGCTTTAATGGGTGTAATAGTGTAGTGATAATAATTTATCTTCCCAAAAAAAATTGAATGGATTTTAACTTTGTTTTTTGAAAATTCTAAAAGATTTTGACCAAAAAAATTTTGAAGCACAAATGTTTTAACTTTATTTAATATAAAAAAAGAAAAGATAAGATCTGGCTCATGAGCTAACGAGTTGAATTCCTTCAAGCTTGAACACGAGCTCGTTTATCAAATGAACTATGGTTTGAGCTCAAACTCAAGCTCAAAAGATTGACTCATGAGGTCGTTAATGAGTCAAACTTGAGCTAACTTGGCACACTAACACCCCTAGTCAAAAAGACTATAGTCATGTGATGGGGGATTGGATAGTGGTGGTCTAATAAAGGTGGTCAAATGGCAATGGTTTAGAGGAGGTAGTTAAACAATGGTGTTTATATGGTGGGGGTCAAATGGTAGCAATTGAATGATGGTGGTTAGAGTGTAGTGGTTTAATCAAGGTGGTTTGATGATGGTGGTATGATAGTGGTGGTCTAATGATATTGGTTGGGAGATCAAAGTTAATTTAGCGGTGGTGATCAAAAGAATGGTGTTGGGTGAAGATAGTTAGAAAACTATAGTTAGGCGATGTTGGTCAAATGATCATTTTTAGGTAAGGGAAGTCAGAGGATTATAATGGGACAATAATGGTCAGATGATTGTAGTTCTATAAGAATGTTAGAGGATTTTATTCAATTAATGATGGTTAGAGGATAGTATCATGGTTAGGAGATCCTAGGCAGGCAATGATGGTTGAGAGATGATAGTAGGCCAAAGATGTTACAAAGACTATAATTATTAATCGTGATCAGGAGATTAAGTCATATGATAGGGTTGAGAGGATTATAATTGAGTGATGTTAGAAGGAGATCGTAGTTGGGCAATGTGAGTAAGATTTCAATGGTCCAACAAAGGTGGTTGAATGGCAATGGTTCGTTAATAAGGGTTGAATGATGGTGTTTAGGTAGAGATCCAGTAAACCTTTAAGCTTTCTTCTCCTCTCTAATCCAGCTCTTCTTCATGTAGAGAATAAGGGTTTATTTATAGTTTTCTAAGAGCAGAATTTTTGTTAATCTAATCAAAACCCTAAAATATTCCATTAGATGACATGTATTTATCCCCTCAATCATTAATCATATGTCTAAAACTAAATAAAAAGCCTAATTCTTCTGCCAAACAGTGATTAGAGAAGAGGTAGTGCATGACCATCTTTATCTAAAGTTAAAGGAGGTCTTCTCCAATTTGCCTCAACATGGGTTGTTGATAACATTTAGATCCAATGATGTCATAATTAATCAATCATAGGATCATTTGATTCATTTATTGAAGTGCTTAATTTATTTGTAAGCATGCAATATTTGGAGATCATCTGATCATCCAAATAAGAACTTGAAGTTTCCAATTATACTTCAAGTGCATGATTTAGGCTCATTTTGAGTTGGACTAGATCACTTTTTGTATCAATGAGTTCATCTCATCAGGACATTTAGTTGGATATATGTATGTAAAAATTGAATTTGGATAGTCCTAAATCTAATTCTAGAAGTTTCTAACTCAAAGATTGCATTGAGATTCATGCTTAATCAAGTAGATTTTCTTGTGATGTTTCAATTACCCCTTTATTTTTTAACATCGAAGCTCATATCATCCAAAAATAAAGGTTAAAAAAAAAGCTTATAATCTATTTGCTTTAGTCATGGATGTTCTCACTAGACATTTGCAAGATGATGTACCTTGGTGTATGCTTTTTGCTGATGATATTCTTCTTGTTGATAAGACTAGAGAGGAAGGCTTGATGTTGTTGTTGTTGTTGTATAGTTTTTAATGAAGTCAATGTATTTATTGGAGCTAAAAATTTGAAAAATACTTGCCCATAATTCTTTAAAATTATTGAAAGTTGGTTGTAGAGGTCATATTAGACTTAAAATAATACCAATTTGAGTCGAAATATTGATAAATGATATCGGGGTCTCCAAAAATATTTGATTAGGCATGTTTGGGTCCAAAACTCAGCCCATACGTATGTTGATGTTCCGGGATGCCATTCACCGATATTGTGTGTGACATTTGCTAACATGAGTTTGGGGTGCGTGCCCCTAGCAAGTGACAACACCTACAAATAGTGTTTTGTGCTTTTTATATTTTATGAACTATTTTGTGTGTGTGATTTGTGTGCAATTAGTGCATCTCTAGCATGTGGATATGATTTTTTTATTTAGTTTATTTCATTTTTTATGCTTTTAATGGTGCTTCAAATACTTGATTTGATCTCATTTTGAGTCAAATCATTTCACTTTCAAAGAATATGGGTTTGTCTCATTGAGATGTCAAATTCAACTATAAATTTTTCGGAAATCAAAGTTCAAATGCTCATAAATTTAATTCTTAAAATTTTTAACTAAAAAATTACATTGAGATTTGTGCTTGATAAAGTGAATTTTCTAGTGTATATACCATGCATCATTAAATCAATATTTTTTAAATTATTAGAGGTGGATAAATTTTTATAAATGAATTTTATTGTTAGTAAAAACTTATCAGCTTAGTTACCCTCAATATTTTTTCCTTCTTACCTTTTCATATGAAAAATTTCTCTCCTAGTTCTATAAATTCTCCATCTTAAAGAGTTAATTTCCTTAATTACCTCAAGCATTACTCTAATCACATTCTAAATATGGTGATCATTTATTAACCCTTAAGTCTTAACTCTTAAGCCATAACAATTAATAATCCATAGCAACATAACTCACTTTGATATGCTAGTTGGTTATTTTGCCTATCAATTAATTAGTCTTGAGTTCGAAGCTTGCGTATGTAATATGTATATGAATTTATCTTAATTGTCATAAATCCTAAACCTTGATTAACTATTTTGTTCAGACACCGGGCGGCGTCCAGAGATGAATAAGAGCACGCCATGTCATTTTTTTGTTGTGTACCGGTGTTGTGTACCACCGTGTACTGGATGACGATACGCGCTCTAGCTCATTTGTCTCAAGACGATTCGATGTATGCACATAATAATTTCTCCTGAACTCTAAACCCTAAACCTTAAACTAAAATGTACATTCTTCTTTAAGGAAAATGTTTCTTCCTTGCCCTTAAGAAACCGCTTCCAAGCTCTTAACTCCTGTAATAAACAATGCTTCTTTCTTAGCACCTGGAATTAATTGCTCTTCCTGATCACCATACACATTCATCGCACTAATCTTGATGAACTTCTTAACTAAGTTTACCGGTTGTAATGGAAATTTTTTTTTTGGTAAAAATATTTTGATCAAATTTTGATTTGGATGGATCTTAAAACAGTTAATAATATACGAGGATTCAATCAAATTTTATATTACATTTATTTAAAAATAAGTTTAATTATTATGAAATAATCTTCATCAAAAAATTAATTAGATTTTGTTTTTCTATTATGATAGCTCGATTGCTAATACTATTTTTTACCAAGAAAAAAATTATTCATTATTTTAATTTTTCAGCATGTAGCCGACCTCATATGGAGAGATTAAGGTTTTGTTTGAGACGGTTTTTTTCTTGCTTTCTAAAATAAGTTTCTATTACAAAAATTTCTTGAATTTAAAATTTTGTACTAGAATGCCGTTTTAGAAAACAGTACAACAGTTGTTCCAAATGAAGCCTAAAACTTGTTTTCGAATTATTTTTTAGCAAGATTTACCTACATATAACTCAAAAGGACAAAATTTAAAAGAAGATATAATATAAAATTAAATCATTAAAAAATTATATAAAATAAATAAAAACAGTCATAGCTGCCTGCTTAACGGCCGGCTAACTGTGCGGGTGTAAACGAGTCGAGTCAATGATATGCCTCATTGAGCTAAGCTTATTTTGTTTTTACTAAGCTCGAGCTCGTTTGAAAAGCTCAAGGTTGACTAGCTCGATGTCTTAGTTTTAAATTAAAATTTTAGTTAGTTTAGAGTTTTATTTTTTTAATAATATATTTTATTTAAAAATATTAAAATATATTATATAATGTTAAACTGAGCTGAGTGCGAACTCGTGGCTCAATAAATTCGACTTGCGAGTTCATTAACGAGTTGAGTTTGATCCTGCTTGCAAGCTGGCTCGGCTAACTTACGCCCCTAAGCAGCTAGTCACTTTTTTATTCATGTTTAAAAATCTTCTAATTTTAAATAATTCATTTTATTATTATCTAAATAAATTTTTTTTTTTATGGCTAAATTGTCACAGGCAGTAAATTAATCAGCTTAAATTCCACATGAAACTAATAACTCCTCCATTTAATCTCATTAATTTCATAACAGTTCGGTAAAATTAATTATCACATTTATATCACCCATGCAAAAATTATACTATAAATAACAAGCATGGATCCATTGTCTCCTACCTCTAACGCTTACTCTCTCTTTGAAGCCAAGAAAAATACAGAGAGGTCGAATATGCCGTTGAAGAAGAAGAAAGGATTTCAGAAATCCATCAAAATCTACTTCTCTATGCTGAAGAAGGTGCCAAGATCTCTCAGCCACCTTTCCTCCACCCCTTCTTCCTCCTCCGGCGGAATTTTATCCGCCTGTAAATACCCCAAAACTCCTTCTTTCGCTGTTAACCGCACCGCCGCCGACGCCGCCGCCACCCTTTCCGATGTCGACCGATTCCTACACGAGAACTTTCAATCCCTCTACCCACCGAGGCTGGCCACCTCCAGCTCGCTTGCAGAGGACGCCGGAGACGACTCCTCAGCGCCGGAGCCATCATCGCCGATCTCCAGCAGCGGGGAGGCCGCGGAGGTTCCCGGCGGAGGGGTGGCGGTTATGACATTTTCTAAAGACCCTTACGAGGATTTCCGTCGATCTATGGAGGAAATGATGGATGCTCGTCACAAGGATTCGTTGAAGCCGTTGGATTGGGATTTTATGGAGGAGCTTTTGTTGTGTTATTTGGAACTTAATGAACGGGGCGTACATAAACATATTCTGCGAGCATTTACGGACCTAACGGTCAGTTTTCGCCGGAGGGAAGAGGAGAAGCAGCTGAAGGTTCCGGCGACAAGGCGGAGGATTGTTAGGACGGAGGCTCTTGCGGTGGCAGGAAGGCTGTTTCCGGCGCCGAAGCACTAGACTGAGTTAATTTCTCTCGGATATGTGGCGAATAAATTTTTTTTTTTGAAGTTGAAGAAGATATATAATACTTAAAACCAGCTTATTTATAATCACTTTTTCCTAAAATAAAAAATAATAGAATCCTCGATCTCTTTGTTATGTTGCCAGCCCTAGCCTCTCCCAATGCACATTTCTTTAGTTTCATCAATAAGCATTTCCTAAAGAGATCTAGGATTTGTTTGCGACAGTTTTTTTAATGTTTTCTAAAAAAATATTTTAAAATATTAGAATTTTTTTAAAAAAATTATTTTAGAAATTAATGAGAAAGGTGTTCCAAACGAAGCCCTAACAAACAACTTCATGACACATCTTTTTGTCTTTCTCCATGTTCATAGGTTATCCGTCCCATCAATTCTTCTTTTTCGGAATTACGGCTTAGTCATTATTAAATCATTATGTGCGGAGTCTGAAAATATTCGGACTCCAATGAAATCAAATAACATGGCTTATAAATTGTATATAAGATGTATACAAGTTACACAAAGTGGAGCCCGGACATGGAAAAAATTATTAGGTGCGAAGTGTGCAACATCCACACAAGCACACCAAGCGGTACCCAGTACTACTGAGTGCGGGTGCCGTTAGGTACCCAATGCTTGTGCGGACGGTTCTCCCCATCCGTACTCTGCACCTAATAATCTCTCCCGAACATGAGCTAGGTACTCTGCACCTAATCATTTCTCTTTAGTCATATCTTTTTACTTCTCAACATTCAAATGCCGTTGGTGCTCTCCAATTTTTCTTTATCGTCAAGGGTTTCGAGTAGGCAAAAAAGGGTGTCAATGGCAAAAGATAATAAAGTGGCCGTTTAGTAATTAAAAGCTTTTTAAGTGTTAGATATATAATTAGGTTAGTTTAAGTGTTGTATTTGCAAATCTCAAAATAATACTGCATGCAAAAGGGCTGGGAAGAAATTATAATAAGCTTTTATAATTTAATTTTTGTATCGTTATTATAGTTGTATTTTACTATAATTTTTAATACATTTTTGTGTTGATAAATAGATATTTACATTATGAGAATAAATAAAAAAAAATTATCATTCTTTTTTTAAAGGTTGAAACTATAAAATATAATTGTATTTTTTTTAAATTTTTTTCACATTAAGTCATTGATTTATTTATACTTAAATTTTATTTAGGACAGGTTTTATATTACTTTCTAAAAAAAAATTCAGTATAAATTTTTTTAATACAAAATTTTTATTAAAAACGGTTTTAGAAAACAAAAAACCCAAACAAAGTCTTAATTTTACGTATAATTAAGGCCGCACTAAGCGGATCTTAAGATCTTTGATCGATACGAAATCAATGCGATACGTTGCTTTAAGTTTATGGATTTCATTATTGAAGTGCTCAATTTTTTATTGAGATCCGAAGTACTGTATTAATTATATCTTACATCGAAGAAGCAGCTTTTACATATAAAAAATTATTTTATTAAAAAAAAAACTGATTTTATGGCTTTGATATTAATATTAGGATAATTTCAAATGTAATTAATATTCAATTTTTAATTATTTAAAAAATTTATATTCAGCTACCTTTTTGTGTAATAGTGTATTTCATATTTTAGATTTTATTAAAATTTTAATAGTTTCTTATAATTTTTATGGCCAAATTTATAAATTCATTTTTTTATTGGATGTTAGAAATATAACTAATAAGAAAATATGTTATATACGTACAATTCCTTTTAACAATTTTAACTAAGAAGCTCTTGTAAGTATGAAAAACTTAGTAATTTAAATAAGTTAATATATTGTTTCAAAGAAATTCATGAGGCCAAAACCTTTATGGTTTTGAGAGAAATGTTGCTTAAAAATGAACGAGGGTTGTTGCATCCTAAAATAATTGTGACAATAGAGAAATATGAAATTTAGAGTTTTAGTTTTATATGAATATCCAACACACAAACAGATGAAAGATAGGGGTGCAGTGTTCATATGAGCACAAGAGTTTTTACGTGAAAACCTTTGAAAATGATAAAAAATCACTGAACCTTAGCTCGATGTAACAAATATACATTATATAGTGCATTACATGGTGGGAGTTGGAAAAATCAATGTTAACATGCTCATTTGGTCAGCAGGACCATAATAGACTAGCTATGTAGATTTGATGGATCGTAGTCGGGCAACAATGGTCGGAAAAATTGTAGTTGGGCAACTAAAGTCGGAAAGCTTGTAGTCAGGTGATAGTGGTCGAAAGGACCGTAGTCGGATGACGATGGTCCAAAGGCCCATAGTCGACGGGTGACAAAGGTCGGAAAGACCATAGTTTGTGATGATGGTCAAAAAGCTTGAAGTCAGAGCATGACGAAGGTCAAAAAGATCATAGTTGGACGATGGTGGTCGGTAGAGTCATAGTCGGCAAACAACATAGGTCAGAAAGATAGTAGTCAGACGAGGGTAGTCGGAGGACCATTATCGGGCTACAGAGTTTGGAAAGACCATAATAGGTAGGCAATGGCCGGTGGTTAGGTGAAAGTCCAATGATAGTCGATAGTCGAGAAGAAGTCTGACGAAACTAGGTGGTTAGGTAGTGATCGAGGAGTTGCTTGGTGGCAAGATGGATCTTAGGTTTCTCTTCATTTCCTCTCTTCTTTCCTCCATGCTTAGTCCCCTCTTCAATGAAAAATGCGGGGTCAATTTATAGTTTTTTGGGAATGCATGAATAGAGAATATAGAGAAGATCAAGGGCATGTTGGGAATGTTTTGAATGGACGATCGAAATTGACTTCTTTGATAATTGACCATTTATTGAGTATTTAAGTGCCTTAATGATACCATAATTCGACAATCTTGGGCTCGTTGGATTTATCTCGTTGAGCCGCTTGATTTGTCTATAAGAATGTCACATTTGGATATCATTTAGTCATCCAATTTATGCTTTGAACCTTCTAAATGTATTTTGGGCCCTTGGTTTTGACCTATTTCGGCTTGGATTGTGTTGAATTTGGTGTTGTTGGGTTCGTCTTTTCAAGGAATTTATTTTAACTAAGTTTGCTGAAATCAAAGTTCAGATGGTCCCAGATTTAATCTTGAAAATTTGTAATTCAAATTTACCATGAGATTCATGTCCAATCATAAAAATTATTTGATGATACTTCAATTGCCCCAAACCCCCTATTTTCAGATGTCAAAGCCTACAAAGTTTAAAAATATATGTTATTGCTTTTCAAATTAATCCAATGCAAAATTATAATTTTTGGATAATTTTGAGATACAATCTCTCCTTGGACGTCAACATGAACCTTCTCTTAGGGCCGTAAACCAAGTAAAATACCTTTAAAATTCAAATAAATTATTTTAGAACTTCAAAAATTATAAAAAAAATATTCATAAAATAAAACATGTTATTTAAAAAATATCTATGAAATCGGTTTACAAAATGGACACATAGCGGTCCTGAAATTCTCAATTATACCAATTTCTTAAGGATTTTCACTAGTGCCCAAAAATTACAAAAAAATTTGTGTAAGTAAAATATTATAATCAAATTACTATATCTAAGATAATTTATGATTTGGAGTTATAATGACTCTAGAAAAAAAATTGGCAAAGTCAAAATATGGTTTACTACATCATGTGTACATTCCTTTATGATTTTATTACATTGATTTGATTTTGATAGTCTTTACTAATATTTTGATTTGATATTTTATATGATTTCTATACTTATTTGTATCATTAATACAATGATTGATTTATATATTTAATACTCATACTGGTTTATAACTTCATTAGCCTCTGCACTGCACTGTTTTATTATTTACAGATTCTGCTGTTACTACATTTGAGATTTACTATTTATACACTGATTCAATGATCATATGAATATAACTACTATAATTTGACTGTTGACATACATATTACTACTTTATCGTACTTAATTCAATTATAGGTTTTGGTGGCCTGTTAGGCTTTTAGCTCATTATATGTGATTAAATAATTTCATGTCAAGAAAGGGGAGTAGCCGAGTCGGAGTGTAAGGCAAATCAAGATTCTTTAGATCATGTTTATTTTTATTTTAGTTATTCCTTTATACTCATAATAGAATAGTTATGATATGATTGTATAGATTCTGAGTATTGTATATAATTTTGGAAATGAATATACATGTATACATTGATGTTTTGAATAATAGAATTTATTTTATTATTTATTATTAATAGATGATATTAGATAGCTCTAGTTATTATTTATTAAAAGATAAGAATAATTCTTCCAAATTAGATTTGAGGGCATCATAATTGGTATTAAAGTGTAGTTATTAGAAGAATTATTTGTTACTAGAGGGCTGTAGGATTTGATTGAGAGTTAGGTAGGATGGACAATTTAATGTGCATTAGTGTATATACTTAGTTTAATGACATGTGAATAATGAACTGCATGACTGTATGGATTTTTATGAGTTTGATTTGAGTTTCGATTGTACAGATTTGATTTATCTCAATTTTCTGCCCTAATCCTTAAGGGAAATATTAGGGATGATATTTTCTTAAGGTGGGTAGATTGTAGTAGCCCGTATTTTGATTGAAGTCTTTTAGTTAAATTTTTTTTTTAATATAATTTTTGGATATATGTGAAAATTCTTAAGGAATTGGAACCTATTAGTACAAGTGAGGATTTTGAGACCGTCATGTGTCTATTTGTAAATCAATTTTATCAATATTTTTTAAATATTATGACATATTTTATGTATATTTTTTGTAATTTTTTTAGTCTCAAAATAATTTATTTAAATTTTATATTAAATAAATTATTAAATTAAATATTATATTATATTAAAATATCTTAAAGCATTATAAAAAAACCATTTCAAATCGTATTACCCATTTCTTTTGGCCAAACATAAAGGTGATTTAAGGAATTTTGAGAAAAAAGTTAGGTGAGAGAAAAATAAAATTGAGATTTGAAAGCCGTGGATCAATTTTTGTCAGTCAAACTAGTTGGGATAATTGCTCATCTTACTATAAGAAACCTTTATGCTATTTCTGATTTCAAATATATTGCATTTTTTGTTATCAAATTTGTATTTTTATTACCAAAAAATATGAATAACTTTGTATTAACAAAATTTTCACCACGTAACTTTTTGTATGTTATAGAGATCATGATTATGAGTATTTTGAATATTTATTTGAGATTTTTTATTATGTGAGTTCGAAAATACAATGATATTTGTTACCCAAAAAATTATTTTGACCTCTAAAAATAGTAATGTAGTATAATAAAAGTCTTAAAATATCATTTTATTTAATTTCTAATATTTTGGTTAAATTATGAAAATATGAATTTTTGCTCAATATAATTTTTGTTATCTATCGTTATGATATTTTTGCATTTTCTTAATTAAGCTCAATTATATATTATTTATTGAATATATTGAAAATGGATATGGATTTATGCTTGAGTAATAGTTGGTTGCTATTATAGTTGTAATATTATGATAATAATATGCGTGTATGAAATAAACAATTAAGGACTAGTTGATCCATTGTTTGGAGACTGATTGACCTGTATAAGATGGTGGGTTAACATTCTTTTCTTTAAATATTGTGGTTTAGTATTATCCTATATTAACTTATGTGATACACTGGTTGTGAGTTATAATGAGATTATTACTATGCTGATGAGCAAATAGTGACGACTCTATTTATTAAGCCAATGGTTTACTAACACTAATACTAATACCAAAAAATACTATGATAACCAAAACTTTTTACTTGTTTAGTGTGACTGCTAAAATGCATGTTGTTGAGGCATTATTCTTATTATTATTACTGCACGAATTTACTTCATCACATTATTTTACTGATTGTTATTATTATCAATTTAGATACTAATATTGCTGATTTACTGTATTGATATTATCCAAGTCTAAGTTCAAATTATGCTCTTCAAGGTTGAGTTTGATTCAAGTCCTTTGTGCTTCTATTTAAGCTCAAGTTCTTATTTTCAATTTTATTTATTTAAGTTCAAGCCTTTGTTATTAGTCATTTGAGTTTTGTTCAGCTTTTAGCTCAAGTCCAAGTCCCATTTTTTGTTCAACTTCTTGTGCACTTCGATCTGAATTTTTGCAACCTCCCGACGTCTTTCCCGTTTAGGAAAAAAAACTAAGAGTCATAATCTGCATGTCACATCAAGAAAGACGTGCATGAGTCTTCAAAAACACATATTTGAAAAAGCAACTTTCCCAAGCATATGAGTACTTATATTTTTGCCTCGTCGTGCTAAGAAAAGAGCGCATAAGCCTCACTTGCTTCGTCGTAAGCGCCACACCAAGTTCCCTCCCACGACGCTAAAAAAAGTGTTCATAGGAGGTCCTTGGGGCACCACAACCATAAAAAATAAGACTTTTAGGCCGGGGGGATTATTCACCTCGCCACAAGCACCGTAATGAACTTTCTCCCACCGTGCTAAGAAAAGCATGCATGAGTGGTGATTGGTCGTACTACAAGTACCGTAAATGAGTTTTCAAAGTTTAGGATATTATACCTCAGTAATGGGACATCAATAGAGTCGGTATGTAGGTCGAGGCAAGGGAAGCATTTTCTTCCTCTTATATTAATTATAACTAATTATAATTAATAATGATTTGTTATGATTAAAATTCATAATTAATTATAATTAATATTAATTAATAATAAATAATTATAATTAATAATAAAAATGTATAATTAAAATAATTAATTATAATTAACTTTAATTAATCATAATTAATTAATAAAATAATAATTTACTATAATAAAAAAGGGTTAATTACAATTAATTTTATTTAATTATAACTGATTATTATTAATATTAGTTAAATATAATTAAAAATAATTAATTAAAATTAATATTAATTAATCAAAATTAATTAAAAATTATTTTTAATTAATTATAATTAAAAATAACTAAATATAATTAAAATTATTAATTTTAATTAATTAGTAATAGGATTTAAGCACAAGATTTATACTAACTTAAGTAGGATTAAAGCCGGATTAGAGTTGAATTTATGCAAGATTTGAATTAGAACCCATCAAGATTTAGAAATTTATGTGAGATTTAAACTAAATCCCAATAAACATGCAATAAGGAATTGTTAAATCTCACTGATAGTGAAGTCCCCCTTTTCCTTTAATTGATTTAGTGGATTTAAGGGATTTAGCTTAAGTAGCGCATGGAAAGGAGAAAGTTACCATCGCAGTAAGAGAATTCCCATTATTGCTTCTGATTTGATTGGAAGGAACATCTTTGGAGGAGGTAAAGTCAACCAACAATGGAGGAGCCGAAGAGTGGAGGTTAGTTAAGGGTTGGAGTCAACATGAGCTAGGGTAGTTGGTAGCAGCTGGGTAGATTTAGTCAAATTGAAGCTTCAATTAGAGAGGAGGCAGAGTTCGATCGAGTTTTGGATTTGACAAGTGAGGTCAACGGGAGGAGGATATTGAAGAATCAAGAAATCGAGTAGGGAGGTTTGTGGTACAAGCATGGGAAGGGAGGTAGGAACCAAGGGCTCTTCTCCGCTTCTCCTTTATTAATGCTAGCAGGGTGTGAATCAAGGCAGAATTGGGGCCGTTGACATTCGGCGCCATTCGCAGACTAGGGGCGTGACTCTAGTAGTTGGATTCAACATAGGAATTCAGTATGGGCATCGATAAGCTATGAGCTAAGGTAATGATTTGAATTTTTTTTTATTAGTTATATTGCAAAGGTCAACAAATGCCCCCAAAAATGTGATACATGTCTAGAGCGAACCACATTTGTTGTATGCTAACTGACCCCTGTAGATCTCTAGATATTGATCTTAATGTAACATACTGGTTCTATTTAGTGGATCTCTAAGAGCTTGATTAAAGGTCACACTGAGGGCTCCATTTTTTAAATCTCCAATGGTTTATCTTTATGTCTTTGTAGATCTTTTAGATGCACTTGTAATAATCCTTATAAAATACATATGGGCTTTAGTCAAGTAGGGATACATAGGATGGTGATAGAGTAATTCATACTTAGATCCCTAGAGTATTACCCTGTAGATTGATGATGGTAGGTATTATTTAGAGTGCTTCTTTTTGCAGCTTTAGCTTGGGTCCTGAGATTTTAGTTATTTTTGCCCTATGCTTTATGCTGCGGACATTAATGAAGAATTATCTTATTTATCTTTATTAGTTTGTCAGGTGCTTTTTTTACCTTCTGTCCCATGCTTCTTATTTTGGCGGGCTTGATGGAATGGATGCTGGAGACTTAAACCTTTTAAGATTATATTAGGTTAGTGGCGGGAAATCATCGATCCACTGATTTGTGTATAACAGACTTATTGATGATGAGATCCTCTTAGTTTAGCTTTAGGATTTTCATGAACTTTAGAATAATTTCTTTGGTCCTTTTCTTTGTGCTTTTAGTGGACTCACTGAAAAAAGATTCCTTCAATCCTCGCTTTGTGCTATATGGATTTATTGAAGGATTTGCAGGTTTCATATTTTATTAATAATATTAAATATGGGTAGTATCTTGATCCTTAACCACTTGAAAAGACTTTAATCTAAGTTACTTGAGTTCATATATCATATTAGGAGAGTTAGGATTTAATAGTTCTTCATCATCTGGTTACTGAAATAGGGGTTCCTCTATTATGACCTTTCTTATGGCATGTTGAGTAAATGGAGCTGCTAGTGATCTGTCTATATTTAGGCTTGTTGGATTAGATCTTTTACACACATTCAAGCTTCAGACTTGAGCTATAGGAAATGTGCTTCCCAATACTAATTTTATTGAAGTTTATAGATTTGGAGTCATCCTTTATGGTTGAAGATTTGGAGCCTATGCACATTTGATAGTTACTAATGATTCTTCCTTTTCATCCAAACTTTAATTCTCCGGTCAATTAGGAGAATTTAGTAGATGATGATCACTTGAATTTGTTAAGTAAAATTAGCCTTCTTACTTCCTATAATCCCTATTAACGGGTTGACAAAGTGGGGGTTCTGCTACTACGATCTTTCTAATGGTGTGTTGAGTAGACGGAGCTGCTAGCGGCTATATTTGGGCTTATTGGATCCGACTTCTTATGCCCATTCAAACCTTAAGCTTTGGGATGTTAAAAGACTTCAAGCTGTTACTACTGGACTTATTTGAGTGCGTAGTTATAAAAGTCTGTTGCAAATTTGGACCCAAGTACTCTGATTTTGATGATAACAAACATTATTGTTTCTTAACTACTGCTATTCCTAAATATCTATTTTATTAGCCCTAGTCACTAATCTTTCAGGTCCACAGTCACTTGGAACATCAATCAGCTTGAGATCTGATAGACTAGGATTGAGTCATTATGTAATTTTCATTCAAATGTATCTTTTGTCTTTTCTTGAGTCATATGTATTATGATGGAACCTGAAGCTAAGTAATCTTGTACAACCAAGGGGAGAAATTTAGTGAGTTGGAGTTTTTTTATTTTTGATCATATCATACATGATGATATTAAATCATCTTGGACGATTATATAAAAATATAAATCCTAATTAGGACATCTAGGTCATGTAAACCTGATTAATGAAATCATCCTGGATGATACTCTTATCATCATACATGATATACTTAAATAAAAAAAATCAGTCGCCAAACTCATTTAGGCAAGATTTTAAATCTCTCAAAATTATACTAATCATATTGAACGATTTATACCAATCATACATAAATTGATCAAGTGATTAAGGAAAGTAATTAAGATCAGATTGATCGATCATATTGTCCAGGATGATCTGTAAGAAAAATCTTAGTTCTCTCCTAAATCTCCTGGACATCTCGAACTAGCTGCTGGGCGATAATGTATGATTTTGAACTAATCATAGAAGACAATCTCCACATCTTCATGGACAATCATTTTATATTTTCCATATCATCCCGATTTATCTCTTGGACATCCTGAACTATTAGCTGGATGATAATGTATGATTTTGTACTAGTTATATGAGACGATGTCCAAATTATCTTGGATGACCAGAAAAAACATTGTGGTCTAACCCATATCATCCTGATTGAAAGGGCTAATTTAAATTAATTATACAGGACGATCTGTTGATTGTACTGGACAATCTTTGACGACAAGTTAAAAATTAGGGCATTTTTTAATGCATTCTATTTAAGCATTCTCAATTGCTAATGAAAAAATCTTTTACTGTTGTCCTAACCTGAGAGAGCTTAGAGAAGGAGAAGGAGAGCTTAGGGGAGAGAGAGAGAGAGAGAGAGAGAGAGAGAGAGAGAGAGAGAGAGAGAGAGAGAGAGAATCATGTGTAGGGGAGTTTCTGAGGTACGGTGTTCATAAAGGTTGCTCCAAGCAAGGATTCAAGTCGGCTTCTCCAATCATCATCCTTGGCTCCTTGGTGGCTTGAGGGAGGTCTTTGTTAGCACTAAATAAAGGTTCTTTGCTTGCTTCAAGAGGAAGTAAAAGGAATTGGGGTTCTTTTCCTGCTTCAGGAGGAAGAAAAAGGAGTATAGGTTCTTTGTCTCATCGGTGTCGGTGAAAAGAGTTTATAAAGGTTTCTCCGCCTTATTATGGGAGCAAAAAAAGAGGCACTATAGTTTTAGTGCAATACTTAGAGGAGAGGCTCCGGGGAGTGGATGTAGATTAGGTTGACCGAACCACTATAAAAATCATGTGTATTCTTTTTATTTTTATTCATGTACTTTTTTTTAGCACTTTAAGTTTTGGTGATAGATTGTATGGTTAAAATCTCTAATTTGTTTTGTTAATCGCTTTTATATCAAGAGTTGATCTTGTTTGTTTTAAAATATTCAAAAAGGTTTTACTTTTTTTTTTATTTGCTTAAGAATTTTTAAAACTACCAATTTATCCCCCATCATGGTTAGCCTCAGGCTAGTTCATAAGGGCTTAACAACCCTAATGAACTTTCAAGTGGAATCAGAGTGGGATTAAAAATATCAAGTTTTAGAAAACTTTAAATAAAAGATTCATGGCTAACTTTGGTAACTGCAATACAGTGGAAGGGTATTCTATTACTCTACCTTCCTTATTTGATATTATACCATGTGATTTTTGGAAAATTTGAATGTTCACCTTTTCGCAATCTATAAATTATCGCATGCGGATACTTGTTAAGAAGTGTTATTCTACACCATTTAAACTAGTTAATGGCATGAAAATTGAACTTTCTTTTACTGAATGAACTTTTGATGATAGAGATCAAGGATAACTTAATGCAAAATATTTAAAGTATTTTTTTGTGCACTAAAATCTGAAGATTGCATGCGTGTTTCAATATGTGCAACTGATAAAATTTGAGATAAATTATGCATTACTTATGAAGTCACAAGTGATGTTAAGCAATCTAGGTTAAATATTTTACTTCATGACTACTAACTTTTAACATGAAACCTAGTGAGTCAATATCTGAAATGTATACCAAGTTTACACAAATAGTCACCTCTCTACATGCCTTAGGAAGAGAGCTAACAAACTATGAAAATATTAACAAAATTTTGAGATGTTTACCTTCTTCCTATGAAGCTAAGATTACTGCTATAATTGAATATAAGGATCTAAATATTTATTCTATATATAACTTATATTTGGATCACTCATTACTTATGAGTAAGGAGTGAACCAAAGACAACTTGATGCAGGAGAGAAAAAGAATGACAAAATTGTAGCCTTAAAGGTTGATGATTTCGAAATTGATACTTCATGTTCTGAGAATGATGATATTGCCTTAATTATAAGAAAACTCAAAAGCTTTTAGAGAAAGAAGCAAAAAGTATCACCAGAAATGGAACAGAAATAAAAAAAAAAATAGAAAGAATTTTAAAGGTTCTACTGGTGTGATTTACTTTGAATGTAGGAATCTGAAACATGTAAAAGATGATTGCCCTATACTTAAGGCTCATCCAAGCAAAGAGAAGGGTGAGAAGAATCTCCAAGAACCTTTTGATTGAAGATGTTTTACTTGTTGCTGGCTTAAAACATATTCTGCTAAGCATAAGCCAGTTGTGTGACAAGGGCTACACAATTAAACTTCTAACTACTAGCTGCATCATAAGCTTGAATGGAAAAAATGTGCTGCATGGAAAAAATTAAATAATGTTTACAAGCTAGATTTAAATTATGTTATTTTTTATAACACCCTTTGCCTGAAAACTATTATTGATGAGACTTGGTTGTGACATAAGAGGTTGTGTCATGCTAGCATGAAAATACATAGAAAATTAATCCAAAAAGACTTAGTAAGAGGTATCCCCAAACTTGAATTCACTAAGGACCACCTGTGTGATGCCTGTCAATTACGGAAACAAGTCAAATCCTCTTTTCATTTCATTAAGGATATTTGCACCTCTAAACCTTTAGAAGTCTTTTACATGGATTTATTTGGATCCATTAGCACTACAAGCTTCGAGGGATGAATTCTAGATTCTAGCCATGCAAGAGGAACTAAACCAATTCGTTAAGAATGATGTTTGGGAGCTAGTAGAAAGACCTAATGACCAAAGTGTAGTAGGAACCAAATGGGTCTTTAAGAATAAAATGAATGATTCCGGTGTGGTGGTTGGGAATAAGGAAAAATTGGTGGCTAAGGGGTATAATTAAATATAAGAGATTAATTTTGAGGAGACTTTTATCCCTGTAGTTAGATTAGAAGCGATTAGTGCTACTAGCCTTTGCCTGTTATAAGGAATTCAAGCTTTTCGTAATAGATGTCAAGAGTTACTTTTTGAATAAAATAATAAAAGAAGATGTGTTTGTAGAGCAACCCCCAAGCTTTGAGAATTCCCAATTTCTAAATTATATTTTCAAATTAAAAAATGCTTTGTATGGATTAAAATAGGTCCCCAAGGCATGATATGAGAGGCTTAGCACATTCCTACTGAAAATGAAGTTTATTAAGGGGAGCCTAGACATTACCCTTTTTATGAGGAGAGTAGGAGATGAATTACTCATTATCCATATCTAAGTTGATGATATACTTTTTGGATCTTCTGATAAAAATTTGTGATGATTTTTCTAAAATAATGAATAAGGAATTTGAAATAAATAGGATAGGAGAATTATCTTACTTTTTGGGATTTAACATAAGATAAATGGATAATAAAACTTTTCTTAATTAATTAAAATACATTAAAGACATCCTGAAGAAATATAAAATGGATAAAGTGAAGCCAATAAATACTCCTATAAGCTCCAATGTTCAATTAGATAAAGACTCAAATGAAAAACCAGTTAATCAAAAGAAATTAAGAGGAATAATTAGATCGCTCCTTTACTTGACATCTAGCAGAGAATCCTTAAATATATCTTAGCAGAGGAAATATATCTTAGCAGAGAATCCTTAAAATACATTAAAGACATCCTGAAGAAATATATAAAATGGATAAAGTGACATCTAACAGTTAATCAAAAGAAATTAAGAGGAATAATTAGATGTCACTTTAAAACCAGTTAATCAAAAGAAATTAGATGTCACATTAAAGACATCCTTAAAACCAGTTAATCAAAAGAAATTAAGAGGAATAATTAGATCGCTCTTTTACTTGACATCTAGCAGAGAATCCTTAAATATATCTTAGCAGAGAATCCTTAAATATATCTTAGCAGAGAATCCTTAAATATATCTTAGCAGAGAATCCTTAAAATACATTAAAGACATCCTGAAGAAATATAAAATGGATAAAGTGAAGCCAATAAATACTCCTATAAGCTCCAATGTTCAATTAGATAAAGACTCAAATGAAAAACCAGTTAATCAAAAGAAATTAAGAGGAATAATTAGATCGCTCCTTTACTTGACATCTAGCAGAGAATCCTTAAATAGTTAATCCAAAGGAGTCCCTCATGACTGTAGTTAAGAGAATCCTTAAATATATCTTAGGAACCTAAACTTAAGAATTTGGTATCTAAGGCATAATACTTCTTTTGAGATTATAGGATATTTTAATTCAGACTTTGTAGGGTGTTGGGTGGATAGAAAGAGCACCTCTAAAATGTGTCAATTTATAGGATAATTATTAGTCTCATAGTCCAGTAGAAAAAAAAAAACTCAGTTGTACTTCATATTACTGAAGCTGAATATATTTTTTTAGGAAGTTGTGTGGCCCAAATCCTTTGATTAAAGCAATAAATTATTGATTTAAGATTACGTGTAGGCACAATG
Source organism: Dendrobium catenatum (assembly GCF_001605985.2). NCBI lineage: Eukaryota > Viridiplantae > Streptophyta > Magnoliopsida > Asparagales > Orchidaceae > Dendrobium > Dendrobium catenatum. The sequence goes on from NW_021318673.1 coordinate 2,623,112, forward strand.
TTAATTCTATGTGATAACACTTGTGCCATCTACATTTCTACAAATCTTATCTAACATTGTAGAACCAAACACATTGATATAAGGTATCACTTTATTAGGGACCATATTACTAAAGAAGATATTGAGCTACATCATGTAGCAAATGCAAACCAACTGACTGACATCTTTATTAAATCACTAGCCTTTGAATTTTTTTGCATCTTAAGGACCACTTTAGATGTAATAGACATAAATACATGAAATTAAAGTTTACTGAACTATGAATCTTCTATTTCTGATCTTTTTATTTATTATTTTTTGTATATATGCTTGCTTTTGTTTATGTGTTATTATTTTCCATGTTTCATTTTTATGTTATTTTTTCTCTTTTTTTTTATTGGTCACTATTGGAATGATATTTTTGCCTTAATTTTGTTTTTGAAAATTTGTAAATAATGATTGTCATTCCTAAATCAGTTAAAGAAAAAAACACCATTGATTGTTTCTCTTTGGCTAACTCTTTTAGCGGTGTAATTTTCTTTTTGAATCAAAAACATATTTTAAATTAATAATTGGACTTTGAAATTGAGATCTTTTTTATCTTCTTACATTAATCTATCTCATATGAATAATTTTTAAAGTTAGTAAATCACTTTCAAGCTTTCTTGATCAAGCTATTGTATTTATTATATGAATATGATTCTGCTTTGTGGTTTACTCCTCTTTATATTAGAGAGTGAATTTTTCTTCTCTTATATTTGGATAATATTCTCACAACTGAGAGTCTTTAAAAATTTTAAAATGGAGCTAACTTGCAAAAATGATAAGAGGCATAAAATGAGTCCAAAAAGAAAAACTGAAAAGATGTGCAATGATCGCTAAAAATTTGAAAGATACACAAAGTGTATTAAAAATTAAAAAATGCACAAAAAATGTCAAACAACTGAAAAGAGGCACAAAATGAGCCTATAAGAAATTAAGCTTCCTTCTCTTTCAAATCTTTAAATCTTAGAAGAATTCATGTGTCACTTGATATCTTCAAAAAACTTAATTTTTTAAACTCATGATCGTGACTAATTACTTTGCTATATTATTCTATAAGATATTTTTCTGAAATGGAGTTTTGAACATATCATTTTTTTATATGATTTCTTTTCTGAATTAGATTTTTTTTTGGCAAAAGATTTTTTACCCTGTAAGAAGTCCTAGCTGTGGTTAACAGGATAGGTTGTTTTATCACTTTTTGATTTCGGCGATGTTCATTCATGTCTTACTAAATTTTTAATCCAATCATAAGAAAAAATTATTATTTTCTAGTATTGATTAAAATAATCTTATTTTTTCTACTCTTTTTAGTATCATCTTTTGTTTATTTTTAATTCCTGTTTTTATTGTATTTTACTTGTTTGTTATTTTTGGGACCTCTTCTGGTCAACTCTATCAATTCTATATTTTTTATTCATATCATCCAGGACAATATACTATCGTCTTGGATGATATCTTTAATTCACTGTTCATCATCCATCTAACGACTAATTTGACTCTATTATTTGTGATCGTCTTAGACGATCTATATTATCCTGGACGATATGATCAAATTCTGACTCAATTATTAGTGGTCATCCTGGACGATTCCATCTTCATCCTTGATTATCCACATGGAAAAAATGGTTGGACTTTTTAAATTTGGCTTGTATGATCCATTATTACCAATCATCCTAGACGATCCACTTGTCAAACATAGACGATCTTTTTAGTCAAAGATCGTACAGGTTGACTCCTTGGTATAATTGCCTGTATCAAATCATCCTGAACAATCTTAGATCATCCTAGACAGTGGCGGAGCCAAAAAATTTATCAAGGGGAGGGCATAAAATTTTCCCTTAACTTTTTTCATCTGGGCTTGGGACCGGCATAGGCAGTTTTAAAAATTTTTTTATTAATAATTATCCAAAAACATATAATATTAAATACGAGATAGTAAACAACTTATAATTTATAACGTCTACTTTTCATATTCTGAAAAAGTTGAATGATAACGTCATTATTAATAGTCAATAGAATCCAAAATTTCTTTTTCAACATAAGCAAGTAATAAATAATTCATCCATTTATCACCAATCCTATTTTGTAGTCGATTTTTTATAATATTCATGGCAGAAAATGCTCTTTCAACGCCTGTTGTAGCAACATGTAATACCAATGCCAATTTCAGTAGTTTAAAAACAACATGATATGTTATATCCTTCCTACTTTGGATCATTTTCTCAGCAAGACTTCCAACATCTTTTAATGAGGTGAACTGATCATCAGATTACATATCCATGATATAAGTATCCAATTGATTTTCAAGAACCGCCCGATCAACAAGAGTAAAATCAGCTGGATAAAACTGTGTCATTTGAATCAACTTGTCTTTGTTGAATGTGTGAAATCCATTATTAGGATTCAAACATGCCATGCACAATAGTAGTTCGGTATTTACTTTTGTAAATACTATTTCGTAGTTGATCTTCAACCTGATTCCAGCCAAACATCCCCAAAAAATTTATCATATTTTCATAATTTACTTCTACCAAAAAAACTAAGGCATGAATGCATGATCCATCGTTTCATAAATCTGGTATTCCAAATACTACTTAATAATTAACCAAAAGCCTTAATAATAGCATAAAAAGGGCTTAACGAAGACGGATACTGTTAGTCTCCAAATCCAGGAGATGGACAGATAGAATAATAAGAACACAACAATCAAAACATTCGTAGTTATAAAGGATAAATGGAAGAAGAAACTGGTAAACCTTTTTTTTCTTATTTGATTAATCAGCCTCTACTCCTGGTTTTGTGTGTGTGTGTGTGGGGGGGGGCGTCCCCCCCCCGTCAATCCCCACACACTGAGCTATCCGGTGTTACATTTGTTCACCCATACTACCCTTACCTTCATTCTGACCCTCGCATTCCCTTTCATTCTAAAATTCTGTATGAGTTTTTTGCCAACCTTAGACATAACACTGCCTACACTACACTTCAATCATATGTCAACAAACGACCTATATAAATCACTTATCAGAACTGCCATAAAATTCTTAAACTTTCCACCTCTAGCAACAAGCTTCATGTCTTGGCTTTAGATCCTGATTTCAATCGGAGCCTATTAATTAGTATTTAAGACACATAAATGCCACTTTCCATGATAGTGCCTCTAGTTCATTAGTCAAAGATGTAGGACAATCCAACATATCCTTAGAACTTCTATAATTCTAAAAGTTGGTGATTATATTCACATTACTCCTCTACTCTCCATCACAACTTATTTTGTAATGGCTCATAGGGATTTCAATGCTATTGATCTTCTATTCTGATACATTGAACACTTGACTAGTATTAAGGATCCTAGTCATAAGAGAAAACCAAATCTGGCCCTATGATACATCATTGCCTATATTCTTGAAACTAAATACAACCTTCAGTTTTATAACCCATCAAACTATCAACCTGCCTTCTACACTAATAGCTCATTCCATATCATTCACAACACTCATCTGCATCCGGAGCACCAGGAGACTAAGGGAGTAGAGGAAGAACCTATTCCTGAATATATTCTAATCTTCTAGTAGTCATAGCTGGATCAGCTGGTGTAGAGGTTTGACTAGTGGGAAGCTAGGTTTGACTCCTACATAGTTGCATAGGAGCAACATCATGTAGCAAATGTTGATCATTTAAATGTCTATGTAGCCCAACGACATAGCAACACAACCAAGATATGACATGATTTGGGGAGCAGTTTGCTTCTATTCACTGTCTCTTTCAGCCACCACCACCACCTCCTTCACCTGATCAGGGTCCTTCTTACCTTTAGATTGCTTTGTGTCTTTTATGGGATGCTTGTGCTAATGTTCTTTTAAGTATGTTATTCTGTCTTATATTTTTCCTCATTTTTATGATGTCAAAAGGGGGAGTAGTGTGTTGTTGGTGGCTTATGTTTTAGTTACTGTATATTTGACTTATTTTAGTTTATTTCTATTCCTATTTTTTTGTTATGTCTTTATCTTTAAATTTTTTTAAAAAAATTATGATTTTAAGTTTTCTAACCACAATGTTTGCCATCATAAAAAAGAGGGAGATTATTATAAATTTGGACCCAAGTACTATAATTTTGATGATAACAAATATTATTATTTCTCGACTACTACTATTCTTACATATCTATTTTATTTGTCCTCCTCACTAACCTTTCAGGTCTATAAGTTCACTTAGAACGTCTTTCAGCATAAGATCAGGTAGACTAAGATTGAGTCAGTCTGTAATTTCTATTCGAATGTATCTTTCGCCTTTGCTTGAGTCATATGTACAATGATTGATCCTGAACCTATATTGCACACATACACTTAGTGAGAGAAATTTAGTGAGTTAATTTTTTTTATCATATCAAACATGATGATTTCAAATCATCATGAATGATAAGATAAAAATAGAAATCATAATTAAGGTATCTGAGTGATGTAAACCTGATTAACAAAATCATCCTTAACAATATTCCCATCATCCTGAATGATATGCTCAAATCACAAAAACTAGCTGCCAAACTCATTTAGGCAAGATTTTAAATCTCTCAAAATTATACTAATCGTACAGGATGATCTGGATGATTTGTATCAATCATGCTAAATTAATAAGGTGATTAAGAAAAGTAATTAAGGTCAAATTGATCGATCATATCAGTCGAGATTATCTCAGAATCGTACTGGATAATCTTTAATAAAAATCATAATTCTCTCCTAAATCTCTTGGACATTCCGAACTATATATTGGATGATAATGTATGATTTTGAACTAATCATACAAGACGATCTCCACATCGTCCTGGCCGATCAGTTATATTTCCATATCATCTCGATTTATCTCTTGGATGTCTAGAACTATCTATTGGATGATAATGTATGATTTTGAACTAATAGTACGGGATGATGTCTAAATCGTCCTAGACATTCAAAATAAATATTGTGTTCTAACTGAAAGGACTAATCATTTAAACTAATTATATAGGACAATCTTTCAATTATCTTGGATGATCTTTGATGGCAAGTTAAAAATTAGGGCGTTTTTAAGGATTTCTATTTAAGTTATCTTAATTGCTAATGATAAATTCTTTTGCTATTGTCCTGACTTAAGAGAGCTTAGAGAAGGGGAAGGAGAGCTTGAGAGAAAGTGAGAGAATTTTATGATAGGGAGTTTGTGAGATGTTCACAAAGGTTGCTCTAAGCAATGATTCAAGTCGTCTTCTTCAATCATTATCCTTGGCTCCTTGGTGGCTCTAGGAAGGTCTTTGTTAGTACTAGATCAAGGTTCTCTTCCTACTTCAGGAGGAAACAAAAAGAGTTGGGGTTCTTTGTCTGCTTCAGGATGAAGCAAAAAGAGTCTAGGTTTTCTACCTCACCGGTGTTGGTGAAAAGAGTTTGTAAAGGCTTATTCGCCTTACTGTGAGAGCAAAAGGAGAGACACTGTAATTTTAATGCAATACTTGGAGGAGAGGCTCCAAGGAGTGGATGTATGTCAGGTTAATCGAACCACTATAAAAATTTAATGTGTTCTTTCTATTTTTATTCCTACACTTTATTTTTAAGCACTTTAAGTTTTTGTGGTTGATTATATGGTTAAAATATCTAATTTATTTTATTAATCGCTTCAACATCAAGGGTTGATCTTATTTATTTCAAAATATTCAAAAAGGTTTAAAAAAATTCTATTTACTTAAGAATTTTTATAACTACTAATTCATCCCCGTCTTGGTTAGCCCCGGGCTAGTTCATAAGGGTTTAATAATCTTAACAAACTTTCAAAGTCTCTTTTTTAACTTTTGAATATTTGTATGTTGGAGAAGGCGATGTCCCGAACATTTAAAAGTTCACTTGCAGATACTTTGAAAAGAATTCATTATTTTTTTTAGAATAAAATAATATTTGGATTGATAATTTTAAATATTTATTTAGGAATCTCGGAATGCAGCACGATGTCGACCTGAATAAATATTTAAAATGCCCCCTATCATGCAGGGACATTTTAGAGTAAAATAAAAATGAAAGTTTGAGATTTTAAATATTTATTTTGGTATCTTGACACTGCATGATGTCGACCCATATAAATATTTAAAATGCCCTATATCTTGCAGAGAGATTTTTGGATATGCTTTATTATTTTTATATTTTAAATATTTATTCGAGAATTTTGACACACGTTGCGATGTCGACTCGAATAAATATTTAAAATACCCCCAATCTTATGAGAGATTTTATGGGATTGTTGAAATACATTATTGTATTATAAGAGAATTTTAAAATGTAAAATGTATATGTGACAACAAGCATATATAAAATACATAAAATATTGAACATAACATTTTCTTGGGTAATTTTATGCATGGTACTTCTTTAGAAATCAACAGTTGATTGTCAGCATAAGTCTTTGCCTTCCAGGTCGATAAGTTGATAGGCTCCTCCCTGATATACATTCTCGATTACAAAGAGGCTCTCCCAATTAGATATGAATTTGCTACTAATTTTTGGATGTGAGATGATTGACCTTCTCAACACCAGGACTAATTCACCTTGTTGAAATGCTTGAGGACACACCATTAAATCAAATGATTTCGTCATTCTTCATCGATAGATCTCTAGGTCTTGTTAAGCGTGTAACTTGATCTCATCAAGTGCATCAAGCTCTTCTATTCTCATTTGAGCATTTTGCTTTTAAGTAAGCTCATTTTAGATAGCTAAACGAAGTGACGGCTGTTCAACCTCTAGTGGCAATATTACCTCAACTTCGAACACTAGTGAGTAAGAAGTAGCTTTGGTTGGCATTTTGTAGGTTGTACGGTATGCCCATAGCGCTTCTGCCATCTTCGTATGTCACTCTCTTTTTTTAGTGAGGATATTCTTCACCAACATCTTGTTGAAGGCTTTCACTAAACCATTTGCTCTTGGATTATATATAGACAAATACCGCCAATCAATTTTGTATCGATTACTGAATTTATAAATTTTGGTGCTTTTGAATGTTGTGCCATTGTTTGAAATTATATGGCAAGGTACATCAAACCTGTAGACAACATGGTGGGTAAAGAACTTAATCACATGTTCGAACATGACTTCTTTGAATGGAGCTGCTTCTACCTACTTAGAAAAGTAATATCTCACTGCTAGTATAAAGCGATGTCCCACGGATGACGGTGGACCTATTGGCCCGATTATATATGTACCCAGCATTAAAATGACCAGGACACTATTGTGGGGTGTAGTGAATTTGGAGGTTGAAATATAACATCACCATAAATATGACACTCGTGGCACCTTCTAGTGTGGTCAATATAATCCCTCACCATTATTCACCAATATTAATCATCCTCTTAATTTTAGCGACCATTTTGGGACTTGCTGATATGCACCATAAAGTCTTTTATGGACTTCTGCTACCACTCCATCAGCTTCATTGGTCTCTAGGCACCTTAGCCACATCTGGTCAAATGCCCGTTGATACAACATGTCATTGAAAAATGCATACCCTAATGCTCCATTTTGGATTTATACAACTATAGATTTTTCGGTTGAGAGTTTATTTTCTTTGAAGTAGTTAATAAATGACTGCCTCCAATCATTCTCTACTTCAATATCTAATCAATGCCACCATGATTCTGAAGCTTGATTAGATTTATATCTCTTGGCTATATGATATCCTTTTGGATAATTTTCTATAATAATCTAATGGAGAGGTTGAGGGTCGACCGGAATTGTATCCAGCTGGCTTGAGTTCGACACTTCTTCCACCTTCATAAATTGTAACAGAGCGGGCTCCAAGACCTAACGGTTGTAAACTCTTATGAATATTGGTCTCTCCTTATTGGTATTTGTCATTTCCTTGGCCAATTTAGCAAAGCAATCTACTTTGGCATTCTTTTCTTAAGGAACTCAAGCTATTTTAATATTTGGCACCTACTTCAGGAGCTCAAGGGCTCGTCGGTGGTAATAGGCCAACTCAAGCTTGCAAATCTCGCAAATACTCAAGACTTGATTTATTACAAATTGATAGTCACTAAAGATGCAGAGATTTTGAATTCTGAAGTCGATTGCAATCTCTAATCCTACTATTAAAGCTTCATACTTAGCCTTATTATTAGTCAGGGGTTCAGTTAAACTGAATGAAAATCTCATTATACCTTCATTGGACGCTATAAAAATGAGATAAATACCAGCTCGGGCTCTTGACAAATTTGGAGGTTAGGTAGATTTGATCGATGATGCACCATCAAAGTACATCTCCCAGAATGGTAGTTTTTCCTCGTCGACCTGCATGATTTACTCATCGGGAAAATCATCATTGAGTTGAGAGTCTGTTGGGATTAGATGTGCGAGGAGAAAATCTGCCAGTTTGTCCCTTAACCATCTTTTGTGTTATATACGTGATATCAAATTATAATAGTATCATTGCCCACCTAGCTAAATAACCTGTCAACACTTATCTTGTCATCAAGAACTTCAGTGGATCAATCTTTGATATTAATATAACTTTGTGAGAGAACATATAGTGGCAGAGTTTATAAATCTCAAAAATTAATGCCATATAATGCTTCTCAATTGGGGAGTAATATATTTCTTCTCTAATCAACCTCCAATTAATGTAGTAGAACACATTTTCCTTATCTTCTTCATTATGCTGGGCCAACAGTGCTCCGAGAGATTATTCTAGTGCTATTGTATATAATATAAGAGGTTTCGCCGAAATTGGTGCCACAAGAATGGATGGGTTTAATAGATATCTTTTAATGCTATGGAACGTTTCCTAACACTCTACGTCCCATTTGAAGCGAACATCTTTTTTCATCTATTTTGAAAATTGTTGGCACCTACCTGACAGATCGATATGAATCACTAGATGAAGGCCAGTTTCCCTTATAATGAGCGAAGTTGACAGAGGTTGCTTGGTGGTGGCATCTCCATAATCACCATGATCTTATCGGGGTCAGTTTCTATGCCTCAACGTCAAACAATGTATCCAAAGAATTTACTAGAGGAGACCCCGAAGACATTTTGAGAGGGTTCATCTTCAAATCAAACTTTCTAATCCTCTCAAATATGATCCTTAGGTCATTTAAATCATTATTTCGGTTCATGCTTTTGAATGTGAGATCATCTATGTAGCACTTAACCTTTTGATGAATCAGCTCATCAAATATACGCATCATTACCGATTAATAGGTGGCTCCAGCGTTCTTCAGGCCAAAGATATGACCGTATAGTATAAAATATCGATGAGCATTCTGAATAACGCCTCTTTCTCATCTTTAGGTGACATCTTGATTTAGTTGTAGCACAATGATTCGTCCATAAATGAGAATATGTTATAATTGGAAGTGTTATCGACCAATAGTTCTGACACTAGGAGCAGGAAGTCATCATTTGGACATGCCTTATTAAGGTCCTGAAAGTTAATACATATACGAATTTGACCATTCTTCTTTTTAACAGGGATAATATTAGCGATCCAGTCATCATATTTTTCTTCATGAATGAAGCCCACCTCTATGAGCTTCTTTGTTTATGCAATCACATGTTCTTCAATCTCCAATAACATTATGCTTGGAGCTTGTTTAATGGGTGATGCATCTGGTTTGATGGCCAATCTGTAAACTACTACATTAGAGAATAAACCAGATATCTCAGTATATATCCAGGCAAAGAAATCCTTGAATTCATAGAAAAGTTATTTTATTTCTTCGATTTGTTCATTGGGTAAGAGACAACTAATAAATGTTGGGTGAGGCACCTCCTCAGTTCCCAAGTTGACTTTTTTTAGCTCGTCCATAATGGCTACCTGTCCACCATCTCCTAATTATTTAGGTGCAGGCTTGACTTCTATAGGTTGATCATCATATGTGTCAACTTCATACATCTCATAGTCACTATTATTCTCGGATATGAACCCCCCGCATGTGATTGCTCGGCAAGTCTCCTTCCGAAGGTATTTTCGCTTGATGAATCTGATATCTTTATACACAGCTATATTCTTTTATTGTAATGCACACGGATTCCTTCCATACCAGAGGCCCAAACATGTACGAAGTTGTCATTTGGTGGTAGAAATATTGATTTGCTTTCATAGCATTCTTTGAATACCTTTGATATTAAACCTAGGTAGCCTCATAGGTAGTAACTCTTTAGAATCAAGGAGCATACAATACCAGTTATTATTCTCTTCTTTGCGCTTTCCAATAGAATATAGTATGTTCCCTAGCACAGTCCCCTTTTTAAGAGGAGGCAAATAACAGATTGTGAGTTCTTCAACCTTATTCACCTCAGGCGGATTGATTTCTTTGAAGTGTTGCAAGGTAATACACGTGACTACGAGTACGCTATCTGAGATCGGCAGGTTGTCTATTCTTCTAGAGAATACACCCTGCAGCGCGTTCATGTAGATAGAGTCATAATTATAATCATCGTTTGAATATGATGAAATCATAAATATAAATGTTTGTGGAAAGCTGAACATCATGCTTCATCTTTTGGAAAAACCTTATGCTAGCAATGGATATCTTTAAATTTTTTTAAGCACAAATCTTCATCAGATGTTTGAGCCCATTGATGCACTCACTTCTTCAATCAAGTATGAATGAAATAAAATAAAATAAATCATTTCTCTATTTTGCTATGTGATTTGATTTATTTGGAGAAAAAGAAACAACTAAAAATTTGAAAAATACTATCTATACAAAGCCTATCTACCAATGTATCATGTTGGAAGAACTATATAGAAACTCAAAAGGCTTGCTGCAACATCAATGGGATCTAATGGAACAACCTGAACTATATTGAAAAATACTTATGATGTTACGATTAAGTTTCCATCATTCTCAACTCAGAATTTTGATTATTTTAAGTTTCTACATTGGCCAAAAATTTTTTTATTTGCAGATTTATCTTTTGAGCTTTGATAATTTTTGGATGGAGGGCCACAAATCAGGAATGACTATAAATGTTTGCAGTACTGTTTTTAGCTTTGTAATTATGTAGAAATAAGGATGGAAGGCTTACGTAGATCATCTTGATTTGTTAGTTAAAAGCTTTGGCTATCAATAAGGCTTTAAATTTGAAGTTTGTGTAAGTGATTTGTTAGTTAAAAGCTTTATGAATAATAGGAGACAAACTATTCAAAAGGACTTTAGCCGCCACTTTATAGACCAAGTTGCACAAGCTAATAGGTCTGAAATTGGAAGAAGATAAATGATTACTCACCTTAGGAATAAAAACAATAATTGTCTCTTTCCACTCACACATCTCCCCTGAGCAAAGAAAATGATTGATTGCATTCCAGAAATCTTCCTTAATTATGGACCAATAGGCTTTGATGAATGTGTAAGTAATATCATCATATCCCGGAGATATGTTTCCTCCTGCCCCCTTGATCACGGATTCCACCTCCTCTATGGAAAACTCCTTGCTTAACATAGAAGAATCATCTTCATCCAATAAGTTATTTGTATTCGGCCAACCAGTTAAAGTGCATCTTCTAACCCTCCATTTATCTTTGAAAAAGCTGAACAAAACATTTTCAATTTGATGTTGATCCTCCACAATAACACCTTCATCTTTTTTGACATTGTTAATAAAATTAGAGTTCTTTCTAGCACTAGCAAAAGCTTGAAAGAATCTAGAGTTCCTATCTCCATCTTCAAGCCATTTGAGTTTTGCACGTTGCCTCCACCATGTGTTCAAACGAGCCAATGTGTACACATCTTTGTTACCATAGATAGTAGCTAGTCTCTATCTTCCTTTATTGGGAACCTCAAGTTCACCAATAACCAATTGAGAAGAAAAATCCAATACATTGAAAGAAGCAAAGTTCTTTCCAAAGCACCAAAATTCCTCCCAACAAGCCTACTGAAGGAACTAGAAAATACTTCCAATCTGAACCAATCATAGAATTTATCTCCCTTCTATCAATAGAATATAATTTGGTTTCAATCAAACCCACAAAAATACTCCATGATCTTTCAATATATCTTTGAAATATAGAGAAGCTTTTTTCTTTCTAGCTCATCTACAATTCCAAAAGATAATTGAAGACATTATTGAACAAAAGGGGACAATGTCCCCAACTTATCCTTTTGACCAGCATTTCCCCTTCTACTTTTAGTTTTCATATTAATAGATCCCAAACCCTTGAGTTGTTTAGAACCTTTTTTCTTGACATTAGAAGAACCGCCTTCTGTGTTTTCCAGCTCCACCTCCGAAAAAACATGATCTTTCTTCATTGAATTAATTACTGGTTAAAGAAACTTCAGCAATAATCAATCCAACATCATTTTCTGGACTTAATATTTCCCCTTCCTCCACCACTTGATTAAGAGCATCAAATTTGTTAAGAATAGTAAGAGCATTACCTGAATCAACCGACAAGACTCCTCCATATTCCGTATAGTTATTCACATTGATAGATTTCAATGTTTGTGGAAAACTGAACATCACGCTTCACCTTTTGTAAAAACCTTATGCTAGCAATGGATGTCTTTAAAAATTTTTAAGCGCAAATCTTCATCAGATGTTTGAGCCCATTGATGCACTCACTTCTTCGATCAAGTATGAAAAAAAAAATTTAAAAAAAAAATTATCTCTCTATTTTGCTATGTAATTTGATTTATTTGGAGAAAAAGAAATAACTAAAAATTTGAAAAATACTATCTATACAAAGCCTATCTACCAATGTATCATGTTGGAAGAACTATATAGAAACTCAAAAGGCTTGCTGCAACATCAATGGGATCTAATGGAACAACCTGAACTATATTGAAAAATACTTATGATGTTAAGATTAAGTTTCCATCATTCTCAACTCAGAATTTTGATTATTTTAAGTTTCTACATTGGCCAAATTTTTTTTTTTTATTTGCAGATTTATCTTTTGAGCTTTGATAATTTTTGGATGGAGGGCCACAAATCAAGAATGACTATAAATGTTTGCAGTACTGTTTTTAGCTTTGTAATTATGTAGAAATAAGGATGGAAGGCTTACGTAGATCATCTTGATTTGTTAGTTAAAAGCTTTGACTATCAATCAGACTTTTAATTTGAAATTTGTGTAAGTGATATGTATATATTTGCCTTAATTGGCTCAATAATCTTTAAAAAAAAAAAAAGAGGATGAAAGACTTTATTGTGCTATGATCGCCCGGTCAATTCTTTGCTTTATTCCTTATATTGTTTCAGTTATTGGTTTTACTGTTGTTACTCCATTAGTCCATCCTATATATTAATGGCTTTTCCTTTTTTGAACTGCTTTTTTATAAGCCTAAGGGAAGAGATTAATGAACAGATTAGAGGTGTGAGTCTTACAGATAAATGGCTCGTTAGCTGAGTTTAATGAGCGATTGAGTTAAATTTGAGCTAATCCTAATTTGACTTGTTAGCTCATGAGATGACCTGTTTAAAAAATATTAATATAAAATACACTTAAAATATATTAATATTTAAAAATTTAAATATAAAATCATTTAAAATGTTAAAAAAATATATCTTACTTTATTATATTAAATAATTCATTATTATCTTTCTTCTAATTTTTCATTATTTTTATCTCATTATTATTAATCATTGAAATTATAATCATTTTCTTTCTTTCAAAATGAACAAGCCAACCATGAGTTGAACTCGAACTCGTAAGAAAAAAACTCAAGTTTGACCTTAATTAATTAATAAAATTTAATTTTAAGCTCAAACAAAAGGTGACTCAAGATCAACTCTTAACTCATGTACACTCCAATTCAAATTAATTAAGAACTATAACTATCAACCATCAATAATTTTTGAATTTTGATTTCGAATCTTGCATATATAATATGTTTATTAGTGTATCTTAATGGGCCTAAACAGTAAATATCAAATATATATATATATATATATAAGATAATTTTAAGGAATTAAAATACATCAGAATATCCGAATATAATTTGTACCAAGATAGTAAGACCAAAATTTTAAAATTATAAGATAAGTACTTAAAATTAAAAGATATTTAAATTCCCTATAAAGATAATTAATTTATTATTATTATTATTATTTTACTTAAACGTCTTCTAATTTGGAACATTCAATTTGTAATACTATCAAATCATAAGCCGTAAATGAGAAAAATAAAGAATATAGTTATATTAAGGAGTTGACAACCAACATAAAATTTATCGAATAATCATAACATAAATTATTTAATACATAACGTGCTGTGGTATCTCGTAAAGCTGAACATTTTATTTTAACATCTTAATATAAATTATATCATAATATTATGATAAAATTATTTTTTAAATAAACTTGCAAATCTTCCCTTCTCATTGGAATCTCCTGCGGCTTTAAGAACATTCCATTCATTATCAAAAAATGCTTCATAAAATATAAATATTAAAAAAATGTTTTGATGATAGCTTACAGAATAATGGAAATGACGACACAAATTAAATTGATAATGATAAGGAACAAAAAGAAATGCAAGTAAAAAAAAATTTTTTTTTTTTTTTTTGAATTAATTATCACCTGCTGCGACATGGGCCCTGAGATGTTGCTCATACAACGGTCGATATTTTTCTGGAACAAAATGCTTGAACCTGTAGAACAGAATGAAAACAAAGGTCAGAGTATTATATAAATAAATAATAAAAATTATAAAGTTTAAATAATTTGAGAATAAATAAAAAAAATTTGAACATATAGAGACGCACAAACTAGTGAGAGCTACATAAAAAATCTATATTACGATTTCGTTTGTTTTGCTTAAATATTATCATGCATTTATTTATAAACAACGTCCTAAAGAGTTTATAATCAATGAATTCATGATCAATTAGCCCAGAAAATTTCCCTCATTATTTCTAGGAACAATCGCTCCCTCAATTTGTCCACTAATATAGGTCGGCTATCCCCTCTCTCTAACATAAACCTCCTCTCTCTTATTCAAGAAGACTGAAATAATCCTATATAAGTCAAAATTTACAATGCAAATAGAGGTGTGGAAATGCTTAGGAGAAAAAATTTCTTGACTTATGATACTTTTTGTTAAAATCCAGCCGTTCAATGTAGAAAAGATCCAACGGCTCTAGTGCATGATCAGTGGGACGCATGACTTACGCCAAAATTCTTTCCATGTTCGGGTAGCTGATTTAGGAAGAATTCTATTAGAGTTATTATGTAATTATTTATTTCTGTATTAAGATTTCTTATATAGATCTATAAATAGGAAAAAAATCATGGAATAAAGCAAGCATTTTTTCTTCTCAAACTTCTTGTTTTCTAACACTTTTCAATATTATTTTGAAGACAAAATACTAGATAAGTGAAGAAAGCGTGTGTTGATTCCTATTTTTAAAAAAACAGGTGATGCACAAGAGTGTGAGAGTTATAGAAGAATTAAATAAATGTGTTATACTTCAAAATTATTGTAGAGAGTTATTAAGCATAGGTTACAATGTCATACTAATGTTTCTTAAAATCAAATTTGAATTCATGCCGGATAGGTCTCCTATGGAAGCTATACATTTATTGAGAGGTTTGATGGAGAAGTAAATAGGAATAAAGAGGATCAACATATGATATTTATTAATTTAGAGAAAGCACGTGATAAAGTTCCAAGAGAAGTGCTATGGAGAGATTTAGAAAATAAAAGAGTTAATAATGCTTATACTCAAGTCATCAAGGATATATATGTAGGAGTAGTTACTTTTGTTCAAACACAAGATGATTTGATCAAGTATTTTCCTATTTCATTTAGATTACATCAAAGATCAACTTTAAGCCTATATCTTTTTGCTTCAGTCATGGATGTTCTTACTACACATTTGCAAGAGGATGCACCCTAGTGTATGCTTTTTGCTGATGATATTTTTCTTGTTGATAGGACTAGAGAGGGAGTTGAAGGTAAACTTAAATTATGGAGGTCAACCTTAGAGTCTAAAGTTTTTTGTTTGAGTAAATCTAAAACAGAATACATGGAGTATAATTTTAGTAATAGATCTAGTGGAGGGTTGTGACTTTGGACAATCAACTCATTAATAAGAGTACATATTTTAGATATCTTATGTCTATTGTCCAGAGTGATGGTAAAATATAGATAGGTATATTATTAGTAGAATTCAAGTTGGATGGTTGAAGTGGAGGAATGCATCGGGCCTGTTATATGATAGAAAAGTTATCCTCAAACTTAAGGAAAAATTCTATAAGATGGTGGTTAGACCTGCAATGCTTTATGGTGCAGAATGTTGGTCATTAAAAGAGAAGCATAATATTAAGTTAAGTGTTGCAGAGATAAGGATGTTCATGTGGATGAGTGACTTTACTCTTAGAGATAATGCTAAACGAGCATATACATGAAATGATTGGAGTATCTCCAATAGAAGATAATATTAAATAGTAGATGTATTAGATTTGGCCTATATTAAGAGAGGTAGAGGTAGAGGTAGAGGTAGACCAAAAAGGACTTGGTTAGAAAATATTAGAGATGACCTTTTTTTTATTAAATTTAAATGAGAATGTCACTCTTAATATGACCAAATGGAGAAAAAAGATTCACGTAACTAACCCCATATAGTGGGATTAAGGCTTGATGTTGTTGTTGTTGTTGTTGTTGTCGTCAAAATTTACAATGCAAACATAATAAGCTCTTCATTTCATCAATGCCCTTAAAGAAAAGTTCATCGATTTTTGAGAAGGCAAAGATATAATATTAGATAATTGTTAGTATCTGTAAGGATTAATGATTTCTCAAAAATTAACAGAAGTATAAGACTAATATAGAATAATAGAGCAGTTAAATATCATAAATGGAATAGATAAGAGTTGATCTCGCGGTATATTTCTCCTGCGATACTTGAAGTTCACCCACTACCTTCATCTTCTGCTCACTCAGCAGATACTACAACAACTCACTCGAGGATACACAGATTATAGGATCCCTCACAACAAGTACCTTCTTTCATAGCATTACAATCCTTAAATAACCATACTTGCTCTTTTTGGTCTTACCTTCTACATGAAGAGCTTCCTGCAAACTCACCACTGCTAGGGCAATCTATCCTACTCCCTTTGACACCAGTTCCCAAAGGAGGACTAGCCTCCTCTTCCTAAATAGCTAGGTCTCCTCGTCTTCATCCCTAATAGTTATCGTCTCCACAGGAACGATGGGGCACCAGTAACATACAACTAGCCGCCAATTGCGAAAGATGGCGCAATAATGATCGCCTCCCAACTTTCGTTCTCACTTTCTTTGCACAAATCCAACCGGTTGCTGGGTCACTTCTTTATTGACCTTTTGCTCGGTGAGTCTGTCACAATATAAGCAGCCTTCTTCTAGGATGGGACAACTCACCGTTGATGGAAGGTCGTCTTCTTGGATGTTTGGCAATGAAAGCGAGCTATTACAAGGAAGTCCATTTCTCAAAGCACTTGCCACTTCTCTTATCACAATAAGAAAGAAAATAAATCTGTCTCCAATGCAAGCCCACAATTTATAAAGAAGCCCAATGCAGAATGATGCCACGTTGACATCATCATTACAAGGTCAACGCAGTCCTCGAGATTACAATAGAAATGGGGCAATAAATTTTTATTAATTTCTCTATCTTACGTTAGATAGTCATCTTTAATTTCATTCACTAGCCCTTTTCACCACTTGCCTGTCAAAGGGCCAAGTAAATCAGGAAACTAAAATGACACTCATAATCGCCTTCTCAGGTGTTTTAAAAGGTAACAATAGGGTTGTGACGAGGGTATTCTCTCTCAGGAGAAAATCCCTCAAAGGAGTCACCTGGAACTCGCACAAGGATAATGACGAGCATCACTCGCGCACAGCCGCCAAGGATCTCTCCCTATGCTGAGCTACTAGGATGTTCCTCGCTGAGCAATAAATTGCCACTCATCTCATTTAAATCCACCTCCTATTAGCTCACCAAACTCAGTTATAGGAAAAAACCTACCTCAGGGACTTCACATTACATTCAACTATTAATAACAGGCTCAAGGACTCTTCACCCCCGCAAGCAACTCATCGCACCTTCCACAACCTTGGGCCTCTTATGGTAGTCCTCGACTTGATAAGAAAATTCACCAACTACAAGTAAATCTCCTCCTCTTGAGAATTGCCTCTCTTGAGCTCACCCAACAACATACAGCTCACTAGACCATTGACTTCATTCTCTTACAGACAATTAGGGGGAAACACATCCTAGATTAACATGAAACATTGTACGTGTATTATATGTACCTTGTATTTTTACTTTTCTCTGCATAGTCTTTCATGTTTCCCTCAAAACCTTATAAATATAGGGTGATGAGGAACATTTAGGGACATTTTCTTTGGATCATTTGGGCCTCTTGAGTCTCACTTTTTTGTATTTTTGACAGGGATGGTAGAGATTCTGCCAACTTAATCTCCTATCTACTCTCTCTACTTTCCATTCTCACCAACAGACTCTTAGCTCACCAAACAAATTTGCTAGTTTAGTCGAGCATCATCCGTCAGACAAATCTGAATTCAACAAAAATCAATTGAGATTCTTACAAAATATCATTTGTTGTGGATTGATGGATTTTTAATTGCAATGGATTTGCATACAAAATTAACAAAACAACAACAACAACAAGCCTTTATCCCACTAAGTGGGGTCGACTTCATACAAAATTAACAATAAGGTCATATATTTTAGCTTGCTAATGGAGACATTTATAAAAGTCATTCAAAGTAAATCATCTTCTTTATGCTACATAGTTAACATGATAATCGCAACTAAAACAATTTTAAGTGATAATTTATAAAAGAGGAATTTTTTTAGAAGATATAGGGTTTTATAATTTTGGAATTCATAATTATCATTTAATATTACCACGCCAGCTTCAAGTGAAGGAATTTAAGCATACCCTTCAAGAAGGAAAAGCCTCCCAGGGGCAGAAAATAACTTTGCAATTGACTCCAAAACAGATGTTATCTTCATAGTCTTGGATTTCAATGCCCTCATAAAACTGACGAAGTCTTTATATTCTTCACCAGAAAGTTTTTCTTGCACCTGTTTCATTATCAATAGTAAGTCCAAATGGGTATCATGACAAAATGGTGAAATTCATTTCTCGATTAAAAAATCTAAGCGGGGTTCAACCAACTCAACCAAAATCATTTAGATTCAAAAAGGTAAATTTACCAATAAAAACTGATGAGAAGCTTGCTTCATCCATTTAACAAAATACCCAAACCTTGAAAAAAAAAATATTAGCTAGAATATTCGTTACTTTCTATGATTTACATCCAACGGGCTTTAAGGCACTTCATTGCGTAGCAGTCTCCTCAATAGTACCGTGGCAAAATTCTAAGTTTATAGCTTGCCTTCTAACTTTTCAAAACGCAATCTTAGCCCTTGATATTAGTAGAACTAAACTAAATCAATCCACTAAATATTAGCTGTGTTTACACTAGAGAAAAAAAAAAGTTGTAACTTTATCAAACTTAATTGAGATAGGTATGCTAAAATAACCACTTTAACTACAAAATCGAAAACAACTCGCCAGTATTTGAGAGTCATTCATCCTTAACCAACCCATCGTGCCCATGTTCATACATTTGATCTGGTTCATCAAGGCTTACTTCTCGGGCAGTTAATGTCGGCCTCAATCTAACAAGCAAGCCACTTCTCCCTTCACACAGGCATTCCCACTGGTGGGTTCCTGAATTGGGGCAGACTCAGTTTGTCATCCGCATCCTACCCCATGCAAGTCTTTGTTAGGTCGGCCCAAGGGGGGCTGGCTAAACCTGTTGAACCGGTCCCTAGTGGACCGGTTTTGGTTTACAGGTGTGTGTGTGTGTGTGGGGGGGGGGATTAGGAATTAAGGGGAAGAGGGTGGCGGCTAAGCATAGGGGACCCACACTTTAATTGAGCATTGTATTGGAGGGAAATTTCAAATTAAGGGATGTTTAGGGATTAAACTTTTGTCATTTTTCTTTAGTTAGTCTTGTTTTGCTAGGGTTAGGGTTATCTTGGATTTGAATATTAATTTTGGATCTCTTGTGTGGTGCTCGGGCTCTAGTATTTGGCTAGAGAATTGGAGAGTTGGTTCTTCCTCTCAAATTGAAGATCCATGTATCTTGCGCTGTTTTTCTTTTCTATTAGTGAATTTCAAAGGTTCTCTCTCAGATTTCCTATAGTTTTGTGGGAAAATTTGCTGTTTACTGCAGATTTCTGCTTTGTTTTCCATTATTTTGGGTTGTTTTCTATCAAATTGGTATTAAAACACGTCGATCTAAGGGATATCAATGGCTGAAAGGAATGTTGAAGTCTTGGAGGGAGAACTTGGGCAACTCAAATCATATTTTGAGGAAAAGATTTCTGATTTTTAAAATCAGATCACATCCGTTAATGAAAGGATGGAAGGAAAGTTCGCAGTGGTGGAAGATATGTTGAAGAAATTGCTAGAAATCAAACCCAATCTGGCGACATCGGAAGCAAAGGAAACTACCGGCGGCCATGGAAGAGGTGGGAACCCTAATACGTTAATCCAGAAGTGGAGATCTTGGAGGGTGAAGACGGAATGCCTCATCTAGAACCACTTTCTAGGCAGGAGATAAAGACTAGGTGCTGATTTTGTGATGGGAGAGGATTTCGATCGTTGGGGTGCTAATTTTGAAAGAATAATATGAGATTTTGATGAAGGGTTTGGGTATGATCGTCGGAGGGAAGAATGTGACAACTGGGGAGCACCTCCTCTTCGAGAATTGGAAGGCTATGAAGGATTCAGGGGGGGGGGGGGGGGGGACCGGAGGGCTGGGAAGCAAAGACCCGAAGGTCAGGAAGCTAAAATGCCTATCTTTGAGGGCGAGGACGCATATGGCTTGATATACAAGGTGGAGCGATACTTTGCAGTTAACAGATTAACAAAGGAGGAGAAATTAACATCTGCAGGACTATGCTTAGAAGGGAAGGCACTAGCATGGTACCAATGGCAGGACATGAGGCAACCCATTTGGAGCAGGAGGGAGGTCAAGGATTATTTACTAGAACGTTTTCAAACAAGTTTGGGAGGAAACTTCTATGAGCAGTTTTTCGCCTTGATGCAGCAGGGTACCGTGACAGGTTCAAGTACCTTGCTAGTAGGCTAGATCGACTCTTAAAGACAATACTAGAATGAAATTTTATGAAGGGGCTTAAACCAGAGATTCGAGCAACGGTTAGGGTGATGATCCCCTGAGACTTGGGGGAAGCCATGGAGCTAGCACAATTGGTGGAGGACCAGAATTATCTGGAGAGGGGGGCTAGGGGGAGAAACTCAAGGGGGTCATATAGAATGACCACCATCTTCTTAGCTCCCAAGGGGCCTACACCAAGGAGTTTGAGAGAAGCACCAAGGGAGAAAGCTGGAGGGGGAAAATTTAAAGAAGCTTACTAAGAAAGAGACACAGTAGAAGAGGGCTAAGGGGTTATGCTTCAAATGTGATAAGAAGTACATGCTAGGACATAGGTGTAAGGACCGAACTCTTCAGATTCTCACCGTCTATAATGAAGAGAAAAGTGAAGAGGGAGGTGAGAGCGGACTAGTGGTGGAGGAAGAGAAGTTGCATCTTGATGCTACAGAAGTCTCCCTAAACTCTGTGCACCCCTGAATCATACCAAAAAAGTGAATAGAGAAATAGCTGACAGAGAGGTAGTGATGCTGATAGATAGTGGGGCAACCCACAATTTCATCTCCAATCAGATTGTCGACCTGTTGGGGGTGAAATTACTGGCTATAGGCGGCTATGAGGTGATGATGGGCATGGGAAAGGTGGAGATAGGTATAGAGGAGTGGTACTGCCCATTCAGAGGATCCAGGTGAGGGAGGATTTTCATCACTTGGAGTTGGGGAACACTGATGTCATCCTGGGAATGAAGTGGCTACAGACCTTGGGAGATACCAAGGACAATTGGGGAGCACTGAGGATGGAACTAGTGGTAGAGGGAGGATTGTGATACAGGGAGACGTCGGGCTATCCAAGGCTAGAGTATCTCTCAAATCACTAATCAGGACCATACAAGAGGTGGGAGGAAGATTTTTGAAGGAGTTGCATCGCTTTGAAGGGGTCAGACTAGAGGATGAGGGAGACATTCTTACAGTACAGCCACTCATAAAGCAGTTCGGGAGGTTTTTTAGCCTCCCCGGGGCCTACCTCCCCAGAGAGAGCTAGAGCATGCCATTACTTTGAAGGAAGGCGTGTCATCAATCATTGTTCATCCATACCGCTATCCTCATATTCAAAAAGATAAAACTGAGAAGCTAATCCATGAGAAGTTGGAGGCGAGGATCTTCAAGCCTAGTGTGAGTTATTTCTCTAATCCTATTTTACTAGTCAAAAAGAAGGATGGGCGTTGGAGGTTTTGTGTAGACTACAGATCCTTAAACAAGGAGACAGTGCCGGATAAGTTCCCTATTCCTATGATTAATGAGCTCTTGGATGAGCTGTATGGAGCAGAGGTGTTTTCCAAGCTGGTTTTGAAGTTAGGATATCATCAAATTAGAATGAAGGAGGCAGATGTTCCGAAGACGACTTTTAGGATACACGAGGGGCACTACGAGTTTCTAGTGATGCCCCTGCTACTTTCTAGTCCTTAATGAATAGGGTGTTCCGACCGTACCTCCGAAAATTTGTTCTGGTTTTCTTTGTTATGGTATACAACAAAACGAAGGAGCATCTGGAACACTTGAGGGTGGTTTTAGAAGTTCTACAGGAACATCAGATGATAGCCAACCTAAATAAGCGCAGCTTACCATAGGCTCATGTGGAGTACTTGGGGCATGTGATATCCCAATGAGTGGCGGCTGATCAAATAAAAATTGAGGTAGTGCAGAAATCGCCTCTGCCTAAGTACTTGAGGGAGCTGAGAGGTTTCCTAGGACTAACTGGTTACTACCAAAGATTTGTGAGGGGGTACAGTACCATAGCCTTTCCCTTAACTGAGCAACTGAAGAAAGATATCTTCTTGTGGGGAGAGGCAGCGACCCAGACATTTGAGAGACTGAAGAAAGCCATGACTATAGTCCTAGTTTTAGCTCTCCCAAATTTCAGCTAGATTTTTGTAATGGAGACCGATACTGTCTAGATATGGGTTGGAGACCGTATCATGCAGAAAATGTCTATAGCATACTACAGTCAAGTGCTATTAGCTAGAGGTAGGTTAAAGTCGGTATATGAGAGGAAATTGATGGCGATTGTGCTGGACATTCAGAAGTGGCGCACTTACTTGCTAGGTAAGCATTTCATTGTCAAGATAGATCAGAGGAGCTTAAAATACTTACTAGAGCAAAGGATGGTGATTGAGGAGCATCAGAGGTGGTTGTCCAAACTACTAAGCAATGATTTTGAGATCCCGTATAGGGCAAGTTTGGAAAATAAGGCGGTTGATGCTTTATCAAGATGTGTTGGGGAGCTTCAGGGATGGCAATTTTAGTACCACTTATGGTAGACTGGGGGGCTATCAAAGAAGAGAGTATACATAATGCAAAGTTAATGAAGATTAGAGAGGATTTGATGAAGGCACGAATAGCCATCCTGGGTACTCACTTGAGAGGGAAACTCTTAATTACATCCTGGGAGGTTTGTGATACCACAAATCTCCATCCTTATTCCCCACCTATTACAGGAGTTCATGGGAGTGTAGTTGGAGGCCATTCTGGGGTAGGGAAGACTTACAGGAGACTGACTGCTGAGTTATATTGGAAGGGGATGCATAAAGATGAGGGAATGGTGGCGAGGTATCAGAGAAACAAGTACATGGCTATGGCTCCAGATGAGTTACTACAACCATTATCACTTCCAAACAGGGTATGGGATGAAGTGTCCATGAATTTCATAGATGGTCTACCATGATCAGAGGGGTTCACAATTATTATGGTGGTGGTTGATAGGCTGATTAAGTATGCATATTTCATCCCCTTACGGCACCCCTACACCACAATGATAGTGGCAGCAGCATTCATCAGGGAGGTGGTTAGACTGCATGGGATCCCATAGTCGATAGTGTCTGACCGAGATAAAGTATTCCTCAGCAAGTTTTGGAGGGAGCTGTTTAGGTTGCAGAGTACTATTCTCAAGAGAAGCACCACTTACCATCCTTAGAAGAATAAACAAACAGAGGTAGTAAATCAAAGTTAGGAGGCTTGAGGTGTTTTGCATCTTAAACACCGAGGATGTGGGCAAAATGGTTAGCATGGGCCGAGGATTGTTATAATACATCATACCATTCAGCTTCTCGAATGACTCCTTTTAAAATGCTGATAGAAGGGACCACCCACACTTAGTGCACTTTGAGAGAATGGAGAGGAAACGCGTCAATTTCTTCAGTTGAGCAGTATTTGGAAGAAAGGGGGAAAGTCTTGGAGTAGTTGAAGAAACATCTGTGGAGGGCACAATTAATACACACAAAATATAAATATCATAACAACAAAAGCATTAATATCATATATATTCTAAAGTACCTTCAAAAGTATTTAAATGTATCAAAAAATGAATTTGAGGAGATAGGACTTCCCTAAATTCTTGATATGTACTCTTGATATGTTCTCTATGAATAAGCATATGTTATTCTATTAATATAAGGGTAGCACTCCATTAGAACTTATTGATGAGGACATCCGACCTTGAAGAGTCTACTAGAGACATGGCTGTCGATCTACGACCACGATTGCGCCGCTTTACTTTTGATTATCATTGTATTAGATTTATAATTGATGTATTAATTTATGAGTTTTATTGTACTTTTCCTTTTATGCCCCACTTGAAAGCCTAGTTGATGAGGACATCCACCGAACATTTCGATGTACTTACCATCGGCAGGATCGTAGATCGATGGCTACTATTCATAGTATCTATTTATGATATTTTAGTGCATTTATTTTATTTTTCAGTTTTCCACTTGTACCCTTATGAGAGATTTGTGTCATGTTGTAGCCTGAGGGCATTTGTGTCTTTTATATTTTGTTCTTTGGAGGCCTATATATGAAGGCCTAGTCTTTGTATCATTTTCTAATGATGAATTATGAAGAAAATTCCAGCTTTCTTTGATCTCTTAGTGAGCTCTTGAGAAGAAAGCCTAGGTGGGTGAAAGCAATACCCATCAACCTTTGGAGGAGTCAAAGATTCGCGATTCTATGATCTCTTTGTGAGTTCTTGGTTCTTTATTTTAGTCTTCATCTTCCTCTTCCCTCTTCCCCTATACCGCCGGCCATCCCCTCCCTTTCTCCCCAAACCGACGGCCTCAACCCCTCCCCTTGATTCCCCACTACCCGCCGCCCCTCCACCTAACAAGTTACTGGCCACTTAATCAACCCGGCGGCCGGCCCAACCCCCTTCCCCTTTGTCGCCGGCCTCCCCTCTTGCTCCCATTCAATTATGATGATTTCAATCATCATAACTTTGTTCATAAATTAACGCAAGCAATTAAAGGAGAGATTTAAGTCATTTGAAATTCAAATTTGAATTTAAAAAACTTTCTTAGTTAAAATCCAAATAATGAAAGTTTTAATTATGAATCCGATTTAACAATAAATTAAATTAGATTTCTTATTTACTTTCCTAGTATACAAAGATCTATTTGGAAACTCACAAAATATCTCAATAATCCCTCTCTCCCCTCATGAAGCCGCTGGCCCCATTAATGGGCATCACCATGGTTTTTCCTAATGAGACCCTAGCTTTCATTTGAATTTTGAATTCTAGTTCTTCCCTCCACCCCATTATTTCCTTTAATTAATTACCCTCTTTAGATAATTAATTCCAAAAGGAGAAATTAAAACCTCAAATCCCCAACACTAATCCTAACCGTCCCTTCCCTCATCTTGCCTAGCCCAAACCGCCGCCCCTCCTCTCCATACCACCAAATGCCGGACCTCCACCTCCAAGGCACACAAAAAAGAGTCCTCCCATGTCCATGTATGACGGATCCGAAAGTTCACGGATTCATTTACAATTCTCAAAAGGAAATTGACATCATTCAATCACCTTTCTTCGATCCCGGAATTGGATCCGAAGGCACCGTCGAAGAATACGTGGAGCGTATTCTCTTCATTTTGGCGTCCGTCATCGAAGAGAAACAACCCATAGGATCGTCGAAGATCGCCGGACGACCACCCGTCTCTCCAACTCCGGCCAACTCTTCGTTGATAAAAACCGCCAGCATCCTCTATCTTTCAATGGTGTCACTGGGTTTGCTAACCATCATCCTCCACCAACCCTACTTCCAAAGACGGATCGAGAGGAAAACTTGAAGGTGAAAGTTCTATTTGTTAAGTGCTGGATTATTGTTAATTGCATATTTGACTTGCTTTCATCTTGTTATTGTCTTGAATAGCTCTGTTAATCTATCGTGTAACCGCATGCTAGAAGCAAGTCAATAACTACAAAAATTGAAAATCCTAACTTAGTAAAACGTTAACCTTATAAATTCATTGCTAAAAAAATTTCTTAATAAAATCCTAGAATTCCGTTGTTTGTTTCACATCAACTTGGTATCAGAGCATGGAAAGTATGAGTTATATGTGCTAGAAGTCATCCTAGGAGTTTATTTAACTTTTCGGAAGCTTGTTGCATGCATACCATCGCATAATTAATTTTAATTACTATTTTAGCTAGCTGTATAGAAAATTTCTGCTACATTTAGAGGCCTTCAAAAGAAGTTAGATGACCTCGTTAATTTAGGGGGCTCTATGACTAAAACTATGATGGAGAAACATGTTGGCTCTCCCCACTCTAGGTACGTTCCCCATTCGGTCAATCATGTTAGTAGGAAGTTGCCCCACTTTGCTTATCAACCTAGACCTAAGCCTAAGCCACAACAACCTCACTTAGAGTCACCTTATCGTCTACCCACCTTTGATGGTTCCTCGGACCCTTACTACTTTAGGGAATGGGTTAGATAACTAAAGGACTATTTTGAATCATGTAGCATTCCTAAGTCCCACTAGGTTAGCATTGCTAAGTCTCTCCTGAACGGTAGTACTCGTCAATTTTGGATGAGGATGGAAGATCATAAAGAGTCTCGTGGCGAATACCCTACTTCCGATTGGAAAGACATGAGACGAGAACTTGGATTAAAGTATCTTTCACCTACTTATGGCCAACCATCTGATTTTAAGATTAGGTCATCCCCTATTCATCAAGCTTTAGGGTACAACATTCTCAAGAACCCTACACGTGAAAGTTAGTCCTACTCACCTGTTACACTCTAATATGATATCATGACTCCTAGTCCTCACCGAGCGGCAGTTACTCATTTCCATACCTCTTTGGTTACCCGTAAACCTGTTTGACATACCACTCCCACTCACGTAGTGGCCCCAACACCTAGTAATCTTCCTCTGGAACCCCACCCTACCTCTTTTGTTGGGATAAACCATGAAAATCACTATGGTCGAGACAACCCATCCCTTAGTAACTTCAGGGTTGCTGCCCCACTCTGTAGGTCTTCACCTAGCCTGGGGACGACTCCTAGCTATCCAGTCTTTGACCCTGCAAGTGTAATTTTAACAAAAAGATGCAATGCAAAGGAGAAGTCCCATGAACCTGAAACTGAGTGCATCCATTTTATGGATACTAATGATATCACTGATAACGATGACTTCTTTAAGGATGAAACTGAAGTGGTTGAATTAGACTGCCTGCCTGACTTAAACCTTGATTTAGGAGATCTAGAACCTTGATACCTTAGCCCATCCGGATCCTAATCTCATTAAGGATATTCCATTGGATAAGGACTGCCCGGACGATATTAATTTGATCTCGGAAGAAGCTGTTTTGACCTTGAACACATTGAAATTGACTTCAGAAGAATATGATTTAATTATATCTCCTACAAAGATGACTTTGAATAATTCTAATTTAATTTCGGATAATTCTGATGGCGATGTGGATAATCTCGAGTTGGGAGTTAGTCAATTAAATTTACTACCTGAATTAAACAACGACTTAATTGACCCCAAATCCATTGATCTTAGGGTTATAACCAAATTTGATTCTATTGAGGATAGTAATATGAGTTCGAAAGACAGTAATTTGTGTCTGAAAGTTTCTGAGCCTAATTTGAATAATGAGCATCCTCATGTTTTATTAGAGTCTATTTTAGGAGTTGCTCCTCTAGATTTATATTTGAACAAGTGTGTCTTTCTTGATTGGGCTTATCTCTCCATTATTCGTACCGACTTTATTGTTAGAGAGAGAGTGTTAGCCCATACTCTCATGACATTTCTCTAACTGTTGTGCCCACATCTGTTTTGGACACTTTACCCCATCTTTTGAGTCTCATACCTGCTGGTGACTCTTTGGGCTATCCTGTTATGGTTGTGAGTCAAAACCCATCATCTTATCTTGTTCCTGAGTCATCCGTTTTGCCCGATATTTTCTTGGCCTTTCCTGTTAAGACCATCTCTATCCTAGTTGCATGAATTTGCTCGATTACACTACTACCCCTAAGAGACTATCTACGCCCCTAGCTAAAACTCCCTATAGAAATGTCCTTGTAGCTAAGGATGTCTTCATTGCTCCTCCTACACCAGTTCCCTTAGACCTGAACACTTTATATCCTCTCATTTTGTGACTGATCCATCTTTAATCCATCTATGTTTACTTGTGAGTCTGTATGTTCTAATTTCTGACGAAACTATCTTAGTTTAAAACTTTTGTGTGAACCCACAATTCTTGTCATTCATCCTGCACACCATGTCTCTTGCATTCCCATTTGCATATCATCTTCAAGAATTGCATAAGGAGATTAATAAGAAAATTATATTAAGTAATGCTAATTATAAGCTTAATGCAGACCATAAGTAACGATTTAAAGAATTCAACATTAGCAATTTTGTTATGGTACGGATTCATCCAGAGTAGTTCTCACAAGAAACCGTTAAAAAGTTACATGCTAGATGCGCAGACCCATTCAAAATAATATCCAAGATAAATAGTAACGCTTATATGTCATACCTTCCCAAAGGTTTCACTTTTACCCTACATTTAACATCGATTATCTAGTAGCCTTTGAGGGACCAGAGTTTAACCCTGCAAATCCAATAAACATTGAGCCTTCTGTGATCATACCTAGTGAGAACCCTAGCTTACCTCCACTCCTAAAAAATTTCTACTTTACCTAATGCGGAGGAGATGGAAATAATATTTAGTGATGAAATCATCTCCACTAAAGATGGTGGGCATCAAAGGTACTTGGTGCAATGAAAAGGGAAACCAGAGACGGAGAACACGTGGGTGGATCGCGAGGAGATACAAAGATTGGACCCCGACCTGCTGGAGCTATATGAGAGTTCATGGGATACTTACCCGACGGGGTCGAACTTTCTCTCACCTGGGGAGAATGATGAGGACATCCACCGAACAATTCGATGTACTTACCATCGGCAAGATCGCAGATCGACGGCTACGATTCATAGTATCTATTTATGTTGTTTTAGTGCATTTATTTTATTTTTCAATTTTCCACTTCTACCCCTATGAGGGATTTGTGTCATGTTGTAGCCTGAGGGCATTTGTGTCTTTTATATTTTGTGTTTTGGAGGCCTATATATGAAGGCCTAGTTTTTGTATTATTTTCTAATGATGAATCATGAAGAAAATTTCAGCTTTCTTTGATCTCTTAGTGAGTTCTTGAGAAGAAACCTTATGTGGGTGATAGCAATACCCGTCAACCTTTGGAGTAGTCTAAGGTTTGTGGTCTTATGATCTCTTTGTGAGTTCTTTGTTCTTTATTTTAGTATTCATCTTCCTCTTCCCCCTTCCCCAATACCGCCGACAATCCCCTCCCTTTCTCCCCAAACCTATGGTCTCAACCACTTCCTTTGATTCCCCATACCCGCCGCCCCCCACCTAACATGCCGTCGGCCACTTCATCAACCTGGCGGCCGGCCCCACCCCCTTCCCCTTTGTCGCCGGCCTCCCCTCTTGCTCCCATTCAATTATGATGATTTCAATCATCATAACTCCCTTCCTAAAATAACGCAAGCAATTAAAGGACAGAATTAAGTCATTTGAAATTCAAATTTGAATTTCAAATACTTTCCTTATTTAAAATCCAAATAACGAAAGTTTTAGTCATGAATCCGATTTAACAACAAATTAAATTGGATTTCTTATTTACTTTCCTAGTCTACAACGTTCTATTTGGAAACTCCCAAAATCTCTCCATAATCCCTCTCTGCCCTCATGAAGCCGCTGGCCCCATTAATGGGCATTACCATGGTTTTTCCTAAAGAGGCCCCTAGTTCTCATTTGAATTTTGAATTCAAATTTTGAATTCTAGTTCTTCCCTCCACCCCATTATTTCTTTTAATTAATTACCCTCTTTGGATAATTAATTCCAAAAAGGAGAAATTAAAACCTCAAATTCCCTCCACTTGCCCTAGTCGTTGCTTCCCTCATCCTGCCTAGCCCAAACAGCCGCCCCTCCTCTCCCGACAACCAAACGTCGGACCTCCCCCTCCAAGGCACACAACAAAGAGTCCTCCCATGTCCATGTATGGCGGATCTGGAAGTTGATCATGGATTCATTTATAATTTTCAAGAGGAAATTGATATCATTCAATCACCTTTCTTCGATCCCAGATTTGGATCTGAAGGCACAATCAAAGACGTTGAGCATATTCTCATCACTTTGGCGGACATCATCGAAGAGAAACAACCCACAGGATCGTGGAAGATCGCCGGACGACTCTCCGTTGATCAAAACTGCCGGCATCCTTTGTCTTTTAGTGGCGTCACTGGATTTGCTAACCTTCATCCTCCACTAACCCTACCTCTAAAGAGCGATTGGGAGGGAAACTCGAAGATGAAAGTTCTATTTGTTAAGTGCTGGATTATTGTTAATTGCATATTTGTCTTGCTTTCGTCTTGTTATTGTCTTGAATA
Organism: Dendrobium catenatum; assembly: GCF_001605985.2. Classification (NCBI taxonomy): domain Eukaryota; kingdom Viridiplantae; phylum Streptophyta; class Magnoliopsida; order Asparagales; family Orchidaceae; genus Dendrobium; species Dendrobium catenatum. The sequence continues at coordinate 2,654,039 of NW_021318673.1, forward strand.
GCTCTATTAATCTATCGTGTAACCGCATGTTAGAAGCAAGTCAATAACTACGAAAACTGAAAATCCTAACTTAGTGAAACATTAACCTTATAAATTCATTGCTAAAACAAATTTCTTAATAAAATCTTGAAACTTCGTTGTTTGTTTCACATCACTAGTCATGTATATGCCTTAGGGACAAGTTGGTCTTTGTAATTTTCTTCATTATATTGGCTATTTAAAGCCTCCCCCTCCTTTGAGGGATAATGAATGATATTATGTTATTTTCTGCACTTGTGTTTTCTTGGTGAGATTTGATAGTCCTAAGAGAGAGCTTAAGAGAAGTCCCTAGGTGAGGGCATCGCAATAACCACCAACCGCAGGAAGTGTTCGGGTTCGTGGTCGACGTCGTCGCTCCCCATTCTCTCTCTCTTCCCCTTAAACCGCCGGCCAAATCCCTTCCTCTCTTGGCCGAAACCCCCATCTCCCCCAGCCCTTAGCTGGCCACTTCTTTCCCCCTTCCCCTCTCTCGGCCGAGCACCACCACCCCTCCTCCACCCACCGGCCATAAGCCCCACCACCACCCATCCTAATTCCCCATCACCCCACTTCCACCACCAACCCAAGCCGCTGGCCCCTAGTCCATTTCCCTCCTTAATTTCCCTATTTCCTAAATTAGTTGCTATTAAATTAGAAAATTTTTGAACTCAAATCTAAATAAATTTGAAATTCAAATCCTTTCTTAAATTAATTAACCTATTTTAGGAAACTCCCTTCAATCTTGGATTGATTAAAATATGAAATTAATTAGCACTGATTGCCCCTCCACATTTAACGAAAGTGGACACTTCTCTCCCCTCTCTCTTGGCCGGCCCCCTTACCCTCTCTCCTATCTTATTAATTCATCCAAGCCCTTGCATGACCGGCCCCTCCCCCTCTCTCCAATTCAATTAAGCCACATTAATTAGCCAATCAATCCCATTAAGGGCTGCCGCCATCCCTCTCTCTCCTATCCAACTAATGCCCCATTAGACCTTCCAATTAATCCATTATTTTTCCTCCAAGACCAGCCATCCCTCCTTCCCCTGTTTATTTCCTTGGGGTTCAAATTCAAATCCCACTAATCAAATCTCCCAAGGCTTCAATCAAATTGCTCAATCAAGCCCTTGCATGACCGGCCCCTCCCCCTCTCTCCAATTCAATTAAGCCACATTAATTAGCCAATCAATCCCATTAAGGGCTGCCGCCATCCCTCTCTCTCCTATCCAACTAATGCCCCATTAGACCTTCCAATTAATCCATTATTTTTCCTCCAAGACCAGCCATCCCTCCTTCCCCTGTTTATTTCCTTGGGGTTCAAATTCAAATCCCACTAATCAAATCTCCCAAGGCTTCTTGTAACTGTTGTCCTCCAACCCCTTGGTTTTCTCAATCTAGAACCAACTAGTTGAAGATCGTAAGCCTCCAAAGTTGCTACCCAGATTTCCTGGACAGCTTTAAGGTTGCTGTCCCGAATTTCCAGCAAGTGCAAACCTGTCGACCTGCTATCCTGCTCGTCGTAGTAGCTGTCCAGAAGTTCCTAGTTGTTGTATAGTAAGTTCAGCAAACTCCTATTGTTATCTCGCCACCCAAAAAGTCTCCAATTGCTGTCCAAAGGTTCCCGAACCTTGAAGTTGTTGTCCACCGTTGTATGGCCGATCCTGAACAAGATCATGGGTTCGTTTACGACGACCAAGGCCACATCGATGTCCTTAACTCACCGTTTTTCGACCTCAACCTAGAGATTGACCAAACTGTAGAGGAATACGTGGAGAGGATCGTCTTCACCCTCACTGAAGCCATTGACGAACAACTCTCCTCTGTGCAATGGCAGATTGTTTCCAAACCCTGACAAAGGTAAGCTCTTCCTCCAAATTTTATAGCTTCCGAATTGCTCTCAATTGTGGTTATAATTGATTCATGAATGTTGTGTTAATTCCCTCCGCTAAGCCAAGTATTCTAAAGAGTTGAGTATGGGATCTCTTTCGTAGTGACTAATCTCATTGTTAATTTAGGGATTTATCGTAGAAAATCCTTCATATATGCTATGCTTGAGTAATTGATTATTTTGTGATCTTAACTTCTAATTGTATGACTTGGCCTAAGCTAGTTTTACCCTTCTCTTGTTTTCTTTCATTGTTTAAAATCACTGCAAGTTTAAAAACTAATATTGCTCTCAAATAAAAACATGCAATTTCTTACTTAACATTGCCCAAGCATTTAAGTCCTACATCACTTACCTAAGTTTCTCTTGCTCTACTCTTGATGTGCTGTCTCAGAAATTGACAAATGTTAATCTATTAATGTAAGAGGACTGCACATCTTCACATTAGATTTAAATAATAAGGTAACTTAGATCTTGTCAATCAAGTTTGGGCCTAGTAATGATGGGGTCTTCTGCAAAGCTGGGACTCACCAGCTAATTAAAGTGGATTCAGACTTAAACTGTAAAGGATGGATATTTCAAAATAAAAATAAAAATCCTATACTATTATTATCTTTTTGAAATAGTTGTAATAACAATAAAAATAACAGTTACAGTAACAAGATGATTAACAACAATACCTGTGCCAAAAATGTAGAACCTCTCGATATCTCCTGCCCAAGGGATGATGGGCAGTTTTGACCTTCTTTCTTCAAAGAGAACTTAGAAACAGAATCTTCTTTAGCTAAACTGGTAGATTCTTTATCTTTACTTATCAAAGGACTAATTAGGTCTGCCGTTCTTCTCTGCATGTCAAAACTTCCAGCTTCTAAATGGCTACAAGAAGTGGGCAACAATTGCTTGCAGCAAATCTCTGGAGAAGCAACAAATCTACAATTGGACTCTTCATTGATCAGTTTTGATCTCTTAGGTAATTTGACTGAACAATGCACAACAGCATCTTCTGGTCTCAAATTTCTATCATCTGACATGTCACTTGTCAAATCAACTATTTTATTATCATGATTTATGATGCTCCCATGAGTTCCATGTCTATTTGTGATGGAGAACATCTCTCTTTTGTTGCTTGCACTTAAGTTATGATTCTGTTTATAAGAGAAATTAGAGCGATTTGCAGGTATGATCGGCCCTAACTGAACATGAATTTTCTTCTTAAGAATTGAAGGTGCGGATGACGGTAGATCACTGTTTACATGCTTAATACGTGGACTCTGGTGGAAAAAGTGGGTTATGAGAATGGATGTTGTACACCAAAAAAAAAAAAAAACATCAGCTAGCAACTAATTCAACCTTAAACTAGGTTGATGCAGAAATTTACCAAGCAGCTCAATAAATCTGATGTGAATATTGGTTGCTCTTCCATCTTGATCTCCTCTGTATGATATAGAAATTATGGGGCATCAGCTGTTAATTTAAGCAAGCACCAACGCATATGGAATACTGAAGAGTAATATAGAATACTTATGAACAATTCTATCGGAAAAATTTATATATATATATGACGGTTTCAACAGCTGTAACGGCTGTAGGTAATTACCGATAATAAAAGTAATCTAGATTGCAATCCAAAAAATTAATGTGCCCGTTGCATTCTAAAGTCAATTGACTCAGTCCTGAAACAAAAGTTCATAATCCTTCATAAATTTTCAACGTTGGGATCCAATAAGCAACTTGCCAGCACTTTTCTGCCAATTGATGGGATGGGCTCTGGTGGGGTAGAACAGTGAAGGGTTGCAGATTATCAGTTCCTGGTCACTGTCAATCTTCTAGGCTTCAAGTCGTTTTTCTTACATAATTTCCACTAATTGGACCACAGTACTACTATGACAGTAATACTAAACTGGTTAAATTTTATTGTAAGGCCAACATTTATTCAGCTAAATGATTTTCAAGTTGAGTCATGACAGTAACATCACCCAACGAACGGTAAAAAAAAAAAAAACACCTCTATCTGGCTGCATGGTCTCGCAAGTTTGTTGGTGCTACAATATCAAGCCATGCTGGTTGTTCCACAATCTCCTTAATTTTCAAGTTGAAACATTGTGTATAATCTCAGCACAGTAGGTTCTATAATGCTCGGCATTATGAACTAATAATTTCTTGAACTTGTATGGTAAGAGTGCTACGTTTTCCATGTCAGAGTCAAAACCAATGTTGGGCATCACAGTGCATCCTTTATAACTTACGCCTCATATGAGAATCAATAGCCTTATGCCTCCTAGTAACACCAAAAAACAAGTATTATATTATGTTCTACTCGTAAAATGGAGCGGATTGATATGTAGAAGTGTATGTTAATCTGTAAGGATGTGAAAGTTTTGGAATTAGTTTTTATTTTATTTTATAAAGTTTTCCTTTACTATTCATTTATTAAAATTACTACAGCCATTAGTGGAATTTCCGATTTTCCACTTAAATCCACAGCGTTAGCTTTCTTTGAAATCTAATGGCTGAATTAATTTGCATAACTATTAAGTATATTATAACTTATATATTACCTAATTATTAAATCAATTTCTATTTTCTTTTCTCTACTTCTCACATAACTGATCTCGGAACCCAAAGTAACAGCATCCCTAGAGCAGGCCGTTAGAAGAAGGAAGAGAGTTGTAGCAGCCGAAATCTAAAGAACAAAAAATAGAAAATAAGAAGAGGGAAAAAAAAGGGGCGGCTAGGGTTTGAGTAAGGAATCCGGATTTTTTTTTGTGTTAATTTATGTATTTGGGTTGTTAAACAAGTGAATAGACTTCAAGAATTGAATGAGAAGAAATACAATTGAGGTAAAAATATTATTTTTAGATTTATTATAAATTAGATTTTTAAGTTAAGAATGTGCTATAAATTGCGAAAATTATGGTTTATTTAGGTTGTTTATAGAAGAAAAGAGGTCGGGATATTCTAAGGGAACAATTTCATCTTGTCAATCCAAAGAACGAGGTGAGATATTCAATCTCTAATATAGGAAGCAAGAAATTTATAAGTCTAATTTTATAGAATTTCTTTATTTTTGGCATATGATAAGAATTTCAAAAATAATGGAGATTATATATTTAAAATCATCCATTCATAAAGAATTTATTTCACATATATGATATTCAAGACTCATGATAATTATTTTCTATCACATTATATTCTTGACTTATGTTAAGAAATGTAGAGGTAGACCTAAAAAGACTTGGTTAGAAAATATTAGAAATGACCTTTCTTTATTAGATTTAGATGATAATTTGACTCTTAACATCACACAATGGAGAAAAAGGATTCATGCAGCCGACCCCACATAGCGGGATAAAGGCTTGTTGTTGTTGTTTTTGTCACTGTTGTTGTTGTATTCTTGACACATGCTATTATCGTTTGATTAATATCAGTTAAACTTTCATGATTGACATGTCACTACAGATAAAAGGAGTACGATTTATAATGAAAGTTTTAGAGAAGTCATGTGATGGGGTATAGGCCAGTAAGTAATGACCTACATAAGAAAAGACGAAAGACCTAACGGGGTATGCCTTAATAGGGGTTGTATAGGAGGTATCTGACTCATTCTTCTAAAAAATTAGTGCATTGGGACCCAACCTTGACGAGAGGGTCATTATAAAATGGTTAGCCGATAAACTAGGCGACGACCCATTATGAATGTCTAAAAACCTATAGATATCATATGACTTTTCTATAAAATAAGAATCAAATGATAAAACCTCTAAAGAAAATTTCATATAATAATTCTATATTGTTATGCATTGATCATTTATATAAAAAAAAATAGATACAATTTATGGTTTCAGGCTTATACAAGTATATTTTTCTTTTACAACTTTACTTCTTTAAGTTATGGTTATAATTCTCTAATTAGTGCAAAACATCTATATGCATATTAATTACTTCTTATCCTTGTATATTGAATCTTGTACAACAATAGTTTATTTCATTGAGTTCTAGCTCACTGGTTGATTTATGTTGCAAGAAAGGGTAAGGAGCCAGTTGGGCTTTATAGGAGGTTGAGCAGCACTTTGTACAAAGCCTTTTAGGTGTATAGTATTTTTTTGGGTGTAGATAGAAGGTCAATAAGTAAGCTGTAAATTAAAGATTTTTGGTATGTAAATTTTTATTTGAATTTTTTTTTTTTTTTTTTTTTTTTTTTTTTTTTTTTTTTTTTTTATTTTATTTTTTTTTTTTTTTTTTTTTTTTGTGAAGCTCTGCATTTTGTATTGATGAATATTAAGCATGCTTCTAAATACTTAAAAAACCTAAGGTATAATCCAATAGTTGAAATTTAATAGTTATTTTTTGCGATAGTCTAGGCAGATAAAATTTCTACTCACTGGATCCTAAGGAGAATAATTCAGGATGGTTGTTGGTGGAATTTATATTTAACCTGATTATCCGTCATCTACATCTCAGGTTGACTAAGGGGGTATGACACTCCGCCACAAGTTTGGCTTCACATAGATCTTGCAGTCAACCTAGTAAGAAACAAATCAAACAAGACTACCGTCAACTTTATGCCGATTTAGCACTTGTCAACTCGTGATTTTTTCTAGAAAACATGAAAGACTCCACATAAAAATACAAATTTTCATTTCATGCTATCAAAAGTATCCATTGACAAAAAATTTATGCATCATATGAATGTTCAAATGAGAAATGAGATCATAAGTCATTGATAAATCATGCATGCCACCGATTGTAATGATTTTAAAGAAGATAGATGGCTTAAGGTAATGATATTGAAATCTAAATCAAGAAAAATTAGTCGAGCTCATTTTCAAGCCTTTTTAGGCCCACTTTTAATCATGATGCAATTTCTCAAAAAATTTCAGTTGATTTTTTTTTTTTTTTGTACTTTTTTCCCTTTTGGATAAAAATAGGTTTAAATTTAACTGTTTGTTTGATTTATATGGGTTTAGATTTGCATTTAAATATTTGATTATACCATTGTAACCTTATTTTCTATAAATAGAGATTCATATTATATAATTGCTTATTATTGATAATTGAATGAAAGAATAATTCAGCGTCAGAGTTTATGTACTCAGCAATCAAATTCAAGTCCTAATTATCAAATCCATCTCATGCCAAACCCATGGTACACTTTTGCACGTGATCCCCTGATCTCCTCCCACGATTTATACCACCCCACTCTGAACCTAATAGTGTACATGTCCTCAATCTTGAAATACTTTTGAATAAGCAAACAATAACAGTCCCATAATGCACGCACCCCATATCCACACAATTACACATATGCAGTCCAACTTACACTATATCCACAATGATCATCTACAAAATATCCCCATGCATGACTTTTAGTAAACTCATGTTGAAACAATCATACATCTCCCCTCAATCTTGAATTACTTATGTATCACAAACACAAAATCTCGTAAAATTGTGACGTTAAATGACTCATGTTCACACGATTTTGGTTTTGTTGCCCAACTGTCTCCTCACCTGTGACCAGCCGCCCTTGCAACACAAGCATTATGCCTACTTGCCGCCACGCATCTCCTACTTCCTTGCACCTCACAGCATACACTTGCACCAATCTACAATTTGCTTCATCCGTTAAAAAAATACAAAAATTTGACATAATCAGAGGGGCTCTGATGTAGAATGGGTAGGAGGTTTTGAATGCTGTCTTGAAGAGCAATTAGTGATGTCTAAACTGCAGCTTTGACAGCAGGGACAGCAGTTTTATCTTGTAGAAACTTCAGGACAGCAGGTAGAATCTGTCCGTAATGCAGAAAACTGTTCTGGACAGCAACCTATATTGCTCAGAAAAACTTTGGGCAGCACATAGAAACTCTGGGACAACCATTCGTGGTCTTCCAAAGTGCTGGACAGCAAGATATTCTTGCTGGAATAAGTGGACAGCAAGCAGAATTCCAGGATTAGGAGGTAGAAGACTTCACGTTGGATGGAGGACGGGAGGATTTAATGGAGGAAATCTAAACAGACTAGTGGGAATAGATGGACAGCGTTGCTGGAATTCTCTGGCTGCAGCCTTAGAAAGCAGAAAACTCAACGTCAGATGGAGTTTGGGGAGAAATTTGTGGAAGGAAATTGATATACGGGAATTGGGAATCCGGCCAGCAGTGATTTCAATTTAGAATTATGGGAAAATCTCAGGTTTTGGAATTATTTTCAAAGAGCTTTTGAGTGAATGAAGGGAGTTAATTAGGAGCATTAATTGGCACTTAATTAGAAAAAGGAGGAAGAGGGGCCGGCCTAGGAGAGAGGGAGGGAGAGGGGTTTGATTTCAAATAAGTGGGCCCCAATTACTTAAGAGAATTAATGCTTAAATCTGAAATTAAATTTCAGATTTAAAGCTACGATTAATTCCTTAATTAAAGGAAGGAAATTAAGGGGGCATTTAACTCCTAATGCAAATTTGAATTTTGGATTTGAAGAGTTAAAACCTTCCAAATATGGATCAAACCCAATTCGGAAATACTTCAAATTTGAATTCAAACGGATTTGAAATCTTTGATCATCCCAATTAAATCATCAACCTAATTAGGAAATTTCGAGGAGACGGAGAAGTGGGGATGAGGCCAGCGGCTAGGGAGCCATGGCCGGCGGTTTGAAGGATTTTCTGGTGAGGTGGCAGGCGGCTTATGGAAGAAATGGAGACGACGATGGTGGACGTAGGTAGAGG